>NC_022013.1:35776791-35797060 GCF_000317375.1 Microtus ochrogaster | reverse complement strand
AGACATTTTATTTATAAAAGAAAAAAATTCTTTTACCTGCAATGACCGGTTCCTGCCAGTGGTGGCGAAGTAGTCCACTTGAGTCCACATGGCCTAAGTCTGAAATAAATGACTCAAAAACAAAATTGGAACAGACACCAGGCTGATTAATAGCAATTGGGCTTGAAAAGGAATAGAGAAACAGCCGCCAAAATGACCAAATCACTTTGGGACAGTGTCTGAGCAGGCGCAGGGCCGCCGTCACGTGACCCAAGCGTGGGCGGGGAGAGAGACTGATCAGGCAGGGCGGGGCCAGGGAGTGCTAATACTTTTAGCAGGCACTGGGAAAGATCCAGTCGCTTAGAATCTCAGCAATTTTAATGATTAAATAAAACTTACAGAATCGAAGTTCCCGCACAGCATAGGAGGTAGGAAAAAAAGAGAGCATGCAGCCTCCATTTATCCATAAACAACCGCCCCAGGCAAACCCGCCCTAAAAGGGGGCTGGCTAAACCCTATACCACAGCAGTTATCAGCTGTTTTCTTGAAAATAGCTATGATTTGCATAAGATGATATATAAAAGTTGTTTTAATTTGCATGTATCTAAATGATAAGGATGTTGAGCACATTTAAGATATTTCTTAGTCAATATGTTCCTTTTATTTCTTCTTTGCAAACTTACTTTTCAGATCCACTGACCATTTCTCAGTTTTGTTAAGATTTTTTTAGTTGTTTTGAGTTCTTTACTTTTTTTGAATGAGGAAATGAAGGTTGAAATAAGTGTCACTTATCAAGAGACATTTTACTAGGGAATAACCAGAATAAAAGTAGTCTAAAGAATTTTAAATACAGTAGTTCATTTTTTCATCTTTTAAGGCATTAATTATTTCAGATACAGAGTTATAATTTTACATAACTTTTTTCCACTTTATGCTAAATTTTATATGTGCAAAAATTATTAGACTTCTATGTGTTTTAAAAAAAACTAAGGATACACTTGAAAATAGTTATCAGACTATTAAGAAAGTACATAAACTTAAATCCAATGCACATATTTATTATGATAGGAATATTTTCTTGGACTTAAAAGAAGTTTGATAAGAGCAAGAAAGAGTCAAGCAATTATGCCAAATTGGTAATGAATTTTAAGAATTACAAGGACATCCAGATTGCTCCGTAGGTTAAGAGATTTTCTCTAATGTCTGATGATCTTAGTTCAACTTCCAGAATTCACTTTGAAGAAGGAAATAAATAACACCTTTAAATATCTTCTGTCCTCCATCACATTCCATGACATGTGAGAATTCCCCTCCATAACACAAGAACACAATAAAGTAAATAAAACATTAAGAAATTAATGAAACATATTTAAAACTACATAAAACCTAAAAGTAGGTTTTTTTCTTCTTTTTATTGAACTGAAAATCCCAGAAGAAAGAGGATGCTAAAGTATTTTATGGGAGTGAACCTAGTCAAGTTTGGATTCATGAGGCAATAAAGACAGGGATAATACCAAGGCAGAACATACTAATTCACTCTACACTATCTTATACTGCAATTCTGAATTAATTCATTCTTGGAATATGAATAGTGCCTGAGAGTACAAAAATAAAGGATTTTAAAAAGATGTTTTAATCCTGTTACAGGTTCAGTGTAGAAGTGATAAGTCTTAGAGAGCATGATTATATTTTGTTATTTGTTTGTTTTTTGAGAAGCGATCTCTTTGTGTATCCTGGTATGACTGGAATTTTCCATATGTAACTGGCTGACCTGGAATACACAGAGAAATACCTCCCACAGATACCCAAGTGTTAGGATTAAGAGCATATATCCTCACACCTTACTTATTAATATCTTTATAAGTCACATAAGTTTTAGATACTCATAAAACATTTTGTGGAACTTGGATGTGATTTGCTGGCAGATCATTAGTCTACTATGTATGGGATTCTTTTCTTACTGCTTAAAAATAGAAAACATGCATTTGTTTGTAAGATGAGACTGCTTGTTTGTTTCCTGTCTGCCCAGACCTGAAAAATCACACAGAAACTATATTAATTACAACATGTTTGGTCTATTATATGAGGCTTTTTCTTAAGTAACTCTTATATCGTAAATTAATGCATTTTTTTAATCTATGTATTACTATGATGCTGTGGCTAACTGATAAGGTTCAAGCATCTCTCACCTTCTATAGTTACATGGCTTCACTTCAACTCTGCATACTCTCTCTATATATTTCTGTTCAGATTTCCTGCTTGATTTTATTTTACATACCGTAGGATGAATCAGATTCATTACTAACCAGTGGTAACAAAATATATTCACAGCATACAGAGGAAAAAATGCCATATCTTTTGTTATTTATCTGAGGAATAAAACCATTTTGAGCCTTAAATAGTTCAGTTTAGCCAGCTGTTTTTATGGAAATCATGTCATAATTTTAAGAGATCACTGTTAAGAGATGTTGAATCATCTATGACCTAAAACACTTACACAATATTCAGCTGGCTACTTTTGATTCTAGAAAATGTTTGGACTTTCCTGGACTACTGCCTAGATTGTAATTATCATGCAAGTGACGTGTAGCAGCAAATATTATTACATTTGCTAAAATATGAGTCCAGTACATTCATAGCTATAACAATACTACTGAATTTAAAATTTGGTGTCTTTGAAGTTGTGCTGATGCCTGAATAACAAATTATGTAGCAGACTTATAATAAAGCCTTAAAGTTTTATAACACAGTGCTTCTTCTTTTTATTAATAAATACATTCTGTTTAGATGATGAGTATTTGCTTTCATAGTGTCTAAGTTACATGCTAAAATATTTCCTAGATAATAGTGTTTCTATGAAAACTCATCAGGTATTCTTTGAACCTATGAATTTCTTGTTTCTTTTACCTCATCCTGGACTGATTAATGAGAACCCTTCATTTGAAATATGGTTGCTTTTCTTCCAAGCACCACTGTTTCATACACATAATTGATAAAAGAGAAAAAGCATATGAAATACACTATTTCAAAGATGAAGTAAATAATGAAGTCTATGTTTTGAAGACCAAATTAATCAAGTAAATAATTCTGACTATAGTATTGAGTGTACAAAAGAGACTTTTTGGCATCCCTGTAAATTAATATCAAGAATTTTATCAAGGTCTGATCTAAAAGCATATGGAATACATAGTTCTTGAGAAGATCAATTCAACAATTATATACCTGTGAAAGCATATGAAAGGAATTCATTAAGTTTCTTAATCATTCTTACAGGAAACTGGTGTGGGAAGTCCTTCTGTATGTGTGTTGCTTTTATTGGTTAATGAATAAAGAAGCTACTTTGGCCTGTGATGGGGCATAATAGAGCTAGGCAGGAAAACTAAACTGAATGCTGGAAGAAAGTAGGCAGAGTCAGGGAGATGCCAGAGGAGAAAGACATGAGCCACAAGCCAGAAACTTTACAGTAAGCCATGAGCCTTGTGATAAAGTATAAAATAATAGAAATGAGTTAATTTAAAGTATAAGAGCTATCTCGCAATATGCTTAAGCTGTTGACCAAACAATATTGCAAATAATATATTTATATAACACTATTTTTCAGTATTAAATTTACTGTTAATGCTTCAAATTTCTAAGAAAGTTTTATAAGAAAGTCAATAATAAAATATTTAAAACTTACCATACAAACTATGAATATAAGTTTTACAGAGTTGTAATAGATTGCCCAAACAGCAAACTGAACTGATAATAATGGTTCCTCATCCTTTATTAAACAATCTGTTTGCCACCCTGTCTCTTTTTCTCTGTGACATTGTAACTTGGACACACTAAGTAAAATGTACATTTGTCATTTATAATTAAAAAAATTGAACTTGACTATGTAATAAAAATATGACTCTGGGCATAAGAAATTTAAATAGAATGTCAAACATTGGCATACCAGTAGGACAGCAATGTCTAATAATAAGGCTGAATAAAAAACATAACAAAGAAATAGTGATGCAGAAAAATTCAAGGAAGAGAGACAAAATAAAAACAAGAAAGTGTAACTTAACATCTATAGTTTGTAGTCATTTATTTCATGGTTTAAATATTACTTTGTCTAACATTTAGAAAGTAAAACATTTTTTCTTGGTACAATTTTCAAATATACATGTTTATAATGGCCATCTTTGTGTATCAATATAGCAAAACAAAATTAATAATTTTAGAATGAGTCTCAGAATAAATTAGCATTTTTTCAAACATAGAAACTTAATCACTTGGATTTGTTTGTACTCATCCACAAAGGTTTGCCAAATTTGTGTTAGCATATAATGACCAGAGGGGAGGAGAAGGAAACTGAAGGGCAGAGAGGAAGTAGGAAAGGAAGGGAAGGGGAAGAGAAAAGGGAAGAATAGAAGATGTCGACAGAGTATCAGAGTGCTTGAAGTCATGGACTTGGTTTTCCATTTGCATCATTATCAAAGAAAGCCATGGAAATATTGGTGGATTTTTTAAATAGGAGTGAATGACTATCTCTCCAAAGATCCTGGAACTCAAAACTCACAAACATCCAACAATGGAAGGTTAGATGCCTAAAATGTCCACAGCCTTTCCATCACACTATCTTTATCAAACACATGTGATCAATGAGAATAAACATGAAAGCATTTGGGAAAAAGAAACTCAAAGGAGAAGAAAAGATCATGAGTGGGATTGTTAAGCTGCAGCATCCATGAACTGAAAACCCAAGCATAAGTGTAAAATCTTCTTAACAGTTGATAAATAATAAAAAAAATTTCAAAGTGATAGTCTGATGTATATATAACTAAAATTTCATAGATTAAAATGTGCCACTTTCCCCAAATTAATATTATATTATAACTCCTATTGGAAAAAATAAGCTTGACTAGACCTACCATATTATAAATGGTCATTTTTTTATCTAAGAATATTTAATATACTTATTAAATTTCAAAACAATTTTATGTGCAGGGATAGAGGACTGATGCAATAGTTAAGAGGGATCTCTAGGCAAGAAGCAGTGCAGATCCACTTCAATAGAAGGCTTGATCGCATTAGCCAGCTAAAGACATGTTAATTATATGTAAAATAACACACACACACACACACACACACAGAGAGAGAGAGAGAGAGAGAGAGAGAGAGAGAGAGAGAGAGAGAGAGAGAGAACCACACAAGTACTCAATGATTACCCACACTAGAAACCACTAGAAAAACCTAACCTTTCTTGTTAACATGACTTACCAAATGAAACATGTTATTTCCTTAGTTGTGCCTTTCTATTTGAGGTGAAGCACAGTAGCATGTAGTATCTGGTTTACAGGAATTAATATAACATGCTCAGTACTAACAGCCATAAATGCACCTATTTATAAATGTACTTTAGACCAGTATATTGTGTAAGTCGTTTGAAAAACAAGTATCCAATATTTGCAGAAAGAAGATACCAAAATTAACGTTTCAGAAGAGAAGGTAAATTTCATCCTATTTTAAACAATGAAGACAAAATAGGAATGATGCGGGATAGATCTTTAGAAGAGACTTTCACAGGAAGAAAGAGTCAGTGTGGTGATGGTTTATGAACTTTACTCTCTGTTTTGATTTTTCTATATTCAAATTTCACTCTGTCTCATGTTCCCCTGTACATTTCTTTTGAGCTGTAAAATTTCTATCACTGTAACAAAACACTTCAAATAAAGTATATTAAAGGATGTTTGGCTTATTAAGTCCTTGTTTTGTTGTTTGCTTTTGGTTTTAGTCCATTACCAGGAGCCCATGAACACCTAGCTCTGCTTCCTTTTGGGAGTCCATCCTAGGGAAAACTTGTAGACAGAGTTTCCTGTCCCACAGCCACTCTCAAATAAACAGACTGAGGCATGTATTTCTTATAAATACTCAGTGAATACCTCAGACT
The DNA here is from genome assembly GCF_000317375.1 of Microtus ochrogaster. Taxonomy (NCBI): domain Eukaryota; kingdom Metazoa; phylum Chordata; class Mammalia; order Rodentia; family Cricetidae; genus Microtus; species Microtus ochrogaster. The sequence continues at coordinate 35,791,161 of NC_022013.1, read as the reverse complement.
TCTTACTAATTAGTTCCTACAACTTTACCCATTTCTATTCATCTATGTGCAGTCCCTAGGCTTGTCGCTTTTACTTATCCCACTTTGCGTGTCTGACTTATTCTCCATTTGGATGGGAACTCCTCTGATTCTGCCCTTGCTCACCCCATCATTCTCTGTTTGGGTTTCTCACCTAACTTTTTGTTGATCAACTCTTGACCAGTCAGCTGGTTTATTACTCCAATCATAATGATACATATTCAAACAGTATACAAAAGGATTACTCCGCAGCAAAAACTGAACATTTTATCCTAGTCAGGAAGCAAATAGAAGAAGGAAGAGAGGTGTTGTTTCAAAATCCTTTTCATTGGCCTAATTTTCTCCGTGAAACCCTACAATGTGGCAATATAGACTGTCAGCCAAGCCTTTGGGAACAATTGAAGTTACAAATGATAAAGACTGCCAGATTATTGATTATTAACCTATCTATATTAATATGCTATCCTACAAACATAATGAATAAATTCTTTTTAACAAAACAATAAAAATTTAAAAACTATATACAAAACTATACTTAGTCATAATATAGTAGCAACTGATATATAATACACTATTGGAAATTTGTGAAAAGAATAAATAATGTAATTTTAATAAATCAACACATACTTTCAGAAATAATCTAATAAAAGTAGCAATACATATAATGTTGACTGAGACTTAAACTTTAGCCAAGGGCTGAATATGACTGTATTGTTTTTTAAAAAAAGATATTGGTGTTATATTCAGAAAGTACTCTCCTGTGCTAATGCATTCAAGGCTTCTTCCCACTTTTTCTTCTATGGGGTCCAGTGTGGCTGGATTTATGTTGAGGTATTTGAGCCACTTGAACTTGAGTTTTGTGCATTGGATAGTGACTATGCCACTCTTGGGCATATACCTGTAGATGGAATTTCCTGTCCTTCCAGTCCTGCATCTGTTTTGTCCCAAAGAAACAACACAGAGGATTATATTAATCATAAACTATTTGATCCAGTAGTTCAGGTTTATTATTAATTAGCTCTTATAACTTAAATTAACCAATAAATCTTGTCTACATTTATGTATGTGGTTTGATACCTTTTCTGAGTGCAGCATTCTCATCTTGCTTCTTCTGCATCTAGCTGGTGACTGACTCTCTTCCTCTCCTCTTCCCAGAATCCTTGGTCTGATTGCCCCACCTATACTTCTAACCTGGTTACTGATCAATCAGTGCTTTATCAAACCAATATGAGTGACAAATCTTTCCAGCATGCAAGAGCATTATCCAACAGAATATACCCAAAGATTCCACAATCATATTATAAGGACATTTGCTCAACTATGCTCGCAGCAGAATTATTTGTAATATCCAGAACCTGAAAAAAACCTAGATGCCCCTCAACTGAAGAATGAATAAAGAAAATGAGGTATATTTACACAATGGAGTACTACTCAGTGGCTAAAAATAATGACATCTTAAAATTTGCAGGCAAATGGATGAATCTAGAAAAAAAAAACCATCCTGACTGAGGTTAACCCAGACAAGAAAGATAAGCACAGTATATAGTTACTCATAAGTGGATGTGAGATATAAAGCAAAGGATAATGAACCTACAGTCCACAATCCCAGACAAAACAGAAAACAAAGAGAATGCTAAGAGAAACATACATGGAACCCCCTGGGAAAGGGAAGTGGACAATATCTCCTTAGTAAATTGGCAGCATGGAGGGAGGGAGGAGAGTTGTAGGGAAATAAGGTGGGTGCAGGGAGCCGGACAGAATCGCCATTACAAGATGGCGCTGACATCCTGTCCCGTTGGAAATAAACAACTCCATGTATGGCTATGCCTTTGGGAGCAGCTTGTCCCCTGCTTTCCGCATGCATGGTGGATAAGGGCCCTTGGGCCTATTCCGATGCAGTCTGGTGTCAGCTGATGGTGGCAGCCAATCACAGGGCGACCCTATATAAGCAGCGCTGCTTTAGTGCTCTCTGGGCCTCCCCTCCCTTCCTGCTCTCCCTCAACCAAGAGGCACTCCAATAAAGCGTGATCTGAGAAGAATCCTCTTGTGGGGGTCGTTCTTCCTCGCTGGTCGAGAAGTTCGCTGCAGATGGGGAGAAAGGAAACAGGGAGGTGAGAAGGGGAACAGGAAGGAGAACATGAGGGAGTGGGAAGGTCAAGTTGTATAAAGGACAGAGAGGGAGACAAAGGAAAGAGATACCTTGAAAGTGGGAGCCATTACAGGGTTAGCAAGAAATCAGGCTCCCAGGAATCCATAAGGATCTTAGAATCTTAGCAATAATGAAGATGGTACCTTAACTGCCCTTTCCTTGTAATTAGATTGATGACTACCTCAATTGTCATCATAGAACCTTCCTCCAGTAACTGACAGAAGCAAATGCAGGATGCTCAGCTAAGAACTGGATTGAACTCCTGGAGTCCCCTGATAGAGAGGGGAGGAGTGAAGGGGCCAAGACCATATTGGGAAACCCTCAGTGACAGCCAACCCAAATAAGTAGGAGCTCATTGGCTCCAGATTGACAGCTAAGGAACCTGGATAAGATCAAAACTAGGCCCTCTGAATGTAGGTGATGGTTGTGTGGATTGGGTAGTTTGTGAGGCTATTATCAGGGGAAACAATATTTATTTCTAGTGGATGAACTGTCTCTTTAAAGCCAAATCCCTATGGAGGAATACCTTGCTGAAACTAGATACATGGGAGGGGAACCACGGTAACAGGAACTGAGTCACACCACTGGAAGAGAAGTCAGACACATGCTTTACATGGGCATATATAGTATAAGAGGCCACGCCGAAGTGGGTGGGTAACTTAAAGGCTACTGGCTGTAGGAATTCCTATAGTATTTACAAACTGCATGTAAAGATTTGACAGTGAGAGCGATTACCTAAAATTTAATTATTCTCTCTAAAAAGAGACTGAAGGTAGACTTAATTCTAAAACATTACCACTGATATGGTCAGAAAATACAGAAGCTCTTACCATCTACAAAATATGTGAAATAATTGATCACTTTTCTCAAATGCACAGCATTTCATTGTGTATGAGATGTAATCTCTATGAATATTTCTAGACCATAATAAAAATAAGCTTCCTCTTCTGGGAGAATGCAGCTCCAAAAATTGATAAAGGTTATGGGTTCGTTGCTTCGGTGATACCTATCTTCAGTATCATGGCTCTTTCAGAAAGGAATGAAAATACCTCCCGTATAAAGCTGTGTAATAAGCCCTTTTCATTTTCTTCTCAGTGATGATTTCAATTTAAACTAAAGATATGCACAGCAGAATTGCTTGCTTTTCTGCTGATTGTTGCTTTGGTGCAGACATTTCTAATTTCTGGATTTCTTGTGAAAACATTATGACTTATAATCTAATTACTTTTACTACTAACAAGACAAGATGCAACAGGGATCTATAAGAGGTAAGATGACGGCTTAAAGAATAGCCTAAGCACAAAGTTCTTTCAGCAATTAGCACCAGAAAAATAATATCCATAATTCATATGCAACAAGATCTTCTGTAAACCCTTATAGAAATTAAAAAGGGGAAATATGATTATTCTACAAAGTAGTGGAGGCTTCTATTTACCCCATACTTGAAGAAGTGGTGATAAAATGCCATTCTAAACCTGTCTGCTTATCTAAAGCTTATCACTCAACTGATCTGTGTTTTAAATATCTGAAAAAGCCAGTCTCTTAGTCTTCTTTGCTCACTCCAATTCTCCTTTTAAGTGTTTTGGATAATGACTCCTGAGAACCATGTCTCCTTTTTGTAGCCATGTCTGGATATTGCTGATGATCTAATCCTGTAGCCTCATTTGAAGTTTCCCTTTGCACTGTAAAATCTATCAATCAGACATATTTCAGATTTTATAAGTTCATGTATCTCTGTCTTACAAGTATGCTGAATTTGTAAGACCCTAAATTCTAATAACTCTATGTGATGAGGATTTCCATGTTCTTTTTTTTTTTCTCTTGATTTACTGCTAGTATACACTACTACAGCTGCTTTATATCATCTCTCATTTGAATCACTGCAAGTACTTTTTACCTTTTCTTCCTGAATTCATATGGCCTCAGAGATGCTCAATCATGGTTCATCAAATTGCAGAGAATTTTAATTGCCAGATGATAAATTGAAGACAGTTAAAGTCTGCTTATGGAGAATGCCTGAATGCAACAATATTTTTTTCCTGCAAGGATCACTTCTGTAACACGTATGAGATAGCATTAAAGTAACTAATGAGCTGGGTCTTGGCTCTGTGTGTTTGAGCTATCTCTGTAAAATCAATGGCACTAAAACTTTGTAGAAACACATGAAAGAATTGGACATGAAATTATAGGTTTGAAAGATTCTAGAACTTTGAAAGTAAAGATGTTGGTAATATTCTTATTAAAAAGCCATTTAAGCGAGGAAACTATAATGGAGCCTTGAGTAACACCTACAAATAACCACCCCTTTTTGAGACAAGGTTGCTTTATGTCGTCCTGGTTTTGCTTGAACTTGCTATGTAAACCCGGCTGGCTTTCAACTCATGGAGATCCAAACACCTCTTCCTCCTGAGTGCTGTAATTAGGAGCATGAGCTAGCAAACCTGACTACAAATAAATTCTTAGTGGAAGAAAAGATTTTTAAAAAGACTGAAAATGAAAGTCTTATGTCTAAAAATAGTATCACTAACATCGATTTTCTTAAAGAGGAAAATCAAAACTAAAATAGGTTCTAAAGTTTTGAGTTTATTTGGAAGGTTCTTTTATATGCCTGGGAAGAACGTTTGGATTGTTGTTCTTGCAGAGCCTAACCATTAAGTTTAATGAAAACAAGGAACGAGCGAGCTAAATATAGATTTGCTAAGTGGCTACATATTATTTTACCCCTAGTAGCTGATTTCAATTTTCTGTCTTCTTTTTAATGTGGAAGGATAAGACAGCATGGAGGGAGAAGAGGTCTAAGAATCCTAAAATATGAAGTCCTAGAATGTTGTCAGCCAATGTTGGGGCCATAGAAATCAATCCTGTGTCCTTCGGTACAGCAGAAACTGGTTCTAACTCCTCAGTCATCTTCCAATCCATTATTGCACCTCTTGATTTGAGTTCAGCAGCTGACTACCTGCTGTATAGGCTCAATTCTTGATTCCTACTCACAGTTAAATCTGGATTTCCTTTGTCAGATAATTTTATCATTTTCAAATTATCATTTTCAAAAAATGAACAACTGGGATTTTATGTCAACTAACATCACTGTAAAAGAGATATAGATAGATAGATATAGAACAAAAAATTTCATTTGTTTTATAAACTATTTAAATCCTGATTATTAGAGAAAACAAAAGGCATATTTTAATGAGATTTCCATTGGCTTGTCTGTAGAAGCCTCTCAGCAAATTTAAGAAAAGATTGTTAAAGTCATTAGAGTAACACTTAAATTAGAAAGTACAGATATTTTTCTGTAAATTTTTTTAAAAAGAAACTCTTGTGTAAGAAATATACAAAATTAAAATAATAATAATAATAACAACAACAACTTAAAGTGTTGCCAAAGATGCCATATTGTCTGGTATCAAAGCAACTAGTCAAATCTTAACCCCTCACTTGGCTCACTCAGCTAATTGCTTTGTGATTTTATAATATACTGAAAACATTCTAAATCCATGGGCATATTTTCAGAAGTTTGCAAGCATATCAGTCTTTGAGAGAACACAATAAAAGCAGAGAAAGGTCCAGAATTCAGAGGGGCATGAGTTTCATTCATTTCTCTTCTATACATAAAATTCAACCCTTCTCTTAGTACTCTATAACTTAATACTAAACATTTTGTTTCAGTGTAATGCAAAAATTGCTTAGCATGAGAAAACGAAAATTATTATTTTTTTCCATTTGAAGGAATAATCCTCATAACTAAATTGGCAGCTATAAATGTTCTTATTAATGAGTATATTTTCCCAACTCCCCCTGGCAAACAAATGGGGAAGAAATAGTGGGTTAAAGAAACCTCTCTAAGTGCTGTTGTGAATTTTATACATGGAAAACTGACATCTGACTGATTCTGCTGCAAATATTTAAGTCATGTAAACACTTATTTAAAAACAAATAAAAATTCTAGGGTAGTTTTGACTTTACCTAACCCCCTCCAAAAAAAATCTGCTTGGAAAACTAAGTGCAAAGTGTAAAGTTTCGAGAAGATAGAGATCTTAGCAAAGCTTGTAAGCAAAAAGGTATATTAGAGCAGATTTACTTTACTAGCTTTAAAGAAGTTGTTAGCTTCCTGCTGTACTTTTTTTCTGTTTTCTTCCCTCACTTTTCTCAAGAAATGAGACAGTGAACACAGTGACAGATAAATGAGTATCTACAGGGTCAATTGTTTGATAATTAGGTGAGTCTTAAACAATTTCACTTGTATATTGAGGAGTCTTTCCTGTGAAAATAATGAGTATACCCTTCATTTTAACTTTGAGGAATTCTGTCTATCTATTCTTTGTCTATTGCTAATGTTTCCTAAATTTGTATTAACACAATTCATTATAATCACTTTCGCTATTAAAAACCCAAGGCCAATGTTAATTGTTTCTCAAATATATATTCCTTAAGATACACTGATGCTTTTCTGATGTCTTTTGATGAATGTCTTTGATGGGACTACAACAAACATTAATCACATGTTTATTCACTAATGACAACTCAACATTGCCAATTAACACATTATTTTGGGATTGGGTAATATCACAGGGTTGGGATCTTCAAAGTAAGATAAACTGTTTGTGTCTGTGTGTTTGTTGCATTGTTTCATTTGTTTGTTTTCTGTACAGGAAAAGTACCTATTTTTATGTACACTGCTTCACTTTTCTGGTGTGAAGATGAACAGAAAATGCAACTGATACTTAATAAGTTTGCAATACATTATAAATGAAGCTTTTTTTTTCTTTAGGTCAAAATTTTAAGGCTTTCTTTCTACCTTGAATTGCTCTATAGTAATATAAAAATGCTCAAATTTGTATAATCAGTCAGAAATTCAGTCTTGCCTAAAGATTGTTCTTAAAGTTTAAATTTGGTCAATGAAAGTATGGTTTTAAGGTATAATACAGTTTAGATGAGTTTTCATTTTTCTTGGACAATATATTTAAATAATATTATTTACTATTAATTAAAATATTTGCCATATAACTTTACACAAAGCATTTAATTTGTATTCATTGTCAATAATTAGTTGATTATGAGTAACATTTTACTAAGGTACTTTATTATCATCCTTTGAAGATGTGGCTTCCTAAGGCAAGCAATTTTATATAACAGAGACAATTTATGTGATTAGATTTTTTAAAAATATTAGGTCATGAAATTAATTTTCATCTTAATTAGTGCCCACAGCAATGATAATATTAATAATCAATTTAGCTAATTGCACCTTAGAAAAGATAGTTATATTGCATTTTATTTGTTGCTGTTATGTCAAGGTCAATGCATCCATATCCAGAAACAAATTAAAGATATAGTGAAGAAAATTATTTATATTTGCAAATTTGAGAATACCAACAAAGTGAATTTTCTTTCATGGTCCATACGAGTAGTGTAAGTGCATGTTACCATGACATAAGGATTTACTAAACCTGCAAACTCTGACAAATTTGTAGAACATGGATAGGAGTATCATTCTTCGTTATAGTTATGACTACCTAGATAAATTTCTTGTTTTCCAATAATTAGATCTGCTTTGGAGAAAATCAGAGCAATCAAAAAAAAAAAAGTCCTGAAGTTTCTTGGAAGACCATGAAATCAAAGATACTGTGGTAAGAAAGACGAATTTCATAAATGTTATAATTCCTCATAGGGCATAAATAGATCAGATTTCATATTCCACTTTTAGGATACTTCTTAATTTTCATAAAGGTCATGAAAAAATAGAAGTCTTTATTCTTATGTAATATTTTATCAATTAAGTAATCTGTTTACTTAACAGTTTTGTGATATGGCTTTATTAACCCAGGTCAAGGTTATAGTTTCTTCAAATGAAGGAGATGAGCTCTGCATTTTTCCCCTATAGGTTGCTCTGAAAATTAATTTGTCACCACAGTCTATTCTTTTTAAGGCACATTATTTATGTGTATATATGTGTATATGAATCTACATTTTGACTTATGGTGACAAAAGTGACATAGTATGTTAATTATTTTCAGCCTGGGGAACTTACAGAGACATTGTGTAACTGAGCATTCTCACAGCCAATATTTAGGAGGAAGCTGTTCATGAAACTTTCCTTGGAATCCCCTTAATTGACAAGCTTTTTGTTTTATCAAGACTTCTAGGAGTCAAAGAAAGACGGAACAAGATGGTTCATTCAGAGGAGGGAAAGGAACCACAAGTTATGACTTTGGGAATATAAACTCATATATACCCACATGCTCTGGAGAAGATGATCATACAATAAGATTTCATATATTTAGTGACATTTTCTTTTACTGTTTTAACTTCCTTTTTATTTATTCTTTGTGTCTTCCTCGTCATTCATCTGCATCACATTTATTTGCCCATTCTCTTGTATCATCACATTGCCCTTGCTACCTCCCCTAAAAATAAAATTTAAGAGAAAAAAGAGGAAAGGGAAAATCAATCTCATTCTGGAAACTGTGGAGTGACACAGTGAGTCATGCAGTAAACCCTTTTATCCATATATCTTTACTTGCAAGCTTTCATTATTAAAAGTCATTGGTCTGGCTCCAGGCCTCTGGTGTTTACTACACAATCAATATAGGGTTCTCACTTTAACTCCTCTTGGTTTTCCCACTATTTCCCTGTGTGGTGGAGACTGTGCAACTTTGAGTCTGTAGGACTGGACCCTTCACATGTTTCAGCAGATCACAGATGGGTGGATGGATGTTGGAGTGGGCAACACATCATCTGAGTTCTGGGTCTGGGTAGTTGCAGGGTTGGCCAACCTGCCAGCTTTTCCTTGTCCTAACCACCAGGATGACGTCTCCTGTGTTTCCCTGACTAGTTCACCACTTCCTGGGATAATCAAGGGGCTGATCTAGTTCTCTTGCTTTATGTCTTTAGTGTCAATTTTACCACACTTAAACAACTTCAAGACTAACTCTATTATTTGCTCAGACATGGCATAGAGTTCTGCTCTTATGATCTTCGGATCAGCTCTTCTACCTGACTTGGGCATTGTTGGACAATGGTAACTCTCCCCTGCCCATGCCACAACTTGCCAGATGAATAATGGGTACATCACTCCCATGCTACATCTTCTGGCCTGGCTCAGCCACCGTTAGGCTAATAGAATTGGCTCAATTGTGATGTCCATAAAAGGTGCATGGCATGCTCTCTTGTGTTGCAGTTGATGGCAGGCAGGGGCAAATCTGCTCTTACAGCCTCAGGGAAAGTAATCCCACCTGTTTCAGGTGTTTGTGGGCTGAGGGGTGGCTTCTCTGTCCCATACATGCAGCCATATGGTACATGAGGTTTGGGACCATGTATCCTGTGCCTATATTTTCTGGCCAGCTGACTTGAACCCTTTTCAACAGGGTCAGTGACTCTGTGCCACCTACAGTAGACACAGCTCCTTTATTATTTTTCTGAGAGAGAAAAAGAACATGAAATTTGATATGTAAAGAAGTGAGAACAATCTTTCAGGGGAAGCAGGATGAAAAAATATGTTAAAATATACATTGATTTTATCAAAGAATGATTTAAAAAGGAATGAAAATAAATTAAATTTAAAAATAATATCATAAAGATATTTCTGAATTAAATCTCAAATTAAAAATGTTGATAACTCTGAGGAAATACCACTTTCTATTGATTATTGATACCTTTAATAATGTAAAAATTATTTAGTTAAAGGGCAGCAAGAAAACATAAAAGCAATACATTTAAATAAATATTTAAACTTATCATTTAATCCTCAAAAGTGAAAAGTGGAAGCCAATTAAATGAAATATTAACAGTTTACCCTCAAATGATAAAATAACTAGGATTATAATGTGAAGAACTAAGATGGAAGGTTAAACTTCTATTCTGAAAGCACAGGTGTCTTCAGAGACCCATCTGACCTGCATGCCTTTATACAGCTGCAGAAGCCTTGAAACTGTGGAGTTTCAAGGTCCTTATCAACACCAAGAAGCATGCTATCGGCTATCCATCAACACCACTTAAGTGTTTGGTGGTGGGGCCACATAAAGGAGCTGCAAGGTTTTTTCAGCTGAAGCTGAATTAGGAAGCCTCTCTTAAATGAGATGTGTATGTCTCTAGTAAACAGAGCAAACCTAAAAAAATTGCTGCTACCAAGAACCCATGCTTAGTGCGATTATTTTGTGCCTAGAATTAGTTCTCAAGCTCTCTCAGGTTTTCTGTGGATGCAGTTGTCCACACGTTGGGCCCATTTGTTGACTGATGATTCTGTCCCACTAGGTCCCACAGCCGTTTAGTCACAAATAAACACACAGAGGTTTACAGTAATCATAAAATGGTTGACCTGGTAGCTCAAGCTTCTTATTAAGCAATTCTTACATCTTACATTAACCCATTATTTTTGTCTGTGTTAGACACATGGCTTGGTACCTTTTTCAGTGAGGCAGTCACATCTTGTATCCTCTGTGTCTGGGTTACGACTGTAGAAGGACTCTTTCCTTTTCCCAGATTTTTCCTGTTATCATTGTCCTGCCTCTACTTCCTGCCTGGCTGCTGACCAATCAGCATTTTATTAAACAACAAGAAAAAAATCTTTACAGGATAAGACCATTGTCCCACAGCATTATGACCTATTACAGTCTAGATCTGGACATGGTATCTTTCAGTAAATTTTATATTCTATGTGATATCATATTTGGGGAATTCAAGTCTCATGAAGGTAACTGATGTGTGCAAAGTGAAATAATATATTCACAGTGGGTATGGTTTACAGAGGAGCAGTCTCCACTATATAGAGACTGATCAAGACATTCCTCCAGAGAGAACAGGCTCCAGAAATCCAGAGCAGTAGGGATAAATACTGGGCTCACTGCCAGTGGCCCTACATTCTGCTCCAGTCATGCAACTGTCAACCACATTCAGAGGTCCTAGTTTGGTCCTATGTTAGTTCCCTTGCTGTCAGGCTAGAGTTAGAAGGTATTCGTTCTAACTCAGGTGTAATTTTTCAGTGGGTATCCTCATCATGGTCCTGACATCTTTGCTATCATTTTCACTCCTCCCTCTCTTGAACTGGACTTTGGGAGTTTAGCCCAGTGCTCCACTGTGGTTCTCTGCATCTTCTTCCATCAGTTGCTGGATGAAGGTTCTATGATGACATTTGAGATAAACATCAATCTGACTACATGGCAATGCCTGAACTGGCATTTGAACTATTGCTTAGGGTCTTAGCTGGTGTCATCCTTGTGGATTCCCTGGAAATTCTCTAGTGCTAGGTTTCTTGTGAGCCCCATAATAGCTCCCTCAATCAAGATAACTTTTTCCTCATTCTCCATCTCTGTCCTTCCCCCAGCTTGATCATCCATTTCCTCTTGCTCTCCTACACTCTCCGTTCTCACTGACCCACACTCTCAATTTTCTCAGGAAATTTTGTCTATTTTCCCTTCCCAAGGAGTTCTGTGTATGTTTCTCTTAGGGTTCTCTCCTTGTTACTTAGTTTCTCTGGGGTAGTGGACTATAGGCTCTTTATCCTTTGTTTTACATCATCTGACCTCACTCAACCTGATAGAAAAGGAAGTTGGAAGTAGACTTCAATGAATGTGCACAGGAGACCACTTTCTAAATATAACACCAGTAGCACAGAAACTGAGAGCATAAATAAAGAATAATAAAAAAGAAACTAGAAAATCTTTTCAGTTTTAATTTCAAAGATAGTGTGTATGCCTTTTTATAAGTGACTTAAAATAAGTTAATATAAAAAAATAAAAATTTTATTATATTATACTTTACTACTCCTCTTGACTTTAATATAGTATTACATACAAAGCAAGATTCAGTTTATAAATGATACAACATATTTTATCTCATTAAAATTTCATGCACTAACACTTAACTTCCCTTGAACACTGGAGATATCAGATTAACACCTTTTTTGAAATGCTCTGTCAACCATTTTTTAGGAGTTTCCAAACTATATTTTCTAATGTTTTAGTTTTGTTGATCTTAATTTATGGAGTTATCTGTGATGCTCTTGGATGTGAATAAATCATTTTTACTCCTAAAAAAAATTAAAGAAAGGGGACCTCCTGATACAGATAAGCTTCTGTAAAGCAAAGGACACAGACAATAAGAAAAAAAATCAGCCTAATGAATGGTTAAAAATTTTCAGCAACTCCACATTAGACAGAGGACTGATCTCCAAAATATATAAAGAACTCAAGAAATTAGACATCAAACTATCAAATAATCAGCTTAAAAATAAGGTGCAGATCCAAACAGAATTCTCAACAGAAGAACTTCAAATGACTGAAAGACAAGTTAGGAAATGTTCAACCTCCTTCACCATCAGGGAAATGCAAATCAAAATGACTCTGAGATGATCTCATACCTATAAGAATAGCTGAGATCAAAAACACCAATAATTGCTTTTTTTCTGGAGAGGATGTGGAGTAAGGGAAACACTCCTCCAGTGCTGTTGGGAATGCAAACTTGTACAACCACTTTGGAAATCATTATGGTGGTTTCTCAGAAAATTGGGAATCAGCCTACTGCAAGACCCAGCAATATCATTCTTGTGCATATATTCAAAGGATGTTCAATCACACTGCAAAGATATTTCTTCAACCTATGTTCATGGCAGCATTATTCATAATAGCCAGAACCTGGAAACAACCTATATGCCCTCCAACTGAAGAAATGGATAAATAAAATGTAATGCATTACACAATGAAGTACTACCCAGTAGTTAAAAAATGATATTTTGAAATTTGCATGCAAATGGATGGAGCAAGAAAAAAATTAGCCTGAGTGAAGTAACCCAGATCCAGAAAGATGAGCATGTAATGTATTCACTCACAGTTGATTATTCTCTGTTTCTAATAATAGAAAAAAAATGATACTAACCAACAACATAAATAAAAACCCTAAATTTAATACTATTGAATTCCTTTCCTATGCAGCTAATTGCTCTACTAACACATGGTATTTGATCAGCACTTATTGACATGTTAGTAATTTTTTTCTTTTTATGATTGCATGTCCCATTAAGATTCAGTAGTCAATAAGAATGAAGCAGTAAGAAACTCACTTCAGTGATTTCAATGGATTTTTTTACTGCTTTTGTGCATATTTAGCACACAAATAATTACTTTTCTGCACATTTGCTTTCATTTTTACTAAAGCTATCCACACATTTAAGTATAGAACTCTAACCTAACTCTGCAACTTGCTCATGAAGGAAAGGTCTTCAAAGAAATGTTATAGCAGATGCATCTCTCATTTCATGGAATAGTATTATTTTGGTCTCAACTAGAAGACAGTTTTAAAAATCATAATGAGATTAAAATTAAAGAAAGTAAGAAATAATGGAAGAAAGGGTAGATGAAAATAACTCATTATAAATTAAGTTAATGAATGGAAGAAACAATGCAACTATCCTCCCTATCAAATTGAGTTCTTATAGTGGAGGTAAAGTAATTACTTTTTATTTATTAAGTATTCCTTCTTTGTATTAAGTCATTAATGTTATTCTTTTTTATTTATTTTGACTTAAAAATTTCCATGTCCTCCCCTCTTCCCATTTCCCTCCCCCTCCCCCATCCCTCTTCCCTTCCCTCTCCAGTCCAAAGAGCATTCAGAGTTCCCTGCCCTGTGGGAAGTCCAAGGTCCTCCCCCCTTCATCCAGGTCTAGGAAGGTGATCATCCAAACAGACTAGGCTCCCAAAAAGCCAGTACATGCAGTGGGCTGAAAACCCAGTGACATTGTCCTTGGCTTCTCAGTCAGCCCTCCTTGTCCGACATGTTCAGAGAGTCCAGTTTGCTCATATGCTCCATCAGTCCCAGTCCAACTTGCTTTCGTGAGCTCCCATTAGATCAACCCCACCGTCTCAGTGGGTGAATGCACCCTTCGCGGTCCTGACTTCCTTGTTCATGTCCTCCCTCCTTCTGCTCCTCATTTGGACCTTATTCTTTTTTTTTTTTAATTGAGAAAAGAAAAAAAAAGAAAAAAAAGTTTCTGCCTCCTCCCAGCCTCCCATTTACCTCCCCCTCCTCCCACCCTTCTCCCCTTCCCCCCACTCCTCTCCCCCTCCCTCTCCAGTCCAAAGAGCAGTCAGGGTTCCCTGCCCCGGGGAAAGTCCAAGGTCCTCCCCCCTCCGTCCATGTCTAGGAAGGTGAACATCCAAACTGGCTAGGCTCCCACAAAGCCAGAACATGAAGTAGGATCAAAACCCCGT
>NC_022013.1:35747269-35773711 GCF_000317375.1 Microtus ochrogaster | reverse complement strand
GCCGGCCTTCTGTTTGTGTTTTCTTCTTTGCCTCCATTTCAGTTTTCAAGTCTTGAACTGTTTCCATTATCTGCTTGATTGTTTTTCCTTGGTTTCCTAGGGTATTATTCACTGATTTATTCAATTCTTCAAACTTCCTGTTATACTTCTCATCCATTTCTATAAGGGCGTTTTTTTACATGCTGATTAAGGGCCTCTATCACTTTCATAAATTTTTTGTATGTCGTGATTAAGGTGGTCATGTCCACATGTTGTGAAGTCACTGGGTTCTGGGTTTCATGTTGCTTTTCAGATTGTTGGGTGAATTCTTGCATTGGTGCCTGCCCATCTCTTCCTCCGAATGCTCCCCTATGGATCTTCTTTTACAGGATCAGGTCTCCTTGCCCACTGATGTACCTTCCCATTGATGGCACTCCCCAGTAATGGCTCTCCTGGTGCCCAGATCGGATCTCCGTGCTGCTTGAGTATCTCGTAAACAAAGGGTCTACCTTGCTTGCTGCAGGCAGGTTATGGAGAAAAAGGAACTACCGCCCTCCTGTCCCAGTGCCCGAACAGGCTGAGGTGGGAGATGTTATATGGCCAAAGAGGGGAGGGAGGCAGACGTGGGGGGGGAGGTTCTGGATGCAAGCTGGGTGGGATAGGAAGAGAGAGGAGGTATTGGGCAGTATAGCCCTTGCAGGATGATCAGGAAGTGTAGGAGTGATGAGGAATGTCTGAGTTCCCTGTTTAGGGCTGCTGCCACACTCAGTCACCCCAATGATGGCTCTCTTGGTGCCCAGATCAGATCTCCATGCTGCTTGGGTAGCTTGTAAACAAAGGGCCTACCTTGCTTGCTGCAGGCAGGCTATGGAGACAAAGGAACTACCGCCCTCCTGGTTGGATTCGGATTCGGTCCCAGTCCCAGCTCCCGAACAGGCTGAGCTGGGGGGGGGGGGGGAGTCTGTATGCAAGCTGGGTGGGATAGGAAGAGAGAGGAGGTATCGGGCAGTATAGCCTCAGCAGGATGACCAGGAAGTGTAGGAGGGATGAGGAACGTCTGAGTTCCCTGCTCCGGGCTGCTGCTGCACTCACTCACCCCAAAGATGGCTCTCCCGGTGCCCAGATCTTGGACCTTATTCTTATGAAGAACAAAATACTTCATAAGACTTTTAGGTAGGCTCTGGGCACTTACTCTTAAATATTGAAAATGTGTATTTAATATTATCTAGTAATAAATATTGCTTTTAGCAATGGGAAATAGCAGCTGTATCTCACTTTGAAAGTTCCTAAACATTTGATTTCTGTTTCTACCACTTAAATGCCTACCATAGTAATAGATGCAAAGAATAACTATCCGTATAAAAATGTTTCAATAGACTAGCCAGTCAGCAGGCAAGGCTCCTGTGAGCAGGCTACTCTACCACACCCCCATTAGAACCTGTAATCTGAAAATTCCATCTAACTCCAAAACCAACCCATTCCCCACAACCTCAGAGGCTACAAAAGACACAGAAAGCAACTGTACCGATCTCCTAGCTAGTCAGCTCAGTGACTAGGCCCTAGGCCTTGGGAGCAAACTCTGGATGCCTCCTCCAACCATCACAGCCTCACTAGCCAGTCAGCAGGCAAGGCTTCTGTGAGTAGGTTATTCCACCACCACTGCATTGGACCCTGTAATCTACAAGTCCCACTCAGTACCCAAATGCACCTGTCGCCTGTGACATCAGAGGTTCCCTGAGGAAAAGATAACTACTGAACCAATCAGACCAAGAGTGGTTTCTTAAGGCATAGACACTGCCTGCACCAATTGGAGGAAGAGATTGGTAGACAGCAGTGCAAGAATACTTTCAATAACCTAAGGAGCAGTATGGTACCCCCAGCACCTTTCATAACAACAAGGCCTGAACATCCAAACACAGAAAAAGCAGAAGAAAATGACTTTTAAAACAACTTTATGAAGATGATAGAGAATTTAAAAGAGGAAATGAAAAATTCCTTTAAAGAGGAAAGATAAACAAAAAAAAATGGAAGAAATCACTAAGTCTCTTAAAGAAAGCAAAAAAAATAAAAAATAAAAAAATAACCAAGACAAAGCAATCAAACAGAGAAAGGAAAGAGTTCAAGACTTGAAAATTGAAATAAAGAAAATATGAACAGAGGAAATTCATGATATGGAAAATCTGGGTAAACAAACAGGAACTATAGATGTAAGCATAACCCATAGGATACAAGAGATGGAAGAGAGAATCTCAGATGCTAAAGATACAATAGAGGAAATAGATTCATCAGTCAAAGAAAATGTTAAAGCCAACCAAATTATAATGCAAAATGTCCAGAAAATCTGGAACACCATGAAAAAGCCAAAATTAAAAATAATAGGAATAGAAAAAAAATACCAGTTAAAGGCACAAAAAATATATTCAACAAAACCATAGAAGAAGAAAACTTTCTCAACTTAAAGAAGGAAATTTCTATGAAAATAGAAGATGCTTACAGAATACCAAAGAAACTGGACCAAAAAAGTTCTCTTGCCATATAATAACCAAAACACAATATGTACAGAATAAAGAAAAAAATATTAAGAATTGCAAAAGAAAAAGACCAAGTAACATATAAAGGTAGACCCATCAGAATAACACCCAGTTTCTCAAGGGAGACACTGAATGCCAGAAGATTTTGGATAGATGTTATGTAGACACTGTGTCTTATTGGTTCACCATAGCTTCAAGTTAGAATTAAACAATAATGCAAATTCTAGAAAGATGCAACAAAGAAAGAGAACTACAAACTGAGCTCACAAATGAACAATGATGCAGATATGCTCAATAAAATACTGGCAAACCAAATCCAATAACATATAAAAAAATCAACTACCATGACCAAGTAGGCTTCATCCTGGAGATGCAGGGTTGGTTAAATATATGAAAATCTATCAATATAATCCACCATGTAAACAAATTCAAATAAAAATAGCATGATCTTCTTATTAGATTCCTTGAAGGCCTTTGATAAATTATGACAGACATTCATGATAAAGGTCTTAGAGAGATCAGGGATACAAGAAACATACCTAATCATAATAAAATCAATTTGCAGCAAGCATACAGCCAACATCAAATTAAATGGCAATAAACTCAATAATTACACTAAAATCCAGGACAAGGCAAGGCTCTTCATTCTCTCCATATCTATTCAACATAGTACTTGAAGTTCTAGCTAGAGCACTAAAAAGAGATAAAGAGGTTAAAAATTGGAAAGGAAGAAGTCCAACTACCGCTAATCACAGATGACATGATAGTATATATAAGTGACCTAAAGTTTGTCAGGAAACTCCTACAGTTGATAAACACCTTCAGTAATATGACCATGTACAAGATTAACACAAAAAATCAGTATCCCTCTTATATAGAAATGAGAAACAGCTTAGAGAATCATCATCCTTTATACTAGCCAAAAATATAAAATATCTTGGATTAACTCTAACCAAACAAGTGAAAGTACTGTATGACAAAAACTTTAAGTCTCTGAAGAAAGAAATTGAAGAAGATATCCAAAAATGGAAAGATCTCCTATGCTCTTGGGTAGGTAGGGCCAACATAATAATAACAGCATTTTTTGTTTGTTTTTGTTTTTCCTTTTGTTTTTTCCTTCCCATTCCCCTTCCGCTTCCCCACTCACCCTCATCCCTCCCCCTCCCTCCTTAAGAGAGGGCAGGGAACCCTGCCCTGTGGGAAGTCCAAGCCCCACCCCCCTACATCCACACCTAGGAAGCTTTGCATCACCCCTACAGTAAAGCATCATGCTACAAGTTTAGAGGGGTATAGCAGGGATTTCGTATGATCCCACACTTGACCAAAGAATGTGGTAGACAAATCCAATGACTCAACTCATGTCGAGTAAAATTGCATAAGTTCTGACTAAATGTTTACAGCTGGGCAAGGGTAAACCAGGTAAAACCCTGTGCAAATTCTGAGGGGACAAATAAAATTGCTGATGGAGGAACCCAGCTGTTCCAGCAAAGGCAAGGACAATGACATACTCATAATTAGGCAGTTTACTCTCTGTAGGTTGCCAGTTGCTAGCATTCCTAGCAGCCCTTTATGTGATCTGCTATGGGATATGTGCCAGGGCTATCATCTGGACTTTAATAAGTCTTGAATAGTTTGCATGGTTTTGAAGATGGAACACTTTTGGGACTTTAATTTTGAAAAGATAGTATTTCGCATGCTTGTGTGGCATAGCATCTATCTGAGAAAATATTTATGGGTTCTGATTGGGTCATTTCCAATACCATATGGACTGCCATAACTCCCCTACTTGTACTGATCCAGGTTTTGATTGAGTATAGGCCCTTTCCTTATGATTAATTTTCATTATTATTAACCCAAAATTAGTTTTATTGTCATCCATAAAGGCTATAGTGGCCTGGGGGATGGCATTTTTTGATGGTGTGGCTTAATTTTTTATCTTTTCTTTTTTTTGCTATTTTTTTTTTATTGAGAAAAGGAAAAAAAAAAACAAGTTTCCGCCTCCTCCCAGACTCCCACCTCCCTCCCCCTCCTCCCACCCTTAACCCCCTCCTCCCCCCCTTCTCCCCCTCCCTCTCCAGTCCAAAGAGCAGTCAGGTT
The DNA here is from genome assembly GCF_000317375.1 of Microtus ochrogaster. Lineage (NCBI taxonomy): Eukaryota > Metazoa > Chordata > Mammalia > Rodentia > Cricetidae > Microtus > Microtus ochrogaster. The sequence goes on along the minus strand of NC_022013.1, from coordinate 35,769,104 downwards.
GCCCTGCCCTGTGATAAGTCTTAGGTCCTCCCCCCTCCGTCCATATCTTGGAAGGTGAATATCCAAACTGGCTAGGCGCCCACAAAGCCAGAAAATTAACTAGGATCAAAACCCCTTGCCATTGTCTTTGGCTTCTCATCAGCCCTCATTGTTCGCCATGTTCAGAGAGTCCAGTTTCATCCCGTGCTTTTTCAGTCACAGTCCTGCTGGCCCTGGTGAGCTCCCAGTAGATCAGATCCACTGTCTCAGTGGGTAGGTGCACCCCTCGTGGTCCCGACTTCTTTGCTCATGTTCTCCCTCCTTCTGCTCCTCACTCGGACCTTGAGAGCTCAGTCCAGTGCTCCAGTGGGAGTCTACAATTGGCGAACCTAAAGAAGCTAAGTAAGAAGGTGAACCCAAAGAAAAACATATAGTTATCCTTTTGGCTATGGTAAGTAGACAAAGTTGCCGGGGGGAGAATTGGGATCTTGGGGGTGGGATGGATGGGGGTAAGGGGAAATGGGGAGAGAAAAGGGAGAAGGGGAGGATGGAGGGAACTTGGGGAAAAAGGATGATTGGGATAAAGTAAGGTTGGATAGGGGAGCACGTAAGCACAATTCTTAGATAAGGGAGCCACCTTAGGGTGGGCAAGAGACTTGAACCTAGAGTGGCTCCCAGGAGCCCAAGGCGATGTCCCCGGTTAGTTCCTTGGGCAGCTGAGGATAGGGAACCTGTAATGAGCCAATCCTATAGCAATACTAACTAATATCTTGCATATCACCATAGAACCTTCACCTGGTGATGGATGGAGTTAATTTTTTATCTTTAGTTTTAAAAGAGAGAGGGTAGAAAGTCGTCTGTCCTGAAGGAAATGATTATCCAGTGTGTCCATACTGGACCTAGCAATTGCTTTAAAACAAACTTCCTTTCTAAGCAGTTTGTTATTTTTACTGACTTTGCATATCAGTTAGGATGTCATACTCAGCTTGATCAGGTTAGAGGGGCTTAGTCATGCCTCAACTTAATGTGCCAGGCTTTGTTGATTCCCAATGGAAGACCTTACCCTTTGGGAGGAGTGGATGTGGGTGGCATAGGAGGTAGGTAGATGAGGCAGGAGGAGGGGTGGGAGGGAGAACTGTGGTTAGAATATAAAATAAAATTAAAATAAATAAACTAATATAAAAAGAAGAAATGGTTCAATATGTAGTCTAAAATAATGCTTTAATTAATTTCCTTTTTAAAAACTTTTGAACAACTTCCTGCCAAATACAGTTACATTAAAATCATATTTTAGATTTTTATATTATTAAAGACAAATGCATATAGATAATATTATTAGCTTTAAGCTTCCCATTCATTTGAACATTTATCCATACATCCTTAAATGCACTGCCTCTATGAAGAGATTTTATCATTTGAAGTTATTTATATATATATTGTAAAATATATAAAGTAATAGTTATACTAAACCTATAGGGTGATTCCAGCCAGGACTGAGTTAATTTCTACACACTTCAAGGTCTGAAAACAAATGTTTAAAAATGCCACAATCAAACCTCCCTTTATTGAAAATTTCCATAAGTAATAGTGATGGTTATGATTATGTGTATTAAATATAAGCATTTTTCTCAAATGAAATGCAGAGATACTAGTGCTGAATAAACTTGCGCTAGAGCACTCAGCCTTAAATAAGATGTCTTTATTACATTCCTTTTCTCAAGGCCAAATGATTTATGTGGAAGAGGAGGTAAAGAGATTACAAGAGCCTGAAAGAAACTGTGTTTTCCAGATACACATAGCTGATGTACAAATGAATTCATGGTGTCAACATACACAGTCCTGTACAAGTATGAGCTACAAAAAATTCCAGCACAGAGAAGCACAAGTAGCCACAAACTCCCATCACTAAACAAGAATCTATTTCCAGTTAATAGCTGCTGGGAAAGAGAAAATTAGTTTTCTTCTAAGGAGTGATGCTGAGTATTCATACTTTGTGGCAAGCCCCATTCTCAGTGTTAATTGGGCAAAACAAAATGGTCTACCAGTTCTTTGTGTACTTTTTGTTTTGGTTTTACTGTTGTTTTTCTCTGTGTGTTTTTGTTTCAATATTTTGAGAGATAAAGAAGATGAAACTAGGTGGGCAGGAAACGGCTTTTCTGGAAGGATTTGAGGAAAGTAAGTAATATGATTAAATATATTGTATGAAAATTAAACAAAAACACTGCTCTACAATATAGATTCATTTACTTTATATGTGATATTGCAGCGCAGCGTGGAAGAAATTGTTGGACTTAGTTTGTCTCTTCTAATTCTCATGCTAGGCAACTTCACTGGAGCTGATAGGTCAAATTCCAAGATGGTGTCCTTTTTGCATTGTACATTTATATGACTGGACATATGAGCCCCTTCCTTTGTATTTGGTAGTTATATTAAAAAGCAAGCATTCAAAAAAAGTCTATTGTGGTAGAATTGCTGGTTTCTTATGTTCTATTTCTGACAACTGTTAAATGGGAAGTAATCATATGATCCAAATTCATGGAAGGAGGCATAGAGCCTACCCCTCGGGTTCAAATTTAACAAATAATTTAGAGCCATACCAAGACTGGAGTAAAATCTATAGTATCCTTTTTTCTATTTATAAATCAGAAAGAGAGAATTGCTAGAATGAGATACCAGAAAGAAAAAAAAAAGAACCAGGTTTGGCTTACGCTTGTGGAACATGCAGAGTAGCAGTACTGACCATGGGAATCTAAATGGTTTTCATTCACCTAAATTTTCAGGAGACAAATCACAGGGTGTGGTGACTTACTGCAAATTGAGATGTGTGTTGCATCATTAACTCATCTAGACTTGTTATAAAGGAAAAAGCACAGTTTTGGGGAAAAGGAAGTTCTTATTACTGAGTATTATTTTGCTTATTTGGTATAGCTTTGATGGAACTAGATGAAAAAATAAATGCTGTAATAATAGAAAAATAGGCTTAGGACTCATAAAGAAATTATTTCTATTTGAGAGTCATTGGTGTTTTGGTTACAAGAATTATGTTTAAGTGTGAAAAGTTTCTCTTCATGAGGATGTACCATTGTAAGAAAATAATCTAAGACTATAGTTGACAATTTTTATGATCTAAAGATATGTCCCAGATAAAATATAGTTCTTCAGTAGGTTGGAGTTTATTTTTTATTTTTCTCTTTTGGGTATTTTGGAGATACACCTCACAGTTCCCAAATAAATACACACAGAGAGATATAATCTTACTTATGAATGTGAGGCCTATGCTTGACTTCTTTTTTGCCAACTTTCCTTAACTTAATTACCCATCTACCTTTTGCCTCAGAACTTTTATTTTTCTTTATTCTATAAACATTTCTTTACATCTTACGCTGTGACTTGCTGTATAGCTGGATGGTTGGCCCCTGACATCCTCTTCTCATTCTCTTTTTCTCACCTCTCAAACTTCTCTTCCTAGATTTCTCCTCCTATTTATTCTCTCTCCCTGCCTGAAGAATAGTTAATAAAAACTCATAGACAGATATTGGGTTTCAACCTGAAGACCAGCAAAGTAGCCAACCACTGACTCTTACCTCAACCTTAGTCTGAAAATGGTGATCCTGCCTCTAGGAATCGCAGAATGAGACTGAGACTGAGCCTGAGCCTGAGAGATGTCTCCTCCCATTTTATAATCCTCTCTAGTTCTGGGATTAAGGTCATGCACCAATGCTACCTGGTTTCTATAGTAAACTAGTCTTTACTAGGTTCTATAGCAAAGCAGTTTGACTAAGACATAGAGAATATGCAAATAAGCAGGCAGGATTGATATAAATCTGTCAGCAAAATAAACACCTTCCTTCCCAAACTTGCTTTTGGTCATAGCGTTTCATCACAACAATATTAACCCAACAAAAAAAAAACACTTACCAAGCCTCATGACTTAAATGTGATTGGTCATCAAGGTCCACGTAGTGGAACAAGACAACAGATTTCCACAAGTTGTCCTCTGACTTCTACAAGCATGTATATTTGTCTGTGAATATGTATGCAAATGCATAATTAAAAAGAAATGCAAAGTATTTTAATTAAATAAAAGTGTGAAAATTCCTAGGAAATGCGTAATCATGAGCTTATATTAAATTACTTGTGTTGTATAACACAATAAATTTCTAGCTCCCTTTCATGCTTAGACCCAGTTTTTTATTTCAGTTTGTTTCTTCTCTGTTGCTTCTTCTTCCTTCTGGGTAATGTCTTCTCACATTGTCTTCTTTCCATGGTTTAAAAACTGCTTCAAGAATCCATTATTTATTTAAGTGTTAGAGGATAAAGCTCATTTTCAATTTGTCATATTCACTTAAAATCATACTTTTTACTCTCAAAGTTATTAACAAGCTTGTCTAATTTGATATCATCTGCAAAACTGATGAGCAGACCCTCAATTGCTTTGTTCAGGTTATTAATAAGTATATAACACTAAGATGATATTAATTCTCATAAATTATTTTTCTGAAATGTGTCCCTTTGTGGACAAATCCCTGACAACTCCTATACTCCTTGCTCAGTTGTTTATAGGGAAGTAAGTTTGCTTAGATAAATTAAAAAAATACTTGATTCTGACTAAATTTTAAACTGCCCATTTACCTTTTAAACTTAGTTGAAAATAGAACTTTCTTACCTGATACAGAAAGTTCTGCTCAATAAATTCCATGCATCATTATTAATTATATTTAGAAATTATTGTTAATATGTTAACTAAATGATTTAAAAGTTCTGTATGACTCTGCTTGCTAGACGGCTCTACTGTTCTTGTAAGTGAAAACTTTTTACTTTTTCTTTTGGTGTTTCAAAAGAGGATTTCTGTGTATACCAAACTGACCTTCAACTCAGAGATCTGCCTTCCTCTGCCTCCCAAGTACTGAAATTAAAGGCATGCACCACCACCCACCCAGTGAGAAGTGTAATTTTAAACTGAAGCTGAAATTGAGAATATCTGAATTAGAATCATAAATAACTCCATGAGTTGACTGTAGACAAACAAAACAAAACCAAGCTTCTTTAGTCCTAATAAATGTGATTATTATAGAAATAAATTCTTTCTATCTAATTTTTAAATTGATTCCTGCAAATTTAACTGATGACTGTATTTGCTATGTAAGATGAAGTCTTCTGATGAATGAAGAATGAAGTCATGAATAAACAAACATCAGAAGACAATACAGTGTATAGGTCAAACGAGAATCCCATGGAGACAGACTGGATATTAACTTGATGAAGGGAATCAGTGAAATTGTGAAGAATGATGCTGCTTAGCTTGGAGTGTGGCCTTTTGGAGTGTTTTCCATTAAAGCTCCAGGAAACTATGGGCCATTTTTTGATCCACGGTTTAGAGGGGGTATCAATACAACTCAAACATATTTGATTAAGTTAGCTATCATGTTTTGGGGAATGAAGTTGTGGTGATATTTTTTGAAAAATATTCTCTATTAAGTTAAAAGATATGCATAAAATGAATAAAAATTTCTATACAGAAAATTATTTTTCTTTATAAAGAAAGCTGTCTGCAAATGTTTTAATCTATTTTTATTTTTAAATGTAGCACTAAATCTCTAAGTGGATATACAATAATGCAATTTAACCATGAAGGAAATTGGAAATTAAGGTAATGACATAGACTATACTAATCATATTCTCCATTCAATTAACTATATTATTCAATTGGCTGGAGACAGAGGGAGCTATATGCAGGCTAGAGAGAAGGTACAAATCACAGTCTGTATCTCTCTTTTGTAAATGAGGGACAATATAGGGAATGCTATCTACATGTAGTCATTTAATCCTATGGAAATGGTCACTATCAGGGGTAGAACAATTATAATTTCTAATGAATTTTGTTTCAACTCAAAGTAAGATTACCCCAAGCAGCATACCACTATAATAAAAATAATGAAATTAAACTCAGTAGAGACCTGAGAAAAACCCAAATGATGCTATTCTCACATAAAACCAAGATTAATAGTAATAAAAACACATCTTGCACTAAAGGTATATAATATATATATGCATATATATACATATGTTATATCTCATTATTCTTTCATTATTGTCTATGAAAGTGTGATCGACACAAAGATCACAGCAACCCCAATTTGAGGTGCACATAATTTCTACATAGCAAGTACTAGTTTACACAACAGTTGGATTTTTTCTGATGTTATATTAGAAAATAATTTAGAACATGTTATATCATTTTATTTTACAGTTTTTGTATGAGTTGTAAAAATGTGCTTATCTCATTAAGGAACATTTGAATTACCATAGCATAGTTCCAGTTTTGAAGTTTATAAGACTTCTCAAACCCATTATTTCAGAAAGCATCTTAAAAGATGTAATAGGGAAATTAACAACTTAGTTATGGACTGTATCTTGGTTTATTTTAAACACCAGACTTTTATATTTGCCCTGGATATGACATGGTATTGCTGGGTCTTGAGAAACATTGTTTCCTAATTTTCTGAGAAATCATCATACAGATATCCAAAGGGGTTGTATCAGCTTGCACCTCTTCCAGCAATGCAGGAGTGTTCCCTTTAACCCACAGCCTCTCGAGCATAAGTTGTCATCAGTGCTTTTGATCTTGGCCATTCTTACAGGTATAAAATTAAAATGGATCTCAGAGCTGTTTTGATATGCATTTCTTTGATGTTTAAGGATGTTGATCATTTCTTTAAGTGTCTTTCAGCCATTTTGGATTCCTTTGTTGAGAGTTCTAGGAAGAATGGATAAGGAAAAATTGATACAGTTACACAATGGAATACTACACAGCAGAGAAAAATAATGTTAACTTGAAATTTACAGGCAACAGATGGAGATAGAAAATATCATATTGAGTGAGTGAGGTAACCCAGACACAGATAATCATCATATATACTCACTAATAAGTGATTTTTAAACATAAAGCAAAGAAAACAAACCTACAAATCACAGTCCCAGAGAACCTAGACAGCAATGTTGACCCTAAGAGAGGCATACTTAACTTCGAATGTCCATTCTACAGAACAATGAAAATGGCTTTTTGTTTCCACGGAATATAATGCTTCCCTAAGTTCTTCTCTCAGTTTTAGAAAATTAAAATGTTCATAACAAAATTTGGACCAGTGGCGCTATAACTATTCTACATATATGGATGCTATATAAACTTCACAATTTCTGTTTCTTCACGTAAATATAAGCCTTAGCCCTGACATAATGAAGTATCAATAGTACAAAGGCTGGTGGAACATAAATGAAGAAAAAGAGTTGAGTTGATTTCAGAGAAATAGAAGAGTGCCTGGTCTTATTTAATGTGGAGTCTGGAAAAAAGACTGCACGAAAAGGCACTTTTGAAAGCTGAAACATAATTTAAAAATACATTTTATCTAGTAGTTGGGCAAAGAAATGCTGAAATACTTACTAATTTTGTTGGATTTGCAAGTGAAAATATTTTTTTTTGCTATAGAAATGTATTTCTGCTGTAATCATAGGTCAGAACCTAGCCCAATTGTCATCAGAGATGATTCCTCTAGCAGCTGGTAGGAGCGGATCCAGAGATCGACAACCCAACATTAGGTAGATCTCAAGGAACACCACATAAGACGGAGAGGAAGGATTGTAGGAATCCTAGGGTTTGAAGGCATCAGGGAAACAGAGCCCACAGAATCAACAAAGCAGGGATGACAGTCTGAAGCAACAATCATGGAGCCTGAATGAGTCTGAGCTGGGTCTTTTGTGAAACTCCTGACCAAGAGAATGGAAATGCCTCTATCTCTTTCACCTGGTCCTAGGACCCCTTTCCTCTTACTGACTGTTTCATCCAGTTTGACATGAAGATTGGGCCTAGTTTGCTATGATCTGTTGGATTGCTATTCCTAGGAGGCCCACTCTTTTCTAAGGAGAAATAAAGAAACAATGGATCTGGTGGATTGTTGCAGGGAACCGCTTGTTCGTCCCGACTGGCCAGAACCAAAATAATCACACAGAAATTTTATTAATTAAATCACTGCTTGTCCCATTAGCTCTAGCTTCTTCTTCTTCTTCTTTTTTTTTTATTAAGGATTTCTGCCTCCTCCCCGCCACCGCCTCCCATTTCCTTCCCCCTCCCCCGATCAAGTCCCTCTCCCTCATCAGCTTGAAGAGCAAACAGGGGTCCCTGACCTGTGGGAAGTCCAAGGAACCCCCACCTCCATTCAGGTCTAGTAAGATGAACATCCAAACTGCCTAGGCTCCCCCAAAGCCAGTACGTGCAGTAGGATCAAAAACCCATTGCCGTTGTTCTTGAGTTCTCAATAGTCCTCATTCTAGCTTCTTATTGTCTAACTCTTACATATTAATTTAACCCATTTCTATTAATCTGTGTATCGCCACGTAGCTTACCAGGTAAAACTCTCAGCTTCTGTCTTCTGTCTCCTGAGTCTCCATGGCATCCCTCTCTCTTCCTTTCTTCTCCCAGAATTCAGTTTCTTCTTCCCTGCCTACCTATGTTCTGCCCTATCAACAGGCCAAGGCAGTTTCTTAATTCATTAATGGTAATCACAGCACACAGAGGGGACTTCCACATCAGTAGATAAAGAAGTGGTGGTAAGGGAACTTAAAGAAGTGGAGGGAGGGGAGGCTGAGGTTGGTATATATCGTGTGAGAGAGAAATAAATGAAAAAAGAAGGTAAGAAGAAATGTGGGTTCTTGGAAATAAATGAGCATAGGACAATAAAGTCTAATTTGATTTGGTAAATTTGATTTTTAAAATGAGAGTATTTATTTAATACAATCTGACAATATCTTAAACATCTTTTGATATTTCCACCGACTTCTATTCCATAATTTCTATAAGCTCATATGATACAATGTTTAATAGAAAAATACCAAAGAAAATATTTAAATATTTTATTACTTCACCAATAAGATTACCTTAACTGTATTCAAGTGTCATTTTAAAAGAAGAGGAAGGGATAGAATGGAGGCTGATTGTGTAGGACTTTAAGGCCAGCATGAATAATACCCTGACTTTTAGGACAGACTAGGTTACAAAGAGACTCCCTGCGTGAAAAAGGACAAAGGATAAGAGAAACAAATAGATGCATAAGAAGAAATTAAGGAAACAAAAGGAGAAATGAAAGGGAGGGGGAGGAAGAGGGAGGAAATGGGAGGAGGAGAAGTGGGAAACATGACTTGAGGTAATAAATTAAAAGATCAATTTCTAAATTAGTTGTTATCTTTTCACATTATACTATACTCATTTCAATAAGGTAAATTTGAAGATTTTTCTCAGAAAGCAGTGTCTGTGAAAGCCACAGTTTATTCATAAAATTTAGGATTACAAGAAAAGAATATTAATTGTTTTTAATTATTTTAAAAAATTAATAATCCACATAAAACACCATAGAAAATTGCTCTCAATTTATTAATACAGAGAAATAGAAGAAACTTGGGTTTTGTTCTGCTTGATTCCTACTGTGGGTATTTAGCATCTATCTTAGCCAATAAAAAAACATAGAAAAAAAACATTTGATTATTTCAGAGCACACCTTTCTCTCTATATCACTGTTTGGAAGAGTTTTGAGCTCATGAATGAATACTTAATAAAAGTCTACACATTGTATCAACTCAGGATCTCTATAATAAAGAAATTTTTCAACAGTTGCTATTTATCTGTGATCTCACCCTTTTTTAGGAAAGCTTTTTTAAATGAAAAGTAATAGGATCAGTATAACTTTTTCTTGCCTTTGACATTGTCACATGAATATAAACATGAGGAGCACAAAAATTTTTAAAGATTATAATTATATTTCTTGCTTCCCTTTCTTTTATCCAAATCTTCTTATATATCTCACCTAATTCTCCTTCAATGGCCTCTTTTTCATTAATTGATACTATATGTATTTATTTATATATTTCTCAATATAACCTCCTCAGTCCATATATTACCCATATTATATTTTCAGGGCTGACATTTTGGCACTGGAATACATGTTTTGAAACTCTGTGACAGAACACATTGAGGATATTCTAAATAATTAGATAGTACAGTGGCAGAAAAATCTTTGTACAATTGTAATGAAATGGTTTGAGTTATTATTAGTAATGAACTATTTAGAAAGTCGTACTTTATGTTAGTGATATTAACCAGATGGCTGCAAGCTTGAAGAACACAAAGTAGTTAATTAAATGCACAAATTTTATGCCCCATACTTTGTTGAAAATTCTTGTTGGCTTTGGAGTTAAAAATTGAAAACACTTCATATAACGTATTTAATGTTTTTTCTTGAATTTAAAAATCTCTGTTAAACATTAAGGATAAAATTTGTAGCCATTTATTAAGGCATTCTATAGTCCTCTCATGGATCCCTGTTTATAAAATACCATTTGTAACACATATTATCTGGTGGTATGCCCTTTTTATAACTTGGGGAATGTGAAGGGTTCAGAACATAACTTTTTTTAACTAGTAAATATTGTAATTGTTATAATTATTGAGTGGCCAAATATTTATATTCCTTATTTTTCAACTTACATGGTTCTATGGAATTTCTGGGGGCACATTTTATGTACACCGTCATTTCTGTAATGAGACAGGCTCAATATCTTTCCTAAAAATATTTTGATTTAGGAGATCCTCTGTATTATAAAATAACCTGCTTCACATTCAATATCTAAGGCATACTTGTTATTTATTCTACTTTATTTGAGTAAATATTATACATACTAATTTTTGGAACTCAAAAATTTCAGAACACTAATAATATTATAGTTTGGCTTAGCAAATACATTTGTTATCCAAAACAGAAAATCTGCATTTTTCACTAAAACTTCTTCTATTTCACTGATAGTGAAAACAAGCAATTGATGATGAATAAATTAACAAATATCAAAACTTTTTTTTTCAAGCAGTAAAATTCTGGATACTCTCTATTGAAGTATAACTTCTTGAGGTGTTACTGTTATTAGACAATGTCAGATCCATTAACATTTCCTTCTTCATACATAAAGATTTATCTCTCACTAAATGACATATTATTATGAAGTATTTGACATTGGTACTCTAGTGCCTTTCTATTAAGCATGATATTTTTAGTCTTTTCAAAATCTAATTTCTATCACTTACAGCTCTGACTTGAGGCCATGGCTAATTATGGTAGCGCAAGTAGGATAAAACCAGCTGAAAGGTTATATGGTTGAGCTTTTATGGAAACCTTTGGCTTCGATCTGAAAAATCTATTTAGCTAAAACTAATGAAATGCAGCAGGAAAAACTAGCTTAAAAAGAATTAGTACCACTAAAGAAACTTTTCTTGTGCAAAGGAAAAAAAACCCATAAAACTTGCATGAAAGAGATTCATGACAAGATTTAAGATGACAAATGTTTGTGAATAACATTCTAAATGGCTGAAGTCAACTGTATTATAAACCATCTGGAATATTTAAGGCCTAACTGAAATGCCTATGAATTATTGCCATTTAATGAACTATTTAATGGACCCTTGAAAAAATTATTTGGCAAAACAATAAGTTTTCAGGGAAAAGAATCAATCTTCCTGAATACCAAACCCTGAGACTATTTCCTCACCAAATGCAAAAAATACACAAGATCAAGTGACATATTCTCGGAATTTCAGAAAGTAAAAGTCATATTTATAATGAGTAAACAAAAGATATCAATGCTGCTGTCATTGATAACATTTAGCACTGTGACAGAGTGGCAAGCAGATCCATAGTCATCAGTCACAAAGATGAATAAGCCCTCCTTGGAGAAAGTTTCACTGGCATAAGCACTGGAAAACAGAGCTAAAATAATTTTGAAAAAATTGATTTTGAAAAGAATAAGTTCAGTTAGTAGAATTGGACTAAAATAAAACTTTCATGCCATGACAAACTATTTGACAAATATTACCCTACAGTGTTGACAATGGGATATATTATAATTCATATTTTATCAGAAAAAGGAACTTATTGTCCAAAATGTTTAATTTAAATTTTTCGCACAGTTATTAGTACCAATGAGAAGACTGTAATTTTGTTATTCAAAAATGTCTTAAATACTGTGGTCCAGTTAACTCAACAATGGCAGGCTATGGAAAGAAAGCCTAATAAGCCACAGCTTGCTCAGTCTGGGAGGATGGATTTCTCATCTGGTCTTTAGCAGACACTGGAATCTTCAAAAGGTAGGCTCTAATGTCAGTTTAGGAATGGAGTTGCTAGCAAAGTGACAGTAATAAGGAAAATAACAACTTTCCTTCTTTCATGTCCTTATATACACTTCCTGCAATAGGTGCAGCACAGTTTAAAGGTGTGTTTACCTGGGGCCAGGCAGTAGTGACTCATGCCTTTACTTGGGTGGCAGAGGACGGAGGATCTCTGTGAATTCAATGCCAGCCTGGTCTTTGTTATGCCCAGATCACGGACTCACCCCCAATCCAACTAGGAGACCAAGTCTTGTATGTAAAAGCAAAAAACATTTATTCTTACACAAGTTTGTAAACTTGGACTGTGTGTCCATTCTATTGGAGTGGTCGGAGAGCCCCGAGCTCATTTGGGGTTGAGTTTTTGTTGTAGCAAATGTGGGGGTGAGGGATTTCTAAGTTTTAGGATCCTTGATTGGCTGACATTTGTCCAGGAATGTCCTGGTGAAAAGCAATGGGTGTGTGCTGGCAGTTGATCCTATCTACAATGGTTGGGACATTAGGAATTTCTTTTGGATGGTCTGTTCCTGGGTGGTGCCTTGTGATTTTTTGTGGAACTAGAGTAAACTACTGAGACTCGAGCTTCTATTGAGGTTGTCCTGGCTGGGTCCTACAGTTCCAGGACAGGCTCCAAAGCTACAGAGAAGCCTCTATTTCGAACTCCCCCCCCCCCCCAAAAAAAAAACCCGAACAAGCAAAATAGAAGAAAAGAAAAATCTGGTTTAGAAGTGAATCTTTCCCTTCCAAATTAAGCAAAAAGTCACTCACTGGTTGAACCTCCATTTTTGGATTTTAGTTAATTGCAGATGTAGACAAGTTAACAACAAATAGCCATCACACATCATCATCATTGAAAAAAATTAATCTGTAGAGAGAAGACTCTTTTGTGAGTATAGATTTATGTCAACTAAGGACGTGAAGTAATCATGTCAAAATCACACCTGAGGTTCTGAAAGGGGTAAGGGAAGGTTCTGAACTTGTGATGATGAGGAGTCTTCAGGGTCTTCATTCCAGAGATGTTTAAGTGTGAAGAAGCATTTAACAAAACATTTAGCAAAAGATTGTGATACCCTTTTAGCAGCTTTCCATAGATTTGTGCATTTATGTCAAACTTATTTATTAAAATAAGTTTGAAAGATCTACTAATATTTATTAATATTTTCTGAAGAACATTTCTGGGTGTCCTTAGGATGTTTCTATTCTCTATATTATGATAAGAGTAATGGAAAATGAAGTAAATATAAAGTGTCTTTGAGATTTTCAATTTGAAATTTACAGTCATAGAATTTCAAAGAATTCAAATGTCAACTCAGGAAATTAATGAAATAAAGAGGTCATTCTACTGTTTGTTGCTCATATGAATTAAGTAAAAAGTAACAGCTTTAAAAATAATTTTCAAACTAAAATGTACAGCCTTTCCACTTGTAAATGCTCTTATTTTACCAGAATTTTATTTACTAAAATTATTAATTAATGTTTCTACTTTTATGAAGGCTATGATTAAGAAGACATTAATATGTCATGGTATTTGAAGAATTATGTTAATTTCATTTTACTAGTCAATTCAAATCCATAATGTTTATTTCATTGTTATATACTTTCTGCTAAAAACAAATTCTGACTGATAAAATTAAGAGTGTGGTTACATAAAGAATCAAATTCATTAAAGAATGCAGTTATATTTCTTGAGAGCTTTTTATAACCCAGGATTAGAGAAAAGTGTTTTGACAAAAGTTCCCCCAAGAGACTATTATGACAATGCAACAATGACAACTTTTACCCTTTGTAAATAATGAAACCTTCTTAAAGTAGCTAAGTTAATTTTATTTGCTCCTCAGTGGCAACTAGATTTGCCTTGAGCATGATTTTTTTTAATTTATTTATTTATTAAGGATTTCTGCCTCCTCCCAGCCACTGCCTCCCATTTTTCTCCCCCTCCCCCGATCAAGTCCCCCTCCCTCATCTGCTCGAAGAGCAATCAGGGGTCCCTGACCTGTGGGAAGTCCAGGGACCGCCCACCTCTACCCAGGTCTAGTAAGGTGAGCATCCAAACTGCCTAGGCTCCCCCAGTATGTGCAGTAGGATCAAAAACCCACTGCCATTGTTCTTGAGTTCTCAGTATTCCTCATTGTCCGCTATGTTCAGCAAGTCCGGATTTATCCCATGCTTTTTCAGACCCAGGCCAGCTGGCCTTGGTGAGTTCCCGATAGAACATCCCTGCTGCGAACTTTCTGACCAGCAGAAAGGAACAGCCACCAGATGAGGATTCTTCTCAAATCACGCTTTATTGGAGCCTCTTGGTTGTAGGGAGAGCAGAAAGCAAGGGGCAATGGGCTCTGAACTATAGCTGCTTATATAGGGAGTCTGCCTAGCAACTTTTGATACTTTGATACTTTAACTGCTTTTCTGGAGACCCACCGGCAGGAAAGAAAGTAGGGCAACATCCCTGTCAGTTACAGACCAGGATATTCCCCTGCTGGTCAGGGGAAGTGTGGGCAGCTAGATCACAACAACTCACCCTGTTTTCTGGTGGAAGAATTGCAACCCTAATATGGAGTTATCTATCAAGCAAGGCTGGGGCCAAATGCCATCTTGTAATGGCAACTATTCAAATCAGTTCCCAGCACATCCTCATTGTCTCAGTGTTTAGGTGCACCCCCTCGAATATTAATCTTCATCAGGCGATGAAAGGAGACAAAGACAGAGACCCACATTGGAGCACCAGACAGAAATCTCAAGGTCCAAATCAGGAGCAGAAGGAGAGGGAGCACAAGCAAGGAACTCAGGACCGCAAGGGGTGCACCCTTGAACATGATTTTAAAGAGCTTTTTGGCCTTGTCCTGACATATAAAAAAATAGCATTGCATACAATTCTGAATGTTTGAAAATCATCTTGTATGTTGGTATCATTTTGAAGACTTTATTCAAACTATCAATTTCACAAACACCAGAGTTTCAGAATCTGAGTTTTTTTCCTTAGAAGTACCTCTTCTTTATGTCAGTAAACATAATTAGAAAAGAAGATGCAGCTGTCCTGGAATGGATTCACAAAGAAATCACACACAAGCACACACACACATACACACACACAAAAAAAAAACAGTGAGTAAAAATGATTCATGATCACATGGATGATGAGTTGTGCAAATCCTCAGACAATGATGCCCTACCTTCTTCCCTAGTACTTCCTGTGAAGAGGAGGAATCAAAAGTAGTAAAAACAAAGGAAAGTTTAATCAAAATCTCTTTAATGTCTGAAAGTCTGAGATCTCTAAGCAAATATTCGCTAAATTTCAAATTTGAACATCCAGATGAATTTTGTCCCAGCCTCCTTTCAATTGAGAGGTAGGAATTACACAGTAAATTCAACAGGGAAACCTTATGTCAAGTCATAACAAAAACCAAACACAGACAAGCAATTCATAAATTTTTTTAAAAAACATTGTGGGCATGATATGGATATCTATTTTGGTCTGCTTAGACACTTAACACTGAACAATAGATCTCAGCAGTCAGGACATGTAGTTTAGATTTGGCCAAGGGTCACTACTGTGACTCTTTGTGTCCATTGATCTCAATTCAAGATAGCTTCTGACCTTGTGAGGAGACTGTATTCTGACAGCTACACAGATTCTTGGATTATTTTCTTTTTTAGACAAAAGCCAACATTGATACTATTTTTACAAAATATGTGCAAAACTTCCCACTTCATATGATACAATAAACAATATAAAGGTAGCATTATATATGCTGAAGTAGTTATATTCAGGAATATATGTGTATATATGTATATTTTCAGGCAATAAAATTAGTGAAAAAAGAGGACTTGAATTTGAAAGGATATGGGAAGGGATATATGGGATGGAAGGAAAGGGCAACATGTAAATAAATTATAATCTCAAAAACTAAAAAAAAAGAGGTAAAAGAAAAAAGGAATCAAAAATACAGAACTTCTGTGAGCTCAAAACACACTAAATCAGCTGATCCAATCTTAACCACATCAGCATTTGGATTTGTATTTCCTTTCAACCTCCTCAGTTTTGGTTTTTGCTGTTTGGCAGAAGTATAGAATTAGAGACCTTTATTGGTACAAGCCATTGTTTTGTTTTTTTTTTTTGTTTTTTGTTTTTTGTTTTTTGCAGAACTAATGTCATTAAAGATATTTCACCTTCTTTTTAGTATCAATATAACAAATCACTTCATGAAAACCTTATGCAAATTATCTACACCTATACTCTTAGATCAGTCAACATTGCCTCAGCGCTTCCTAACCCACCAAAGAAGGTACTTACTTCTTTTCTATTTCTTCTCTTTTAAGTTCCTTAGAGCAATGAGTTACCATCACTACTATGATCAGAAATCTAATATTACCGATCATGATGAAATATTATGTCTTGGTCTAGACAGCCCTTTCTCTGTTCTTATATATAAGACATGATCTGTCACTTATTCTCAGCAAATACCTAAATGATGTCAATGGCTCATTATATTAAATGATGAGTTACAACAATATTCATTTCCATCTTCCTGCGATGTATGATTTCTTTGGTTGATCTTATAAAAAATACAAAGTTAATAAGAACTAATATAGTCACTGCCTACTCTTATGAACAAAGCGAAAACAGCTGAACACAGTTATGGCAAAATAATCTGGAAAAATATTATGGAATCAGTACTGAAGTCTTCTTGGAAATGTTTGTCATTGATACCAGTCCTGAATGATTAAAGTCATTTTGGCTAAGTAGAAGGTTAAAATAATCCTATCAGGCTAGATAGCACAAATAAACTAATGAGCTATAAACGCCATAGTCTAGGGTTGTGGGAATACAATTTAAGATACTAGATTATTTTTACAGCATCAGCTATGACAATAAAAATGTTGGATTATTTTCTTTCTCTTCTTCTCTCCTCACTCCCTTCAAATGATGTATTTTTGATTCCTTCTAGGGAAGAAAACAGTTCACATTTTCCAATTATCATAGGCACTTGTCAAAATATAGTTAGCTCCATTATAAACCCTAATCATTCTAAGTTCCCATATCCCTGCTTCTTACATTTCTTACCATGATTCTGACATTGAAATAAAAAGTTCCTTTGTTGGACTTCTAATCCTTTTTTCAGTCGCTCACTAAGCCTTGTGGTGCCTCATGCCTGAAGTCCCGAATCAACTGAAGTGTATGACGAGAAAATCCGCTAATCCTTTTCCGGTTTCCCTGAATTTCTGTATGTGAAAATGTCATTTTCGTTTGTTAAGCACTCATAAAAATGGTAATGTTTCTTCGGTGTTGAATACACAGCATCAGAAGTTTAGAAATTTCACATATTTTCTGAAAGAAAATACTTCTATTAATTGAAAGAATGAACTTCAAAGTTTTCAAGGAGAAAGTATTTCTTGTATTTTATTAATAATAATTATATGTTATCAGTTAAAGATCATTTGAGCTGGAGTTAGAGGGAGATGAAGCACTGTAACTGACTCACTGATGCTGGGTATCTGATTTTTAAGGACGAAGAATATGAGCAAGGAAGTCAGGACCACGAGGGGAGGGGTTGGTTCATCCACTGAGACAGTGTGCCTGAGCCAATGGGAGTTTACCAACTCCAGCTGGAGTGGGACTGAAGGAGCATGGGATCAAACTGGACCCTCTGAATGTGGTTGACAATTGAGTCAGACTGAGGGACCAATGATAATGGCACTGGATTTGTCTCTACTGCATATACTGGCTTTTAGGGATCCTGTTCTCTCTGGATGCATACCTTCCTAAGCCTGGATGTAGCGGGGTGGGCCTTGGACTCCCCACAGGGAGGGGTCCCTTGCCCTCTTTTAGGACGTGGGGGGGTGTGAAGGTAAGGTATGTGGGAGAGCAGGAGGGAAGTTGGAAGAGGGGAGGAAGTGGGAATTTTGAGTGGCATTATTTATAAAGTAATAAAAAATTAAAAAAGACTCTAAATAATGTCAATGTATATTTTATTACTAAGGAAATAAAATATCTTGTTCTACTAATTTCTGGGAGATAACAGAAAAAAACTAGTTTTTCCAACAATTCCATAACAAAGTCAGGTGAAATTGAAATGGGGACTCAGAGGGTGATTTCTGTTTTGATTATATCTCTTAAAATGCATAACATTGCTATAATTTTTTTAAATTTTTGATTTACTTTATAGTGAAAACATAGACAGCTGTTTTAAATTATTAGAGTAAACAACATGTATTATAAATGCAATCATGATTATGAAAATCTCATGTAAGCCACTTATTTTGTTTTACAAATTTCAATTGTTTCATTTTTCTAGTGTATGAAGTGTGGAATATAGTGATGCTGTTGGAAACTGTTTATTAAAACTGTGAAAGGCCTTCTTATTGGCTACCAAATACTCTTTACATGTGACTTAAATACCAAATTACCAATCTGTAAACTTTCTAAAGCAGTTTTAGAAGGGAACTTTTCAAATGCTTTGTCCTTTCCTTTGAGTCTGTCACTTGCATTTTATTCAAGGTTTTGTTTAGGCAACACAACTTAGAATAGAGTTTCATTTATTTAAAATATGTGTAAAGTCTCAATGTAGTGTCTACTCTGCTTTCAACAAAATTCATACAATGTGGAAGGTTTGGGGGTTAATTTTAGGAACAGCAATGTGTGTATTGCTTGCTTACATATAACACTAGTTTCTTCCTCATTCCTGTGAACATCTATTAAATAGACTTCAGATTCACACATGACTCTCACTCAGAGATTTCAATTTAACATTATTCTGTGCTTGAGGAAAATGTTTTATTAAAATTGGATCATTTACAGTTACACTAATGACAAATGTTATGTACAAGTGAAATAAAATAATAATAGTAGACAAGAGCATTGAGAGTAAAAGAATGAACTTAAAATTTTAATACCACTTTCACTTTTTATTGTTGTTTGCTTGCTTTTTTATTGTCATGTTGCCTTTTTTTGAAGTGCTGCTATAATGATAGGTTACAGAAAAAAAATAATTTTCATTAACAAGTGAAGTGTGGACCAAGAAAGTGTTCAATAGGTAAAATTATTTTTGATACATGCATGTTGACAGTCATTTGTTTCTTAGAACTCAGAAAGGAAGAAGAGAACTAGTTCTCCAAAGTTGTCCTCTGATTCGGCCTGTATGCCTTGGCACATGCATGCTTATACCCATGCATACATATAGACACACACATAGACACACACACAGACAGAGAGACAGAGAGAGACAGAGACAGAGAGTAAATCAGCAAAAATGAAGGCTAACCTCATGATTCCTTAATAGTCTTTCAAGTCACAATATCCACATACATTATAAAAGAATCTATTTCTTTTCATGATCATTCTTTTCATTTAATGAAGAAACCCCTACACAATTATGTCTTTGTTAAAATTTAGACTAATTCATTTGTTAAGTGTGAAAAACACTACCCTTCCAGGTAGATTATGGATTAGAAGTCACCTCCCTGCATCTTGGAAGAAAAATAAGTATCAAAGTAAAGAGATTTATTCTATTCCCACAATATAAAAAGCTGAAGAAAGAAACCTTAGCAAGCTCCCTTCCTACTAAGAAGTAGCCAGAAATGGCCACCAGTTGCTTCCCAACTATGGTGCAGACAGGGTCAGCCTTTGCAGTGAGAAAAACTTTCCTTTTATGGACAGAGGAAAAGGTAAACAAAGGACTGAATAGCGAGAACCTTGATCTGTTCAAACTGTTGCAGAAGTATGGCCTGAGAGCCAAAAACTAACCTTCCTCTGTTGCAGGAGGTCCTTCTGCTCCTCCAGCCTATAGCCGCTGAGATACCAGCCCATTGGGGCATGGTCTCTCTCCCTTTAAAAAAGTGGCCACTTCCCTCTCCTCTCTCTCTTCACTTCCTGCTCTGCCTGTGACTGGGCTCCCTTCCTGGTTGCGCAGAGGGCTGACGGTGATCTATAAGTTTTTTTCCCCTTTGAATAAATACCACCCTATTAATCATAATTCCAAACTGCTGTGGCATTGTTTGTGACTTATGCCTTCAATTGGCGCCCATCGTTTGGTTGGTTTTAGGACCTCTCCTTCCGCCGCTCAGCTGCCGGCTGTGAGTTCAGCTTGGTGCAAGCCACGGCCTGTGCCTGGCAGCGGGGCCTTGTGACCTGTGTCTTGTGCGTGGAGCCAGCAGCTTAATATAAATCATCACGCACTGGCTTTTATTACTGCAGTTCTTTATATTTTCTCTTTAGACACCTCAGATTGACTCCCAGTCCCCACGCACCATATCGTCTGCCTCCCCACGTGGATGTAAACTCCACAGGCATGTGTAGTCTCCGCCCGCATGGTTTGCTCTTTTCTGAGTCACTTTTAAATCTCCCTTACAAGCACAGCTCTTAAGTGGTGCGAACCAGAGCACGCAGTTGCTGAAAGCTGCAACCCCTCAGGGTGAATCTGTCACGTGGAGGCATAAGCGGCTTCCAGGTTGCTCTTCTCTACCCCTGGATTCTGGGTTTCTGGTTCCGTCTCTGGAATTAATTTAATTACATTTACTTTGTTGAGCAACTTACATTTTCCAGTTTTTAACAAATACTAGACAGACTCTGAAACAGGACCCTGTTTTCATCGCAACTTGGCAACAGCACCACCTGCTGGATAGTAGGTAATATGGCAGTTTTTGTTTCTAACGTGAATTTTACTGTTCTGGTTACCAATACAATGGGATATATCATGCAAGGTTTATATGACTATGGGGATAACTTAATTTACTGGTTACTAGGTTTCAGTATTCTTTTGCATATTCTATCATTTAGGAAGAATATGGCATGCCTAAGAACCATACAATCTTTACTAGAAACTCATGCAGGTCAGGAGATTCAGGATTCAAAAGAGACAATAATAAAGACAATAATAAAAAGACTTGAAATGATTGAAGAAATGATTGGAGCTGGTGAACAGAGTAATAAGGCACTAGGACAGGATACAATGCCAACACCAGCTATTAGAACTGGCTTACCCAAGGCTTTAGCGGCATACCCTATACTTAATTCTGACAAAACGTCAACTTCTAAAGGCTCAAAGGGAGTCAGAGAAGCTAGATGGACTCCAATAGCAATGAATGATCTAAAAGAAATTAAGCAAGCTATTGTTAATTTTGGCTTGCACTCTGCATATGTAAAAGAAATGATAAGGATTTGGGCTTCTAATGCTAGAGCTACCCCCCATGATTTCCATCAGTTAGTGTCTGCAGTTTTAGATAATGGACCATCCTTGATGTTTGGAATTTATTTCAGAGAAGAATCCAAACATATGGAACAGCAAAAGGTGTCGAGGTTTAACAAGATCAAATTCTTGGTGCAGGAGAATATGCTGATCCACAGGTCCAAGCTCTTTATGACGATGAAGAACTATCTCTATATCACCAAGCAACTTTAAATGCTTGGAATAGGATACAAGATCCAGCAAAAGGGGTTGAATCATATACCAGAATTAGGCAGGGACAGAGAAAACCCTTTATTGACTTTTTGCAAAGATTAATTAAGGCTCTGGACATAGGGGTAACAGACCCAGAGGCTAGACGAATACTCCTTGAATCTCTAGCTTTTGAGAATGCAAACATAGAATGCAAAAAAGATAATTGGGCCTTTAAAGTCTAGATCAGCACCTATGGATGAATGGATTCAGCATACGATGAATG
>NC_022013.1:35740243-35743660 GCF_000317375.1 Microtus ochrogaster | reverse complement strand
AATAGGATATTTGTACTTATTGTATATAATTTCATAGTAGGTTTAGAACTCTCTTACTTAAACAAAAGGGGGAGGTGTTGTGGGAGGTCCTTCCTCTCCTCCAGCCTATAGCCGCTGAGATACCAGCCCATTGGGGCGTGGTATCTCTCCCTTTAAAAAAGTGGCCACTTCCCTCGCCTCTCTCTCTTCCCTTCCTTCCTGGTTGCACAGAGGGCTGACGGTGATCTGTAAGTTTTTTCCCCTTTAAATAAATACCACCCTATTAATCATAATTCCAAACTGCTGTGGCATTATTTGTGACTTATGCCTTCATCCCTCTTTAGCATCTTGCAATGAATATCCCAAGAAGACACCTCACTACCTGGCAGAAGGGCAACACAGTACATTACGGGATAATGGGACCCCGATGTCTGTCGATTTTGTGTTTGATGTGACTGGAGAGAGATCACTGGATCACACACTTACAAAGGTAGGCACAAGTAAACAGGCCTTCCATAGACTCTCAGAATATCAGGTGACAAAAAAAAAATTAGTGAGGTAATGAGGTAAAAGGCAAAAGGCAGAAGGGTATGTAATCAAACTGTTTATGCATAAATGGTGTTACACAGAAATTCCCCTGAGCAGAAAAAAATAAAAAAAAACATATGCAATTAACTTGTATGGTTTACTTGGAATATTAACCAACCCTCAACTGAAATGACAGTCACAAAAGGCAAAGCAGGGGAAGGAGAAACTACATTTGTATCATTTTCTATTTATACTTCCAGATGGCAATTGTTTGTTTACTGTTTATAGTGTCTTTGTTAATAGCATTGTCCTTTATTTCTACTTACTCAATAATAGCCATTTTCTGAAATCTCATAACCCACACACTTGTCCATTCCTCCAGAGTTACTACCGTTCATAGTACAAAACGATGCCCTGTGCTCTAAGAATCTAGGAACTACAGTTTTGTTAGTAAGCACACAAGTACAGCCTGTTTACCTTTTAGGTGATTCAGTAAAGAATGTAAGAATTTTCTACTGAAAGATAAATTCTTGAATACTGTCAAATATGTGTAACTACTAGTAACGCAGTTAAGTTTCTCCCTCCTGCAAAAAGAGAGTGGAGAATATGCACGCAGACATGAAGGAATACACCATGAGACTCACCTAATATAAATTGAGCAGATGGAATGAGGTAAAAAGGGGGAGACTGCAGGAAAAAGCTATACAAACATCTTCAAATACAACAAAGAAAAAATACAAAAAATAAGCCTCTACAAGCTCACAACTAAAGAACTGGACAAAGGTGTTAGTACAGAGAATAAAGTAGCAACTTAGGGGATAAATTAAAATATATGGGAAGAATATATGAAAGAAAAATATTATCATTACTGGGCTACTCACAATAGTTAGGAAATGGATCTGACTGTAAGGATCAAGAAATGTATATGTATATAATGATACTCTATTTATCCACAAGGAAGAATTAACTAACATTTAAATGAGTGAAGGTGGAAATCATTATACTACATAAAATAAAACTCATGAAGAAAGAGGGAACCCTAGAGGAGATGTTAAGGCAGAAAGGGGAGGAGATAAAGAGCAAGGTGACCTGAGAGCAGAAATGGGCTACTGAGGGGAAGATATGAGCTAGCAAGGGTGCATGAAGAAGATGGTGATGGAAATGAGTGGGGAACAGGAAACACTGCACATTCCATATGAAGAGACCATACTGAAAACACTACTTCATGGCTCATTTCAAAGCTGAGACCCAGAGCGTTACTGGTGATTTCCACTCACGAGCATGGAACACTCTGTTTTGGCTTCTTGCATGAGTAAAGCATCCTCACTAATTCTGTCTTTGAAAAAACTGATTTTCTTTTATTGTAGACACGAGAGCTGCATTTAATTTACTCATAGAAAATAATATGCTCACCTATTCACTAAATTAAAGCAAATATCCATGTTTCTATCACCTCCTCCTAAAGAAAAATGAATAAATCAAATGAAGTAATTACTTTCGGTACAAACTGCAAGGGAACATTAGTTAGTAATCCAGGTAAATAACTCTTTTCAAAGTCAAACATTAAAAAATCATGTTAATAGAAAAAAATCCATATAAAAAGCTTTACATAAAAACTTCTTGGTATATTCGTTTTGCTCTCTCTTCATTGCTTCAAAAATTATTAATGAAACAAGTGGAAAATAAGTTAAGGACGCTAAAGACAGTGCTATTCTGTTAGATTATAGATCCCAATAGTGACATTATATAATTAATATTGATTTATTTACGTGATGGTAACCTCAGACTATTTGTAGTAGGGAAACAGGATTACAACGGGACTGCTTGCTAAAAAATACTCCATATTTTCTGAAACAATATCAACTTTTATCAAAGGGAAATAAAAAGCATTTTATATAACAGTGATTCTCCACCTCAAACTGCAGGTGGAAAATGGATTATATCCATTAATATTAATCATTAGTGTAGTAGAATATACCAGGAACCAAAGAAGAAAATATAAAATAGCACTTCTCACAGGTGGGGAACAACTTAGCCTATGGTGGCACATGTTATTTAAATTTCTTGGGCAAGAATTTTCTAATTAGTTTCACTGAAATACTTAATTTATTTATATAAGCAATAAGTTAATTGAAGCAATAAAATTAGAGTGGATTACCACCTCACTGACAGACGTGCTATTTGTTCATCTGTAGGTAAGAGATCCAATCATTTCTTTCTATTATCAACCTGTCTATCTACCAATACGAAATTACTACCAATTCTCAAGAAGATGTAGGGCTAATTGAAAGCTTCTCTATCCTTTCATTTGTTAATTTTTTTAGCATTCCCCTGGTGCTTGCTTAGAATATGTGTCTATGTGTATGTGTATGCAAGGTGTGTATGTGTGTGTGTGTGTGTGTGTGTGTGTGTGTGTGTGTGCATTTTAGATGCACTTTTGTTGCTGAGTTGTTTCTATGACAACACAGAAAGAACGAATTTATGAGACAGGAATAATTATGGTATAGAAGAACTCCTAAGGAAATCATGAAACAGTTAAGTAGTTTAGCCTTCTCAAGTTTAAATGCATTATTTAGCATTAAAATTACCTTTACAAACAAGTAGATGCCTACAAAAGTCATGAGCATTTAAAAAGATAACTGAAGGTTTTGAGGACATTTATTTACTTTATTTTTCTCTTTGATACTTGGAATTTTGCCAGAAAAGTTTCATAAGATTTATCAAGTAAAAACATAATAAATACTATAAAGTAATGCTTCTTTTTTTTCTAGAGCTTTCAGGTGGGCTGTTAAGTCTCCAATGTGTGCTTTCTCTGTTTTCTTTAAGTGGGCACTTATTGCTATGAACTTTCCTCTCAGGACTGCTTTCATAGTGTCCCATAAATTTGAATAGGTTGTTTCTTTATTTTCA
>NC_022013.1:35730122-35737256 GCF_000317375.1 Microtus ochrogaster | reverse complement strand
GGATAGCACACACTCACCCGTCCAGATGGGATTCCTCAGCAACTAAACAGGGCCGCCCGGTAGCCCAGCGATCCGGTGACAAAAGGATCTACTATAAAGTAATGTAGGATAAGATAATTTTTTTCGAATGACTGTGTTCCAAGTTATGTACTATTCATCTGCTATTCAAGTTTGATTGTGTGTCCCCTGATTTAGCTGTTGAATGTAATGGGCAGTAAATTCTAAAAGACTTTTGTGCCATTAATTCTAATTTAGAATCTGGAGCATGTAGAATCCTTTTCATTGAGCAACCGCAGTTCAGACTCCTGCTTAGGTTCTGTCAGCTTCTCTTGCCCCAAGATCCGCAGATCTTTCCCGGAACACATGTGTTACCTTGGAGGTTCAGAATATCATTCTTTCTAGAATTTGGTTAATATTAACCAAATAATAAACTTTATTAACTCTTTGAGGTACAATTCACTGTGATATATAAGCTAGTTTGTGTTTCAAGAATGACATGAACTAACTGCTGCAGGTAACGTTTCCTTATTGAAAGTGTATGTCTAGTGCGCACTCAGAGGATATTCCTTAGTTATAATGTATTTTTTTAATAATAAATATTTAAGTTCATTCTGAAAAATAATTTTATATTTAACTTATCTATCTCACTTAGATTG
Organism: Microtus ochrogaster; assembly: GCF_000317375.1. Taxonomy (NCBI): domain Eukaryota; kingdom Metazoa; phylum Chordata; class Mammalia; order Rodentia; family Cricetidae; genus Microtus; species Microtus ochrogaster. Next base: position 35,736,600 of record NC_022013.1, on the reverse strand, counting down.
GCCTTTAGAAAAGAGAAGCATTGTGCTTCATTGTTTTGGATGGAATGTTGCATGATGAAGTAGTCATCGTCTCTATAAGGTACCTTTAATACAAGAAGGTAAAAGCTCATGGGGGAAAAACCCTAAATTGGTCATTATTCAATCTATATGTATTATGCTTACTCACTTCCTAGTCTTTTAATGTAATCATTATGTGAAAACATGGAGTTTTTTATTTTCATTCATAAGGTTACAATTCAGGATCTGTGCATGCTGGAAAGTTCTCTACAACTGAGTCCTGGGGCTTAAACCTAGAGCTAAGTTTATTATAGGGAAGCTCTTTAGCCACTGAAATACACCACTAAGGCATAATATATTTTGGTCTAATGATAAATAAGGAAATTTTATAAACAGAACTGAAGAAAACATCCAAAATTTCAAAAATAAACAGTTTACATGGATAGCATTTCCTCATGGCTCATTATTACTGCTGGCACATGTATTAATCAGCTTGCCATATGCTGGCACAGCTGGGATGGGCTCGTGCAAATCTCTACAGAATTTTCCTTCTCTGTACAGAAATATTTTTCAATATGAGAGCAAAGCACCATTGTGCTCCGTGCTAAGACATGGTATAGAGTCAGCATATGTTCCCTGACCCTTCTTGGCAAGACTAAGAGCACACATTTATTCATTTATGAGAGTCTCACAGTCTGTATCGTTACCCTACACTATGGTAGGTTTGTACAGCCTCCTTTTTAGTATCTTATTTTTTTTCATTTATTTTACATCCCAAACACGGTTTCTCCTCTCTCATCTCCGTCTTTTCTTCCACTTCCCCTCTGCCCTTTTCCCATCCACCTTTTCTCTGTTTCTATCCAGGGAAGGGAAAGCCTCCCATGTGAGTCAACAGAGCACAGCATATCAAGTTGAAGCAGGATCAAGCTCCTCTCCTTGTATTAAGACAGGACAAGGCATCCCATCATGGGCAATGAGGTCCCAAAAGCATGCTCAAGCATTAGGGACAGGCCTAATGTTTGATTCCACTGTTAGGAGTTTCACAAATAGATCAAGCTACACAATTGTCACCTATGTGTAGGGGGCATAGGTCAGTCCCATGCAGGCTCCCTAGCTGTTGGGTCCAGAGTCTGTGAGTTCCTATAACCCGAGGTTAGTTGCTTCTGTAGTTAAACAGTCTTTTAAAGTTTGGTGTGAGACATTTTTTTTTATCTTTTCCATCTGTGGAATCAAATTTAGTAGCATATTCTTTTTTTCCCTCTTCTGGATACATGCTATATCTCTCTGCCTCATTGCTTCCCATCAGGCACTTCCTATTTCATTTTGATGGAAACAGAAAGCTTTTACTTTCACACATTTGTTTTGTTACTTGTGCTTAACTAAATTCATTTGAAACTTCTCAGGTGTCCAACCTTAAGCGCTCAAGTGAAGTGAAATGGGAAATTTTAGGAACCTTTCATCAATGAATTGGGAACAAATGAATAGAAAAACCAAGGTTATTCTGGAAAAATAATAAAGATGATGCAGCAGATCTGGCATCCCATGAAAGAAGGGTGCAAAGTCAAAAGTACCCCTTCTCTGTCTGTCTATCTGTCTTGCTTTCTCCCACTCTTTCTCACCATTTCTTTCTCACCCATAAAGCAGATGGTGCTATTAGGAAAAGGTTTATATATCCTTTTACTATGTATACTATATTATTGTGTATCCTTGTATTTATTACTAGGATAGAGAAACATTTTTTAAATTTTGTATTTAATTCTGTTCTTTCAGGAGTCATAGTCACCAATGAGTTATGTGGAGAAGCACAAATGGATACAAATAAGAGAAGGAGGCTAGTCGACAAGAACCTATTCGAATTCCAACCTACACATAACCACAGATGAGCGTATCTACCTCACAGGATAGTTTTAGCAATGAACATTTGAGAAAATTTTCTTCTATTTGTCATTGGAGCAGGAATCATTTATTGTGAGTTATCTGCTTAGAAACTGACTAGCACCGCACTGGAACCTAGAGAACAAATTGTTGATTCAGTCTCTAAATATTTTTAACAGCTCTTAGGTTGTTTACACTACAAAATATTTGATTCTATCTTCCACTTTAAAAAAAAATTCTGATCAGTATTCTCATTTTACAGCCAAACTGCTCAGATGCTTTTCCTTTAGCCACATAGGAAGAAACATTTGGCATGTCTGTTCTAATTAAACGTGGTAAGACTGATGGCTCAGTCTTGTTTCTTTTGCAAATCTTGGTCATGTACATTATTCTCCTCCTATCAATTTTATGTTCTCAATATAAATACCTTCCAGGAAAATACTTTAACGAGATTAAAGATCAGATCTCAATAAACTATGTACCCAGGCATCAATGTATTATTGAATATTGACACTTAATTGCTACTGTATTTTTCACATATTAATATAATCTATCAACAGTTTGGATTTAACGTTTGGAAAGTATTTTGCATCAAAATCTTAGCTTTAGAGCATCCGTGGCTCTTAGTTGCTATTTAATTCTAGAAAAAAATTAATGTAGACACGTTTCTACTTATATTCTTTCAGTTAATTTTCCTTAATTAATGGACTATTTTAACATTAGACTTGGGACATTTCATTTCATGTCTTTACCTAACCTAAGCAATAGACAGAAAAACACTATTTTCATAATCAAGATTCAGACATCTCCAAATATGTTTGTAAGCCAGATAAAACAAATAATGTTTGTAGTAGGAATAGTCATAGAGATTCTTCTGAATATGTAATAAGGCTATTATATTATACATGACAAATGTGCAATAGAATTCACTCTGGAGTGTGCGTAGTTAAATCTTCAAATCTCTTTGTCATTACATAGTCATAGAAATATCAAACACATCTTAATTATTCAGATATTGTTTATTACTTATTGTGAAAGTGCTAACTTTCATATTAGATATTAGTTTATCCATTACTTATTGTGTATTAATAGGAAGCAAATGATTTTTGAGGGCAAGTAAAAGTTGACTGTGGAAAAAAAGTGAAAGCATTGAGAAAATTTGTAGATTTTGTTTGTCTCTGCTGTTTGTGTCCCTGTGTCCCCATTACAATGGATAATCAAGAGTTGACTACATTGTAATTAGAATTGAAGTTGAAGAACACATCAAACAATTCACAATTTATCTTATAATATAGCTCATCAACCCAGTAAATATATATTAATAGGGCATTCAAAACCAAGCATTTGGCATTTCAAAGGATGCTCTCCACATCTGGAGTAATTTGGGACACATTATTTGGTGTCCTCTCTGTCTTTCAACTATTTCTGGTGAGTTCTACTTGGCATAATATTGCAATCAGCCCTTAAGTAGAAAATGTTAATGCAGGAATGTGGGGTGATCTTCAGCTCTGGACCATTCTAAAGAAAATAATACAATCAGGAAAAGAATAGAAAACCCAAAATTTGGGGTAATTAGTCTGAAGAATAAATGAATGTTGATAAATTTTGAGATTATTCAAAAATTACAGGTTTTAACTAATGTTTGATTTGAGGTTTTTCACTTCTTTTTTTTTATTTATTCTTTTTTTTATTTTTTTTTAATTTATTTAATTATTGAGGATTTCTGCCTCCTCCCCGCCATGGCCTCCCATTTCCCTCCCCCTCCCCCGATCAAGTCCCTCTCCCTCATCAGCTTGAAGAGCAGTCAGGGTTCCCTGCCCTGTGGTAAGTCCTAGGTCCTCAAGTGAAAAACCTCCTAAATATAGAGGTTTTTCACTTCTAACAATACAGTCTTACTATATTTTTCTTAGAAAATTCTACTTAACATTTAAGTGTTTCTCCTATTATATTTTAATAATAAATATTTCATGGAAAGGTATATCTAAATGCTTGGTTTTGGGTTTTTAGTTTAGTTTTTTTTGGTAATGAAAAATATTTTATTATTTACCTAAATTTAGGAGAAATATTAATTTTGGACAATTCATAAATATAAAACTTTCTATATACATATCTGGTTTCAGAAAATAATAAGTGGGACAAGTTCTTACAACCTTATTTGATGCTAATTCATAGCAGTTTTTGAGAAAATGATAATAGAAGATTATTTAGAGATAATTTGGTTAAAAAGAAAAGCATCAAAATAAGGGTATCCATAAGAAATTTCTGCAAAAACCTGACACTGACCAATTATGTCATTTAAATTTGTGACACAGGTCACAAATGATGAGACAAATTCGAAAATTGATAAATAATTCTATGTTGGATAATTATATGTCAGGAATATTGCACTTTTATTTCATCAAGTTAATTATTTTTCTTCATGCCTAAAAAATGCAGTATGAGCTAAATTACAAAGTGAGTGTTTAAATCTATTCCATGACAAGATTATTTCAGATTTTAAATGCATTTCAATATAAATAACATACCTGAAATGAAAAGTACCACCATTTATTCTTTTTTTGAAGCTAAGAAACTGAGGTTTTGAGATCAAAATCACAAGCTAAAGGTTAATTAGCTTTCCAATGAAAGAGCATTATTTCAAAAACTGAAGGACTGACTCCTGGAGTTTTGTTCTTGATGGGCCAAACATCTGGGCACCAAAATACTGGAGAAAGTTCTCATAGCTAATTACAAAGTGGGAAGAAAACATCGTCTCTCTTCACTTTAGAAATTACCAAGAACAGACTGATGAAAATAACAAGGAGAACTGATGTGGGCTTCCCCTCTGTATGCTGTGAATACCATTGGTTAATAAAGAAACTGTCTGGAACCTATAACAGAGCAGTGCAGAACAGAGCTAATGGTGAAAACCAAACTGAATGCTGGGAGACAAGAGGCAGAGGCAGAGAAGCCATGTAGCCCTGCCAGAGACATATGCGCTGACTCTTTGCCAGTAGGCCATGAACCTCATGGTAAAATATAAAATAGTGCAGATGGGTTAATTCTAGATGTCAGAGCTAGCTGGCAATATGCATAATTGGCTAAGCAGTGATTTAAATAATATAGTTTCTGTGTGATTATTTCATGTCTGAACTGCCCAGTGGCCAAGGAACAAACAAGTGGCCTTCTTACTCAGAGAACACATATGTTGAAGATACCAACACATTTTTTTCTCCACTTAGATCTAGCCTATAATCAAATGAGCTTTCATATGCAGAAATGAAATATTTATTCTTATTCTCTTTCCAAAGCACACTGTTAACATAATAAGCATCTGTGACAATCCCTCTGCTTTCAGAGGAAGGCTCACTTCTTTGTGATGAAAACAAACAAATAAAAATGAAAACAGAAGAAATATTCACTGAGTATCTCAAATTAAAAAAAAAAAGACAAAAGAAAGATTCCAGGACTGGAATAAGTTCATTTTCAGATCATCTCAAAGAGTCACTAAGATTTACCCAACTCAGTAAGAAGCTCTGCTTGTTATACACTAAGCTAAACATAGCTTGTTATAGCTATGTTTACTACCTAAAAACCCAGTTTTCAGAAACCTAAGAAATTGTAACAACTTGTTATTTTCTGACAGATGATAAAAGCCAGAGGATCAGGTTTTGCTGTGTGATTGTATCTCCTAGTAAAGTCAGAAGCTACACCCATAAAGTGTCGCCAATATAATCCCAGATGTGGGTTGAAGAAAGACAACACCAATGAATATGCAAACTAAGGACAAAAATCCGAGAGGCCTCAGCCCCGCACAAAGAACTATAGCAAACTGAAGAAAATTGAAACCAGAGACGTTGTCTTCCTAATGAATGAGTGTATCAGTTGATTTTTTGTTCAGTTGCAAATAGTAAACTCTGAAACATATACAAAATTAGCATTATATAGACTCCAGAGTTTATATTTAGGAATCTATGTGTGTACACATATACATGTACTATCATTTAATGAGAAAATAGGCTGCAGATCTGAAGAACAGAGGAATGGTTTAAGGGCGGTTTTGGAGGTAGGAAAGAAAGGGGGGGATGCTGTACTTAAAGTCTCAGAAATTGAACTGAATTAAAAAGTCATGTTCACATTATGATCTCAACTAAGTATCTTAAACTTATGTGAAGATATTATGATGCTACTTACCATTTATTTTGGGTGAACAAGCATTGGTTTCAGTCAGACCCTATTTAATTTCAAATATAATGGTGAGTAGTCAAGACAGAGATGTTGCTTTTAACACTTTCTGTTTGTTTTATGGGAGCTTCTTGAAAGATTAGGTTGTGGTGGCCTATCCACAATGAGCACTTTTGATAAGCCAGAGTTACGATTCTTGTCTTTAGGATTCATAAAAGCCACTTAAAGTTAACAACTTTATCTCTGATATTAGGTGTCTTGGTTTTGAATCCCAGTTCTTGTACTAGTTACATAATATTTCTAAAACTTAGTGTGCTCCTTTACATGATAGGGACAAGAATGCTTTCTTAATCCCAGCACTTGGGAGGCAGAGGCAGGCGGATCTCTGTGAGTTCGAGGCCAGCCTGGTCTACAAAGGGAGTTCCAGGACAGGCTCCAAAGC
>NC_022013.1:35704105-35730022 GCF_000317375.1 Microtus ochrogaster | reverse complement strand
GGCAGGCGGATCTCTGTGAGTTCGAGGCCAGCCTGGTCTACAAAGGGAGTTCCAGGACAGGCTCCAAAGCTACAGAGAAACCCTGTCTCGAAAACAAACCAAAAAAAAAAGAATGCTTTCTTTTCTTTTTCTCTTTTTTTAAACTGAAGAGATGTTTTATTTGATTACTCAATGATTAGAATATTTAGAAGACTGGAGGTCATTGTCTGTAAATATTTTGAGTGGCATCTATTTCATATTAAGCACTCCATAAGATTAAGTACCCGATTATTCTTATCTGCTAAATACATATAATTACTAAATGACCCGTGGCGGTAATTCTTCACCATCACATTTACTACTGTGTCTGAATTTTTATTAGAAATTTCTCAGGTTTTATTAGGAAACATGAAAATATAGGTAAACTATGTAACCAAGAATACAAAATAGATACAAACACTGTAAGTCAGTATAAAATACTGAATTTCTTCTGAATTATCTTTGTATTGAAAATAACTTTTGATTTAGAGCCTGACACCTAAGTCAGGTTGATTTAAGAATATATCTTCTAAGGACTTGAGACATGGCTAAACAGTTAAGATTACTGGCTGCTCTTCCAGAGGACCTAGGTTTAGTTTCCAGCACCCGCATGGCAGCTCACAGCTGTCTGTAACTCCAGTTCCCTGGGGTCTGACATCTTAATGCTGATACACATAAAGTGACATTATATTAAAAAAAATGAATCGTTCTTTCCCCTATTTCAATGGCTTAATTAGTCTAAAGCATGAAACACATGTCTTCTTTAAAAAGAAAGAATATATCTTCTATAATAGTTACTTTCCATTGCAAAGAGAAATTTCCTTTATGAAACACAAGAATGACACTTATCTGTGGTTATAAAGACAAATGTTAGGAGTATAGTTAGGGATTATGCTGGTTTAATAATGAGATGGTAGTACATTCTCTTCCATGATATATGTATTTATTAGCGTTGAATAGTTGGCTAGATTTCCAGTGTCAAGCATGATTTCTGTCTTTTGTGAGCATGTCTTACTTAAGTCTACATGGAGAGCTCTTGGATATGGCCATGCTACGTATGAGGTTATGAGATTGTATTTCATAGACACTTCAGAAGTTACAATAATAAAGTCATCATAGGATCCTCACAAATTTTAAATAAAGAGACAGAAATTTAATTAGGCCATGGTATTCTGCATCTGAGCTCCAACACAAAGCAGGGAAAGAAATAGAGAAAGAGAACTTTTGTATGATAAAGTGAATGTCATTAGCAATAGTGTATTGTATAGTTGAAATTTGCTGAAAGATCATAGCTGTTCCTACTAGATACATGTGTACATGTATAGTCCTGTCCTTAGCACTAGAAGGAATGCTCCAAATGTTTTTACCTAGTTTCACATAATAAGATGGTCTCTACTCTTTGTTGACTTCATTTAAAATACCTGTGTTTATGACAGTTAGAGGCCTCATGACAGGTATTAATCATCAGTAAAAGTAGTTATGTAATTAGAGCTTTGGCCAATTTAACCCACAGGGAGAAGTGGAGACCATGAGATTGAAATTTATCACATGGCCAATGATTCTTTCAACCATATCTAGGAAATGAGACACTAACAAAAACTCCAGACTCCAAAGCTAAACTCATTAACTCTGGTTAAATGAACACTACGATTTACTGGGAAATTTTTATTCTCTATATCCACAAGAAGATCACAGAAACTCTACTTATGGGACATTCTCAGTCATGTTTTTGTATATTTATATTTGTCTGTACCTTACTTAAAACCTATTGAGAAAACCATAATTATCTTTTCCGATTGTTGTTAGTCTTCCTAGAGAATTAATGAAATGCAGAGAACTGTAGGAAGCACCAAAATTAGCAGTCATTTGGAAAGAAATGCACAACTTCCAAGTTTAACTGACACCTAATGTATAGGGCAATACTGCCTATGCTGCTCTTTCTGTATTTTCCAAGGTCAGTCTGAGCGACTCTGAGAACAGGCATCCTGCTCCTCTGGTTCTTAAAATTCTTCTGCTCCAAGTTAAAAATTATTAATCAGGAAAAATAATAGGAAATTTACTTATAACCAATGCAGCTTTTTCAATTCCTCGGATAACAGAATGTATCTTGTATAGCTCCCCAGCCTCAACAATGACATGTTATAATTCTCACAATAAATTGTTTCCTGTCCTGTTATCCCCTCCTTTTCCCTTATCTACTACTCAGTCCCCTCCTGTTCCTTAATCTTGTCCCTCTGTCTTTCTCTTCCCTTGCTCTGCCATCTCATACTACCTATGATCATAGTCTTTCACCTGCTGGTTCTATTTCTCTGGAGAACCATCACAGACACAGTATCAAAATGCTCTTTATAGAAGCTGTATTGGTGTAGCTTACTAGGAAGAGTTTGGTAAAGAAAAACTTTTGATTTTGGACAAAACCCATCATTAAGTCAAAGGTATAGTCTATGTCAACCAAGTTAAGAACCATCACATCTTGTTATAGTCCCAGGTAAAGAGAAAATAAAGACCTCAAAAATCATAAAGCATAGGAATCTATGCAATGAGGTAAATTCTCTAATTGTTCTTATAAAACTTTGGATTTTCAGTAGAATCCATATCAGAGAAGATACATCTTGTTAAAACTGAGAAGTGGTGATCAAAATACCAACCTAAAAGCCTTTAATTTGGGAGCCTGAGAAGAAAAATAATAAAAGAAAAATATATGAAAGTGTTGCAGAGTGGGATATAAGTTAAGAGGCTTGTCATATATTTTATTTTCTACTTCAGGGAACAAATGGAAAGATTGTTTGAAAGTAAATTATAATGCAGTTTGGAGGCTAAGATGCCTATGTATATAGTAGAGAACTAAACTAAGATCTAAACCATTATACCACAGTAATAAGAGAACCACTTCTAGATTAGAAAAAAAAAATCTATGCCCCAGAAGTAAGTAAAGTGGTACAAAATAATTCACTTTAAAAGTTTTCTACATACCCTAAAAGAATAGCTGAAATGGATACTAACCAATGATTTATATTTGGAGGGATAGTTTTGAAATTATTTAAAACTCTATCCTCTGCCAAAGCTGACTATTGTTATGTTTGAATTAATAAAAGGGAGGCTATAATTTTATACAATTCATCAAAGCATAATGCCTAATCAGTTAGTCAATAGTTATTATCTTTTACTTTATTTGGCTTGGCATCTGACAGCATCTGTCTCAAGATGACAAGGTTTTTCTTAAGATAGACAACCTAGCAAGACAAACACTATTTGCTTCAGAAAACTGCTATATCACAAAACCAAAGACAGAAATCTTATCATCCAAGAAAACAAGGTTTCCTAAGTCACTGCTATATAAGTCAATAATAGTCTCCACATGGTACCCCAATTTCTCTGCTGTAGTTTATCATGAATCCTGATGAGTTTAATCAGTTGTCCACCTTGAATAATCTGCCTTAAAGGACTCAAATTCAAGCTCAAAACTCTTCTCTTCTCATTTACTTCAGAGTCATTCCTAAAACTTCCTCAGCCTAATGCAGAGAGTTCTACAGACCTGAACTTTGTCTTTTAATAGGCTTCTAGTGATAGTTGGCGAGTTGAATACATTTTTCAAAACTGGGCCTTTTACTTTCTTTTTAGTTCCAGTATAAGCTGTGGTACCTTTAAATCAATTTTGCTATGCCATTATTTATAACCGATGAGGGCATATTTAATAGTCAGTAGGCTAGCTGCTGGTGTTATCATAGATTATTTTAAATTCATAAATGTATAGCCCTAAGTGCTAATCACTCTACTGTGATTATGAATAAAGCCTTCCAATAGACCTCTCAAACAAGAAGGATTATTCAATATTATAAAGGCTGAAAGGTAAATGTGGAATTTAATGTGCAAAAGATCAAAATTCTAAATGATGTACTACATACATTATAAACAGAGAGAAGCCGAGCAACTAAAGCATTATTAGTTATCATGAATAATTCAGCAATGAAAGCGTCATCAATACCAGCAAGAAGTTAATTTGTGATTTTAATTAATGTTTAACAAACCAGAACTATTCTGCCTTATAGAGCATGATAAATGACAAGGATAAAAGCACAATGTTTTTATCGTTTGACACTATTATTAAAAACTACATTCTTAAAAAGCTTTTTTTTTTGAGCTTACTCATCTCATTTGAAAAATTGAGATAAGCAAACTACATCCCAGCACTTCCTTAAATTGAACTTTTCAAGTGCTATTTATAGAACATCATGTACTTCATAGCAGGCATACTTTTGCAATAAAACATGAAAAACAATGTAGCATTTCATATAATATTTAAAATTTACAATTTTGGATAGAAGCATGTTTTAGATATAATTTAAAAGAAAAGACAGAAATACTAAACCAGTTTATGCTCTGCCTTAACGTGCTTTTCTGAGGCTGGCTGGCAATGGGATTTTTAATCAAATCTGATCTATAAGAAATGCACCAACGGTTACAGACAGGCCATCTAAGTTAATACAATTTTATTAATCTGAGGAACTCTCGTTGAGGAAATAAATCTGTAGTAAACTTTATTCACATAATCACATTGAATTTTTTCACCAAGATTCATTTGTAGGGAATGGACCACTCAGCATTCTTCTACCTAGCTTCTACTTATTTCTACCACTTGCTCTATAAACATTGCCCTTGTACACCCATCCTAACCACTGCATTGCTACTGTTGACAATGCATTGTTTAGGAAGGGTGGACAAAGTGTCCTTCATGACCACATGACCACAATCTAATAAGTGTCCTTCATGACCACATTAAAGGAATCACCTTAAACTAGATGATGAAGAGCAAATAAACCATTTGGCGTATCCCTACTGAAAGACAACAAGAAGTAATCTGTACTTTTTGTGTGTAATTTAGCATAAAATTGTTATATGGTCATGGAGTACATTGTACTTTGGTGAGGCAAGAGCTGACAGATAAGCGACATGAAATGCATAATATAGTAAAGTGATAAAGACGAGGAAAATTATTAGTCTTAGTAGTTTACAATTTTTATTTTTTACATATTTTAATATATTCTCCAAACTATGACATGTTAAACTCAAGAAGATATAGTTTATTTAGATAAAGAAGAATGCTTAAATTTCTTTAATTCTGTTTTCAATCTTTATCTAGTTCTCAAGAACAAGAATACATAATATTCAGTTGGGAATGATAAATGCTGTTTTGAAATTGAGATCCCAGTAATGGACATGGACATTAAGATGGACTGGAGTGCATCAATTTTCAAAGCTCCCTTCTGTGAAGCTCTAGTTTTGGAGGATACTAAGTGTGTATATAAGTTTTTCTACAGTAAAATATGGTTAGGGAAACCTGCTCACAAGGTCCCATTAGAGGGTCACAGTGCTCAAGAGCATCGTCAGTTTTGAGTCTCACAGTAAACTCCCAATCTCATCTAAGGTGACTTGACAATATAATCCATTATCAAAAGAACAGCTGTCAGGATCCTCCAGATGTAAGTCAATATCACTAGGTAATATTCTTTCGGAAATTCTGACTCATTGCTTAAGTGTTGTTCAAAGTATGAAAACAAAATTGGATGATGAGTAAGTTTCCAAATGCCTGCTATTTGCTCACATATTATACAAATAATTAAATATCCTATACTTTAAAAATCACTGACTGAATGTTCAGGATGTTCTTGATATGTTCTTTATATTTTCCTGTCCTTTAGCTAACAGGATGAGTTCTAAACATCTTTACTTATTATTAGGTAGCTACTCATTATATAGTTTTGAGTCCAATAAATCAGAGATTTTACAATGATACTCAAGAATGTTTGGCTGTTTATGCTTTTACTAAATATAAAATGCTGGAACCCTAATACTCAAAATTATGTTATTAGTACATAGGGATACTTAAAAGGTAGTTAAGTTGTTTGAGTATGGCCTGGTAAAGGGTATTACCACCCTAATAAAAGCAGCCCAGGTGAATCTTTTAGCCCTTTCACAACAACAAGGACAAACACTATCATGAGCCAGAAAGAAGGTCAGTATGAAACACTGATCTGCTGAGATCTTGATTTTGCACTTTACAGCAGTGAGCAATAAAATTTTTATTCTTTAGATCACAAGTTTTTAGCTAGTGATTGTGACCCCTTTAGTGGTCAAATATCAGATATCCTGCAAATCAGATATTTACATTATGATTCATAACAGTATCAATATTTCATTTATGAAGAAACAATAAAATAATTGTATGGTTAAGTTTTTACTACATCATGAGAAACTGTGTTAAAAGGCTGCAACATTAAGAAGATTGAGAAGCACTAATTTAAATGGTCCTCCCAGTTTGGCATCTTATTATTGCTGCTCAAATGTCCTTTAGTTGTTTATATTCATAGTCACCTTTCCTACTCACTTCGGTTTATTGTTGGGACTAATGAGTCCTGGTCTTCAGCTGGATGTTAGGATTAATGAGTCCTGGCCTTCAGCTGCTCTTCCCTCCTACAACCTTCTAATTAAAGTTACTAGAAGCTGGGCCTAACTTAGAGGATCAGAGGATGGGATTGTCACCTGTTGGCCATTGACTGCAGTGTATTTAAGCCTGCATGGTGTTAATAATGAGGGGCTTTGGTATCAGTGTTTAAAGGTCTGTGTGTTGTTCTGTCTCTGCGTCAGTGTTCTCAACCTCCAGCCCCTTGCCCAAAGCTCGCCAACTGGGGTCTAGCGCATAGAGCGCAGACCGGGGCCGCAGTGCGCGGCACTCCATGACTAGCAGAGCTTTGCCCTAATTATGAATTTCCTAGATAAGACTTAGAATACACAGGCCAGCATGGTGACACACTCCGTTAATTTCAGCATTCAGGAAGCAGGCAGATCTCTGAGTTCAATTATCAGTCTGGTCTGCAGAGAGTGTTTTATGACAGATGGTGCTACAGACAGAAAAACCCTGTCTCAACAACAACAACAACATGATTAGAATTCAAGTTATTATACAAATCAAGTCTAGTTTTCTAATGTCCCAGTTTGAAAGTGTGGTCAAACCTGAGTATGATTTTGTAAGTGTTGTTTTATAAAAGTTTATTGAGAACATCAAATCAAAATACGGTAGTGTTATCTACTGTATTTCTAATAGAATTGTGAAAACAGTCTATCATCATTTTTTGGAAAATATATCTCAGATTTCATTTGATGATATAAATAAAACTTGAAGACACAAAAGAATTGTAAAGATAGAAGAAACAACATGTGAATTAAGTCAAGGTGAATGGGAAAGTTTTAGTATATCAGTGACAAAAAATCTATACACATTTTATATAAATACATAAATAGAATACAATATTTTTTAACTGTAGCTAAAATTTATCCTTTCTGTTTTAAGCATTCTTCCTCTTTGATCAGAAAATTTTCCAGTCTCACCTTCATTTTAATTTCATTTTAATAAAAAAACCTCTCTTAATTATTACAGTTTTAATCATTTATTCTTCCTAAATTTGAGAGAATCACTTTTTCCTTCTCAGCATTGATTCTCCCCATTTACTTCTTCCTTTAAACTTAAATTGTGGCTGAACACTTTTATCAAGTCTAAAACCTGTGTGCAGCCACTATTAGTATAACAAAGTATAACTATGCTTAAGTGAATTCAAATCTATTCATTGCATATTTTGTTCTTTTTTCTTGACTGCATTATAGGCTGTTAGACATTCATGTCTTATTTTCTGTGAATGTGTTTTTTTGTCAGTAGATTCCTGGTTATTGTGAATAATTTTGTAGTAAACGAGGGGGTACGTTATGCATGTGAGATGATGATATCATTTCTTCTGAATTGTCATCGTTAGCAGAATAGGTTGATTGCACTGTATTTTAGTCTCACTCTGTTTGTAAAGTAGCTACACTACTTTGATTTCCCACCAACACTCTATTACAGCTCCTTCTCCTCTTCGTGTGGACAAAATTTTGTCTGCTTTTGTCTTGGGAACTTTAGAAAGTATCATACATAACAAGCACGTCTGTGTCATCTTCCATCCCCTCCTTAGCAGCAGGAAAACCAAGCAGCCCCTGTAATCCACTAGCCAGACTCGGTGACAACCTTGGAGAGAGAACCACACCTGACAAAGCCATGCAAAAGGCAAACCCTTTGCCCAGATACTCCTTTTTGGCTTTAATATCTCATATAATCCATCATTTAGAAAAGAAGAAAGAAAAGAACTTAAAAACTACCACATGCACCTATCTCCATTACAAATTGTCAGAAGTGGAAAGGGAAGTAAAATTCAATTTGCCTTGATTCCACCTGGCAATAGTAGGGGAAAGCTAGGACCAGGTATGAGCTCTATGTAGGGAAGGAACTGCATTGGTTTTAGTAGCTAACAATGACAAGAAATTAGACTACTTAAGATATTGTGGAGGAATCCTTATGCTTTAGTAAATGGAGACTCTGTAACAGGTGGAGAAAATATCATAAACTGAGTCACTTTAAGAAAGTGTTTTTTTGGTTTAGGAGGTTTTGTATTATATTGGCCTTTTCTTTGTTTTGAGAAAAAAACTGAAAGTTGGGTAGGTAGGAAGGTAGAGGGGATTTGGAAGGATCTGCAGGAAGGAAAGAATATAATAGAACTATATTTACATTTAAAATTGTTTTAAATACTAAAATGTGTAATAAAGAAAGTAGTTGAATGGGAACGAGAGAAGAATCAGTTGTTAGAAGCATTGCTGTTCTCCTAGTGGGTCTGATTTCTATTCCCAGCACTTCTGGAAGTTCACAATCTCTTCTAATGCTAGCTCCATGAGGTCAGATTTATTATGATCTCTGCAGTCACTGGTACTTGCATAGCACACATGCTGAAACACACACATAAATAAAAATAAGTAAACCTTTATAATCAGAAGTAGCAGTACTTGAATAGTATTGTTTGTAATGACGGTATTAAAAGGTATTAGTAAGACAACAAATAAGCATCAGAATATATTAAACTGAAAAAATAGATGAGAAATCAGCAATGCTCTAGTCGAAATTTACCCTATATATAAAATATAATTCTTTAATATTCATGATTTCCTATTTTAATACATTTTTAAGAAAGAATTGCATCGTTTTCCCTACTCACTTTTCAACCTCCAGCTACTTCCAGGTAGCCAACCCTCAATGTCACCCACTCTCCCTTTGTTGTAATGGGTGCGGTGGGACTGCATCCCCAGCACCCCGCTGCCCGCACGGCTAACTTTACACAAAATAATTACACGGACACTGTATTCTTTTAATCACTGCTTGACCCAGTTCTATCTAGCCTCTTCTAGGCTAACTCTCTCACCTGGACTAACCCGTTTCTAATAATCTGCTGTAGCACAGCTAGGTGCGCTTACCGGGAAGATTCCAGCCTACGTCCATCCTGGGTCGGAGCTTCATCACGTGTGCCTCAGAGAGCAGAGCTTTCGCCTCTGTCCGCAAGAGTGGAGCATCGTGTCTCTCTGAGGTGTCTGCCCCCGAGAGGAGAGCTGTCAGGTCTCTGCGCTCACTTCCTCTTCCTCCCAGAGTTCTGTTCTGTTTTGTTTACTCCTCCCACCTATGTTTTAACCTATCAGGGCAAGCAGCTTCTTTATTTAATTAACCAATGACCTTCCTCCATCATCCCTTCTCAAACTGATAGCCTCTGTTTTCGGTTTCTTTTTTCCATTGTTACATATGGGATTCTCTCTGTATGTTCACACACACACACACACACACACAAATGAATAAATGAATGAATGAATAAATAAATAAATAAATTCAACCCACTGAGTCTGCTTTCCTTATTGATTTGTATATGGTTTCAGATCTGATCACTTTGTATTAGGTAAATAATAAGGGGGCTCATCTGAGAGAGAGGCTAATTCTTTCTCTACCAGAAGACATCAGTTGCCTAAATCCTTTCCTGATGATTAGGCTCCATAGAATTGTTACCTTTTCATGTAACATTTTATGTAAGCATGCCTATTGATACTGCTGTATTGAGATAAGATACCTATTAAAGTACAGTGAGTAGCATTTACATTTCAGTAGTAGCTAACAATTTTCTAATTGCCTCTAAAGCACACAAAATAGGAGGAAAATCATCCCTGGTATGGTAAGCTTAGCAAAACCCTCGGTTAGTAAGGTAATGGACTGTAGAAAAGAATCTACTTCTGCTACTTCACTATATTGGCATATTTCATATTTCTTTACTATATTCTGAATATTATCCTTATACCCATAATAAGTGTAGTTATCAACCCTCATCAAAGAACCCTCTGTTTATGGAAGATGGAGACAATCAGAGAAAACCACAACAGAACAATATCTACAGGGAGTGGTAAGCCAAGGTCCAGTATATACATCTACATCATAGCTCCTTGCCTGTGGCTCAGTGAATGCCATGGAAATCTTCCTAGAAGAATCTCTGCTAGAAATGGCTACATAACAAGATTGGAATTATCTATTTTTATTATAATAATATTATATGAGCTAATGAACAATAAGAAAGTTGCTCCATATTTTATTAGTCTAATTAAAATTCAATATTTTATTTCATATTGATTCTTAAAATATTAATTATTTATAAATGTGTAGACCGATTAAGCATGTGCACACAAACCTTTTATTCTGTAACCAAATTCTTTTAGAAAAGCAAATTGGAGATAGAGATTCAAATATAGTACAGGCACCTGAAATAAAACAGCAATCTTATAACTAAAGTTCCTATTAAAAACTAGCATTATATTTACTATGCATTGAAACATCTAGTTATAATGGAGAATATGGCCATTAAAGTCCTTTATAGCTTTTCTTCCTTTCTTCTTCCTTTAAGCTAGAAGAGCAATAACACATCATTATGCTATTGAGAAGATAAGAGAGATGTCAGAATGCATTAGAAGAGCATTGTGTGTTATTTATGGAAGAAACACTGGGAGTCAGTTTTTCATGTCTTTTATTTTTTGTTTAGTTTAATGATCACAAAGTGAAATGTTTAAAATATCACTGCCATTAGACTATAGCCTCAAGAGACCTTGAAAAATAGAACACTCTAAAAACTGATGATTGATATGTATTAAGGATAAGAAACTTAACAGAGATGTTTATGGCCCTCTTACTACACAACTAACTTGACTTTTAACCATAGACATTTCAGTAAGAAAAGAGCTTTCTGACAATAAAAATTCTGATACAAGTTCAAATGTATAAAGGACAAGGAAAGTTTTTGGAGGCTGAAACAGTATCAAGCTGTGTTACATGTAGGGACATAAAATAACTATTAAACATGACAAACTCAATTAGAGGCAGCTAGTTACTATGTAGGTTTTTAATTTAAAGAAAATGGGAGGTAAATATTACTATGAGTCAACAATAATGACATGTAATGTTTGCCAGTGGAGTTATAAACACAGAGATATACTATCCATTTTCAAATAAATATTAAAGGATAGAAAATTTTTAGTCATTAGGAATTCAATGATCCAACTGAAATTGATTTTTGATACCAAGATAAAAAAATAAACAGGATAATTACAACCAGAGTTAAAAACTCATCTTTCTGTAAATTATCACTGTTACACTTACCATTTAAAAATTACAGAATGAACCCAAATTACTCTAGCAAATGCCACCGGTTTCAGGAGTTGCAGAAGATGCTGGCAGAAGAAACATAGGATGAGTCTGTTCCAATGATGGCTGGCATAGTAATGGGCGTGGCGGGCTGCTTCCCACCACCCGGCTAGCTTTACCCGAAATAATCACACAGAAACTGTATTATTTTAAACACTGCTTGGCCCATTAGTTCCAGCCTCTTATTGGCTAGCTCTTACATATTGATCTAACCCATTTCTAATAATCTGTGTAGCCCACGAGGTGACTTACCTGCGGCTGTGTAGGGTGGGAGAATCATGGCGACTGCCTGAATCTGCTTCTTTCTCCCAGCATTCTGTTCTGTCTACTCCGCCTATCTAAATTCTACCCTATCAAAGGGCCAAGCAGCTTTCGTTATTAGTTAACCAATGAAAGCAACAGATAAGATACAAGACCCACCTCCATCAGGCTGGTAATCTGTATACGGAGTTTAGACAGGAAGGCATATCCTCAAACAGATTAGAATTCTTCATAGTCTTTTCCAGTCTGTCTATTGGCAAGACAGTATGTCTGAAAACAATTAAATAGGAAATTGAGTAACATTTAAAGTTTATTTTAGAAGATCAATCAAATTTGGAAAAATTAACAAATAAATAACTTAAAAACTATGTAAGACATTTAAAACAAGCCCCTTTATTCAACTGACTATGGGCAGGATGCAGGGGATTCAAGGTTTTCTTTGTTATCATTTTGATAACATTTGCAGGCACTACAGCTTCACTTCTCAAAGAAGTAAAGGTTATTTCACTTTTGTTCAAATCTTGTCTAGCCTTCTGATTTGCTTTTAATAATAGGCCTTACAAAAGATAAAGCTAAACAAGACAGAGGCATTGTATTATTGTTATGCTACATTCCCATGAATACTGTTTGAAAATGATCAGCTGTTAAGGCTCGAAGTCTTGGGATGGTTTGTTGCATAGATGTACAATAAAATGACCAGCATAAAGTTTTAAGACTTGTCAGAGGGAAAATCTGCAATAACTTAGAGGAAATCTCCAGTATAGTATACTGTAATAATTCATCATCACCATAATAATAATAATACTTTATTTAATGACAGATACACTGGAAAAGTTGGTGACAAAACTTTTAACCTGAAAAACACTTCTTAAACATACTGTGAATGAAGATAAATCATCTAAGAAGCATGTTGAGGGTAGCTGCTCCATGTCTTTCTCAGACAAGATTCTACAGAATGACAGAAGCTAAGTAAAGTACTTCTGGGTATAATTCCTAAAGAGGAATAAAACTACATATATTTTGGTCAGCAGAACATGTCATGTTACATGGAATGGCTGCTTACAAACGTGTGAAGAGTGCACATGCTTATCTTTGAAATTTAGTTATGTGACAGGATACGGGCAGTCAATTCTGAAGGATGAAATTGATTGTTGATTCTAGGAAAATGCTTAAGAGCCAGCACATGGTGCATAATTTTTCCCCTCATCTCACTGTGCTATTATTCAGCCATTGTCAGGTACTATCTCATCAGGCAGGAGACTTCAGTGATTCTGAGGAGCAAGGATTCTGAGGTTCTGCAAAGGTCATGTCGTATATGCAAACTAAATGCTGATATGTGATGCTTTTAGAATTGGACATTTGCTTTTTTATTGCCCCTGCAAAAATAGCGTAATTAACTTGGATGTGACACTGGAAAAATAATAACTGGAAACAGTTTATAATATGTTTATATTATAAATGTTTCCTATCATTTGCATTTTCCTCCTCCACTACTTACTTTAACAATAAACTAAATCCACTTAAAAAATAAAATAACTAAAAAACAATGAATTAAGTTTCTTTGAAAATTTAGTTTACTAATGTTGCATTTGGAATCACTATGTCAGAGTTCCATCTTACACCAAGATGTTTACTTAAGAGCTTAATTAATGCAAATTGCATATGTTTATTAGCAGGTCATGCTTTGAGGCTCTAGTAATAAAAATAGTACAGTATATAAGTTAACGTTAGCAAACCAAAATCCTAACAACTCAAAATAGCAGTTTAGTTTTAGATATTATCAATCATTTACAGCATTATATGGATATGTTATGACTCTATCAGGAAGAAAAAATTCCAATAAAAGTACTATTTCTTTACAAATTTTAAAAGACAACCTCTAAACCATTTATGTGTACCAACAAGGTGTATTTATATGTGTCTAGGCCAATATACATCAGGTGTCACTTCGACCGGACAGTTTATGGTAACAGTGTGATTTACTCTACTACTGCCTTTCTATGTTTTAGTCCAGGACCATGTTCAGCTAATTTGACCTTTATTGAGCTAGATATAATCAGCTAAGATCAGTGATATGGAGACTGCAAGTATATAAGGCAGATTCATAAAATGTGGTCTTGTAATCAAGGCATGGTGATACTTTCTGCACACCTTCAAAGTAAATGTCAATGCTGGGTGAATTAAATGCATCCCGATAGAACTCTACTCAGACATATTTGTATATGATAACTCCCAAATCTCATTCTACATAATTTATTCCTTTGATTACCTTTATATACTTTTTTGAATAATACACCATTTTTTTTTGTTCTTCGGAATCTTTTGGAACATTTTTAGCATGAAATTAGACTTAATGATACCATTACAAAGCGACAAAATTGATGAGCAAACAAAACTAGATAAAATGCTATATATTTCATATGATAGTTATTCATTCTAGAATTTAATTTTTATTAAAAATGTAATGATTAAACTAACCTTCAAATATATCAGTTTTGTAACTGTGAAGATGTACAGAAAGTATCACCATACTTTTATTGCAAGAACATATTGTATGAGATATGAAATTCTCATCTCTTGAAAGCCATTTTAAAGTGTGTTTTTATAACTTGTAAGGAAATGTTTAACTTAATGGTTATCCAGAAATTTTCCTTATCATTTTAAAAATAAAAGTGACTAGCATTAAAAGAGAAACTATTCTTTGGTACAGGGCTTGTCATAAAAGAAATTGTAGCAGAATAAACCAATTTTATATAATTTGTGTGTTAATTTAGATGGGAATATTTTAATTAAATTTCAATTAATTATAAAATTTGCTTATCAACTTAAGTCAAAATAAAAATATATTTTGCTTTATGGCCTATGATACATTTTAACAAATTATTAAAATTCATTTATATAATATTCTAACATAAGATGTAAAATTCTCCAAGGTACCACAAATTTATTAATACATATAATATTATATTTTGTTTATTGATTTCCATGCAGTTTTCACTTATTATTGCACCTATTCAGGATAAGTTAATGTATATTTCATGTAAAGTGTACTCATTATTATCAATATCATTATCAAATCTAAGGTCTCAAATTTACAATTACCAAGTAAATAATTATATCTTGCCCCTCCTCTAAATTGATGTAACAATATTCAAAAGCTCATATGCATATATGATATATCAGAAGACATTAAAATATTTCTTATCAGAGTAATTCTTAATGATATACTAATTTAGTCAGTTTGTAAGGAGTTAACCTTTATGAGAGAACTCTCAGTTGTTCTGAGACCAAAACTCTTATGTCTTTAAACGAGAACTGATTGAAAAGTTACAAAATAGGCACAATAGAGGTTAGACCATGAATACAGAGTAGGCCATTTCACTTCAATTTCTTCTGGTCAATTTCAATTTTTACTTCTTATGCAAGATACCTGGAGTACTAACAGAATATTTAAAACACAGAGAGAACCACTTTTATTTGTTTAATCTGCTAACATGATTTACATTAATTTTATCATGTATAAAATTTCTAAATATAGATTTAAGAAGTATACATTCTGTGATGACTTTTTAAATTATTAGAGTCACTTAATGAATCATATTTAGTGTTATGAAAGAGGAATGCAAGAAAATAGAGTAGTTGAAAGTATTGTACATTTTTAGGCTCGATACATACTTTCCAATGTAAAAGGCATTGAATCTTAAATCACTAGCACTAAGACTGAACAAATCAACTCATCAATTGACCCTTCTGAAAATAAACTTCTCATTGATATCTATAGATCACCTCATTTTCTTCTCAGCACATTTTTATTCATTCTCAGACACCCTGGAACTTACATGTTCAGAATAAATATCAAAAAATAGTGAGGAAGTACAAACACAAAAGAAGAATTCTTTTTGTTTCATCCAACAGTTTCTCATTTTTCAAAGCTATGTTTATTTATTGTTTTGATGAGAGTCTAATGGAACAATGCTATTCAGAATGGAATCCTTCACAAGTATATGTGTGTATGCCTACATATATGCATGTATATTATATATATTCTCATGGAATACATTTATGCTTAATGAGTCTTTTTGAAACTACTAATTTCTAAGTTTTTCAAGGAAAAAGAGAGAAAGGAAAGGAAAGAGAAACTGATACATTTTTATTAAAACATTTAAAATTTAAGAATTTTTTTTCTTATGCAGTACATCCTAACCTCAGTTTTCCCTCACTCCACTCCTCTAAGTTACTCCCCACACACACGTCCTTCCCGACAATCCCCTCCCTCTCTGCTTTCTCTTCAGAAAAGAGCAGGTTTCCAAGAGACAAAAATCACACAGCAAAACTGATACACTATGACAAGGTGAAGCAATCATATCTATGCTTTGGGCATCCTTCAGCTAGTAACCTTTAAGTTACCAGCCCACTTGGGCGTGGCCTCATATACTATAAATGCCAATATAAAGCTTGTGCTCTCTTTTCTGTCTGCTGGATTCTGTTGCAGAGCACTGTGATCTGTGAGTCTACCCCTAAATAAATTACCCTTTATTATACTCAATTCTGAACTAGTGTGGGATGTCTTTTTAGCATCTGTCTTCATATCTAGACTGAAAAGTGTGGGGAGCCGTTCCCATATACTCCATTGCAAGATGGCGCTGACCATCAGCACCACCACCGTAATCAAGCCAGTGCGCATGTGCATGGTAAATGACAGTTTACCTTGTCAAGCCAGTGCGCATGCACACATTAACTTTCCATCCCTTGCTCTCTGCCTCTCCCGTGGCGTCATAGGGTTTGACAGGCTGCAGCCAGTCAGAGTTTGACACGTCCGAGGCAGAGGACTGTTAAGCTATATAAGGGCCGGGTTTTTGACCCTTGAGGTCTTCCCTCTGTAAGCTTATGCTCTCCCTCTCAAGACGCATAAAGCTTTTCTGCAGAAGGATCCTGATTGTGCCGCTTCGTTCTTGCTGGAGAGACGGTAGCGCGGGACAGAAAAGTGCAACTAAATAGGGGGAGAGGAGTCTCAAGAGCAGGAAAAAAAGTCAAAGAAATCCCTATTCCCACTGTTAGGAGTCTCAGAAAACACCCAACTAACAGTCATGACATGAACACAGAGGACCTGTACATGCTGTGCATGCTGCTTCCATCTCTGTGTGCCCATAAGAGCCCTGCCTACTTAATTCAGTGGGCCTTGTTCTCATAGTACCCTTTAACCCTTCTGACTCCTACAGACTTTCCTCCCCCCTTCTATATGGTTCGCCAAGCTTCAAATGAAGGGACCTAATGGATATCTCCAATTTTCATGGCATAATGTCTGACAACAGGTCTTTGAGCCTGCTCCCATCTACTGTTGGAGGAAGCCTCTCCAATGACTACTGGACTAGACACTGACTTAAGAGTACCTTCTGGCAAAGAGACTAAGACATAGAGATGAAGGCTTGATGTAGGCCTTCCGTGTGCTTGTTGTCCTGGGCAATGGTGCCCCATTGACAGTTTTCAGTGAGTGACCCTGTAGTCTAGCATCAACCTGAGAAGTTTATGGAACTCCTCAGCCAACTCACCCTAAGGAAGCCTGGGCCCACCCCTGTAAGACTTGCCTGGCTACAAATGAAGTCTGGTTCAGACTTTGCATCCTTCATTACTAGGAGTTCTCACTACGGTCACTCTCATAGATTTCAGGAACTTTCCAGAGTACAAGGTTTTCATATTGCCTCCCAAATGTCCCCCAGTTCCAGCTCTGTCTCCATATGCTTTCTTCTTCCATTGCACTCCATTCCTCCTGCTCCCTGTTACTGATATAAACTATTCTATTTCCCCTTCCCAGAGAGGGGGATCCATGTATCCACCCTGGAGCCTTTCTCTTTACCAAACCTTCCTGGGTCTTTGGTTGTATCTTGATTATCATTTACTTAATATCTAATGTCTACTTATATGTGAGTACATACCATATTTGTCTTGTTCTGAATTACCTCACTCAGTTACATCCATTGGTCTGAAAAATTTCATGATATCATTTTTTTATTTATCAACTGAGTAATACTCCATTGTGTAACTGTACCACATTTTCATTATCCATTCTCAAGTTGATGGAAATCTAAGTTGTTTTCAGTTTCTGGCTATTATTAACAAAGCTTCAATGAATATGGTTGAGCAAGTATACTTGGGGTATATGCCCAAGAGTAGCATAGCTGAGTCTGGGTATAGATTGATTCCCAAATTTCTGAGGAAGCACAATATTGATTTCCATAGTGACTGTACAATTGCTTTGTTCTCCAAGCAATGAAGGAGAGTTCTCTGTGTACCACATCCTCACTACTTGAGCTCAACATTCTCATGTATACACTGTCATTTGTGGTTCTGCTCTTAGTCATCCAAATAGGTATAAGATAGAATTTCAAAGTGCTTTTAATTTGTAGTTGAGATTTCCCTACTGAGAGTTCTTTATTTAGATACATATCCCACTTTTAATTGAACTGTTTGATCCATAATTTCTTGTGTTCTTTATATATTTTGGATATTTGTACTCTACCAGATTTGGAATTGATAAAAATCTTTTCCAATTCAGTAGTCCAGTACTTCATTCAACTATTGGCATCCAAGCCTTTTGTTTTCATTATTTACCACTAATAATTGCTCATTTTTGTGCCTGTTATTGATGCTCTGTTCATAAAGTTGTCTCCTGATTCAATGAGTTCAAGGCTATTCCACACTTTCTCTTCTATTAGGTTCAGTGTGTCAGATTTTGTTTGGTCTTTAATCTAGAAATTAGGCTTTATGTATGGTAATAAATATGTGTCAGTTTGTATTCTTCTATAGCCAGATATCCTGTTTGACCAGAATTATTTGTTAAAGATGCTTTTTTTTTTCTTTTCAGCATGTATTTCTGACTTTATTTTTATCAAAAGTCAGGTGTTCATATGTTTGTAAAGTTATGTCTGGGTATTTAATTCAATTATTTTGATCAATGTGTATGGCTTTATGCCAATACCATGCACCTTTCATTATTATCACTGTGTCGTCCACATTGAAATTAAGGATGGTGATAACACCTGCAATTCCTTTTTGTTTTGTTTTTGTTTTCTTTTTTTTAAAAAAGCAAACAAACTATCTTTCTTCCTTATACATACTAATCCAAGTTCCTACTCCCTTCCCCTTCTTCCTTCCCTCCACATACCCCCAATCAGACCCCTATACTTTCTTTAGAGAGGGTAAGGCACACCGTTTTGGGGAAGGTACAAGGCCCTCCCTATTATATCTAGGCTGAATAAAGTCTTCATCCAAAGAGAATAGGTTCCAAAAAATTCGGGACAAGCAGTATGGATAAATTTTGGTACCATTGCCAGAGGCTCCTCAGTCTGTCCCAGCCATGCAACTGTAAATCACATTCAGAGGGGCTAGTCTGATCCAATGACATTCCTTCCCAGTCTGGCTGGTGTTGGTGAGCTCCCATTATTAGCTCAGGTAGACTGTTTCAGTGGGAGTACACATCATGGTCTTGATCTCATTGCTCACATTCTCATTTCTCCCACTCCTCAACTGGACTTTGGGAGCTCAGTCCAGTGCTCTGATGTGAGTTTCTGCCTCTGTTTCCATCAGTTGGTGGATGAAGGTTCTTTCTATGATGATATTTAATATATTCATCAGTCTGACTACAGGGCAAGGCCAGTTCATGTACCCTCTCCTCTATTGCTTAGAGTCGTAGCTGGGGTCATCCTTGTAGATTCCTGGAATTCCTCTAGGGCCAGGCTTCTTTCTAATCCCATAATGGTTTCTTCAATCAAAATATCTCTTTTCTTGCTCTTATCTCTGTCATTCCTCCATCTTGACTAGCTGGTTGCATCAAGTTCTCTTTGCTCCTTCCCTTTTCCCCTGCTCTTCCCCTTCCACCCTCCCTTCTCTGCCACCCCTATATTCCCAGTTTCTTCAGGTGATCTTATCCATTTCGACTTTACACGTGGATCTATATATGTTTTTCTTAGGTTCACCTCGTGACTCAGCTTCTCCAGGGTCATGGACCCTAGGCTCCTGGTTATCCTTGCTTACAGCTAGTATCTGCTTACAAGTGTGTGCAGACCATGCTTATCTTTCTGAGTCTGGGTTCTCTCACTCAGGATAGGGATGGATTTCCTAGTTTTCTAGTTACAGCAGTTCTTTTATTGTTTATGGTTTTTTTTTTCTATTCTGGGTGTCTTGTTTTCCTATACAAATTTAAACATTGTCCTTCCAGTGTCATCAACGAACTGCTTTGGAATGTTAGTTGTGATTGTGTTGAATCTGTAGATTGTCTTGGTAGCATGGCTGTTTTTTTTTTTATCATGGTAATCCTACTGATCCATGAGTTTGGTAGGTGTTCTTTTTGAAATATTATATATATATATATATATATATATATATATATATATATATATATTATATAAAAATATAATTCTCTTTTTACTATAAGGACACTGTTCAACTATGTTCACAGCAGCATTATTTGTAATATCCAGAACCTGGAAACAACCTATATGACCATCAACTGAAGAATAGATAAAGAAAATGTGATACTTTTACACAACAGAGTAACTCAGTGGAAAAGAAAAAAAAAACAGTGACATCCTGAAATTTGCAGGCAAATGGATAGAACTAGAAAAGAACATCCTGAGTGAGGTAACTCAGACCCAGAAAGTCAAACACTCTGTATTTCCTCATATGTGGATATTAGATGTAAAGCAAAGGATAACCAACCTACAATCCACAATCCCAGAGAAGCTAGGTAAAATGGGGGATGCTAAGAGGGACATACCTAGAGGGACATACCTGGAGAGCCCCAGGAAGAAAAGTAGTTAAGATCTCCTGGAGAAACTAGACAGGGGACCTTGTGAATTTTGTAACATGCTTAGTTTCTGAACATTAAAATTCCATTAGCTTACTAAATCTAATAGGCATGCCTTCTGTTTCCAAGACACAATGTTTAACTTTTGAGAAATAAGTATGTAATACATGACAATACCTACAGAACAGTTTTACTCTAAATTATGACATTTGAAAAGCTGTGCATTACTAAAGATACATATAAAACAGGAATACTAAAATTATACAAGAAAAAATTTATGTGGTCAATCCTATTTACGATCTGTGTATCTTACTATTTTATTTATTTTCCCCTATATAAAAAGTGATCCTAAACCCAATCCTAATCTGTGATAATTATAATAAAGAAAACTCAAGATCTCAGGCTGATCATTTTTTATTTTTAAGATATTAAAATATATTTAAATTAATCAAAATGTACTGTTAAACTTAATAAATATTACAGTTGTATTGTAATTTTTGGCAACACAGTAGAAATGCTTTATTTAAATTTTTCTGAATTCAATTTATTTATGATGTAATCATACTTCAACACGTCTTTAAACTTATGGAATTTAAGCGTTATCTACTCTAGAAGTAAGATCAAGTTTACAAAAGTGAGAAATTTTCATGATTTTGACTGGATGTGATTTATATTTAGGTCATTATGTGATATTTAATATTTTATTCTAAGAAACTGAAAGAATGATTGCTATTTAATATTAATCACAAGTTCTATCTGATGCAAACTGTGCTGGACATATGACAGGAAAATTAGGATGTTTTATAAAGTACATAGTATATAAGAACACCCAATGGTAGTTATTTTTAAAGCAATTTATACTTTCCAAGCACATGAATATGGATAATTATAATGTAAAAACATAGAAGTGCACACCTGAAGTCAATCACTGAAGTAGTTTCAAATATAGTCATTAATATTTGTGAAAACAGTTATAAGAATAAAATCTGGAAACTTCTGTTCAGAGCCTTTGGAATGATTTAGAAGTAACTCAGTTTTCAGAACTTATTTTATTTTGCTGATATTTTCAAATCTGCTGTATATTGAGACAAATGGTAAATAATAAAAAAAAATTAAAAACCATCATAAATCACTACTACTATTTTTGCCATCATGGATGAGTTTATTTCTAACCAGGAAGTTTAGCGTTGGACTAGATGACTATCATATTCCTCCTTATGCTCAGAAATTTAAAACTCATACATATTTACTTTGCATGAATATATAGATTTTATTAATTTTGTCTTGAATTCAAATGTTGGCAGAATTTTTCATTTGATTGGATTGGTTCACCAGAATCAACTTTGGTATAATCTACTTGTTATTTTGTTGTGGTTGCTCTATCAAGTGGGAATAGACATGTGTTCCACATTTATATATTATATATATTTATATATTTAAAATATCCCTAAACCTGATTTATTTATATATCCAGAGTACAAATAATAGTTTATTTATTTATAATAGTTAATATTTTTTTCTTTTAGAGGAAAAAGAGACCAGAATAATATGTGTGCTGTGCTTGAGAAATACTAACATACAATACATACATGAAATTACATTCCATTAAAAATGATATTTGGGACAAGGAATAAACTGAATTATTTTTAATGAGTGATTGAACAAAGCAATCTAATTATGTAGCTATGTTTTTAGAAAATGCACCACTTTTACAAAATGGATAACTTGTATCTTATTGCTAGCGAAAAATAAAAAATATTACTAAAGCATCTAAAACTTATTTGCTTGCACAGTGTATAGCAGAAAGAATTGGTTATCCTCTTTTAAAGATTTTTTTTAACTGTCCAATGGGACAGAGTGCAAAACACAGTTGAATCACTGAGACTGTTCCTTGGCAGTGGAATGTCAGTTAGAGTTGGGTGCTTAAGTAAGGTATTAAACTGTCCTAAATAACACAACAGGAAATATGTGATTTGTAGCTTGTATAAGATTTAAAATAATTAAAACCAGCAGTTGTTGTTATTGTTAATGAATTCACTTAGTTCAGGATACAGGTGATGGGAGAAGTATGGAGAATACTGCAAGAATGAAGGAATGATTGACAGTTTTTCCCCTGTGTTGAGCTAAGGACAGTTTAAGGCAGAAAACACTCAGGTGGCTCTGCACTCTGCTGGCAGCTTTACAGGGAGCTGGCTGGAGGAGAAGTAGAGTGGGCAATCAGAATGTGCACAAACATTTCTATAATAAGCTCTATCTAAAAGAGCTTGGAAACCAGCTGTATCAGCAAAAAGCACCTGGGAGAATTCCACTTTAATTGTTTCAGTTTCTTATGAAACTCAGCCATTCCAACAAAGTTAACAAGAGGCCAAAAAAAAAATGGAAATAAAATAAGGATTATCCCTAAAACCTACAAATTCTGACTAAACAAGATATTCGTGTGCTTTTTTTAATGCCACTTAAGACTGAAGACAATTCAAATATCTTGTAGAATTTCATTTCAGTTATATTTGGAAAAATCTCATATAAATCTAACAACTTTAAACTCACCATATTTCCCCAATTAATTTGCTTTTACTCATTAGTATTAATATGGCTAATATGACACATTCATCATTCTCTTTATGTATCAAAAGAGTAATGAACCAATGAAAGTGATAATTTATTTTTCTCTTCTGTAATAAACATTAACTTGTTTATACTTCTAATTATAATACAAAATTTTTATTTATTGCTCTCTTTTACTACTTTTAAATATGAGAATGCTTAGGAATATTCTTGGTATGGAGTTTAGAAAATTGCTCAGGTACTGAATATTGAACATGTTTTGAAATTCCTTTGCAACTTATTATTGTCACTTAGAAAACCCCTCCATATACTAATGACTTAGTTTCATTAGTTTCTTCATCAACAAAATATACAAACCTCAAAAATATGCTTCAGATATTCTTCTCATGAAATGTCTGCTCTTATCATCCATTTCAATTCCTCAAATTTATTTTGTATATGTCATTTAATATCTTAATGCTATAAGAATTTATTCTCTTATGAAACATTAATTTGGACTTCACTGTTTTCTACTATCAATTATCCTTCTGCTGTTTTACATAAATTTAGAAAATACTTATCATCTTAATTATTAATTATTTATAATTATTATTTTGACTTTTCTAGCACATAAAATATTCAAGCACCCCTACTCTCAGGATTTCAAATGACAGTTTATTTTAGATGATAATGTATAACTAATTAAGCCAGTTTTGAGATAATTAAACAAGTCACAGAAAGAAAAAGTATATATACATATATTTACATATGTACATATATCTATATGATTTCTTTCGCAGAAAGATATACATATGTATGATTGCTTTCTTTCATAATTTCTAGACTTTATGTACATTCAAATATATACTTATTAAATATCATATTGTTATTTCAAATATATACAATATTAAAGTAAAAACAAAACAGTCTAGAGGACACAGGAACTAACTGGAGGGGAAGAAATAAAGGAGGGTTTGTGCATGAAGAGGAATGTAGTTAATTTACATTTTACACTTGTGTGATCCTTATGTAATAAATAAAAAATATCCTTATGTAATAGTACCATGAACAATGAATATATAAAATGCATAATTATAAATTCAAATCATGACTTTTTTACCCATTCAAATACAGTTACAGAATAGCAAGTATTACCTATATTCCATCAGATATACAATAGTATTAAATGGGAGAAACATATTTGACCAGTATTTTGATATCCTTAATTCAGATTTTTCCCTATGTCATTCCTTATGTCTAATGCAAACATTTTCTCAGACTACTTAAATTAGCTGTTGTTTCAGATACTTTGGAAAATCTGATTAGCTCTAAAACTATATGTACAAATAATATTTGTGTACACAAGGTTTGCTCACAATTTCATTTGTACATATTCATTCTTCTTACCAATGATTTAAGGTTAAGAATCCATGGAACCATCCAAGAAATAAATACAGAATTTTCTGAACATTAAATCATTAAAAATTAATGTTAAGTAGATAATAATTTAAAAATATAAAAACAAATTTGTAATGATAGGGACACTTGGTCATACTGGCTGCTCAGCCCCAAAATAATCACACAGAAATTATATTGTTTATATCACTGCTTGGCCCATTAGCTCTAGCTTCTCATTGGCTAACTCTTACATCTTAATTAAACCCATCTCCATTAATCTTTGTATCGCCATATAGCTGTGGCTTACCGAGTGAAGCTCCTGCATCTGCCTCTGGCAGGGCTACATGGCTTCTCCCTAAATCCTCCTTCTTTCTCTTTGCATTCAGTTTAGTTTTCTCTGCCTACCTCTATTCCCTAAACAGGCCCAAGACAGTTTGTTTACTAACCAACGATATTCACAGCATACAGAGGGGAATCCCATATCACAAATTCAATAGCAGCACCTTAAAGACTCAATTGAATAGAAGAAGGGTAAGTCAGACAAATTGGTTTTGTGAATATGCCACTTTTTTTTTAGTCATTTTTCATTATTTCTTTTAGAGTTTTGTACAACTAGTTTTGATTTTACTCATCCCATGCCCAACTCTTTACAATCCTCTCACATCTCTATCCCATCTTTATGTCCTTCCCTCTTTCTCCACCAAGACCAGTTATGGTGACCAAACATTCTGCAATTGTGGGCTTGTCCTTGAGAACGATCTACTTACCAGGAGCTACACTCTTAGAGAAAACTCTTTTTCCACTCTCAGAAACAGATTTTAGGCCAAACATTCAACCCCTGCTGGGATTTGGTCTGCTTTCAGATTTCACATTTTTTGTACATGCTGTTTCCAACACTGTGAATTCATATGTGAATTCATATGTGCAGTTGTCATGCTGTGTCCAGAAGATACTGTTTCCTCGGAATCATACACCACTTCTGGTTTTTAGTCTTTCCTCCCATCAACTGCAATGATTCTTGCAGAGATGAGCACCTACAAGTGTCTTAATCTCTGCACCTCGACCAATCATTGGTCACCATCTACTGCAAACAGTAGCTTCTCAAAAGAGGACTGAAAAGTGCAGTCACCAGGAGTTAGTTAAATACTATGTCAATTTAGCAAAATAATAGTTAAATACTATGTCAATTTAGCAAAATAATAGAACTAAAAAGAGACTTCTCAAAAGATGAAACACAAATGGCTAAGAAACATATTCAGAAGTTACACGTCGCCGGGCGGTGGTGGCGCACGCCTTTAATCCCAGCACT
>NC_022013.1:35700177-35704005 GCF_000317375.1 Microtus ochrogaster | reverse complement strand
AAAAAAAAAAAAAAAAGAAGTTACACATCATTAGTCATGAGAGAAATGCAAATTAACACTACTTAAAGATTTCAGTTAACATAAAAAGATTAAAAATGGGGTATTCCATTTTTGAATATACTAAAGTGTGTTTCAGACTTTACATCTCTCAAAAATTCAACAACTAAGACAAAATATGCTGTGAAGTTGAGTCATTTAAGCCAGAAGGTACTATTCCGCAGAGGTACTGGAAGACTCAACTGTATTTTGATGACTGGGAATCATGTTTATTCATGTTCTAAAAACCTTCTAGGAAACTGTACATGTTCAAAATGAAGCTAAATCATAAAATAAATCAGAAGCCACAGAGGTCAGAAGTGAACCCAAATTACTAAGGTTTTGTTTTGTTTTCTTTTTGGCTTGATCTGATATCTTGTACAGTTTGTTGCAGTACATTTCTTTAAGCACTATTCTATTGGACATTGCTGTCTAGAAAAAAATCAATGCAAATCTTTGCTGGTCTTTCTTTGGTTTCTTCTTAAGTTTTATTTATTATTTTTTTTAAATCGGAGAGGTATTTTTTTACATTTTTTCTTCTTTCATACATTATATCCTGAGTACAGTTTCTACTCCTTCAATTTTCTCCCTCTTACTTTACCTTTCCCCCAGATCCACCCTCATTTTCCCATAAGAAAAGATCACATTTCCCAGGGACATCAACCAAACCTGAAATAAAATGCTGCTATAATATGACACACATACTATCAAATGAAGGCTTGTGAGTCAACGGAGTAGGAGGAGGACAAGTATCCCATAAGTATACAAAAAGAGTCAACAATGATCTCTGCTTCCACAGTCAGCATCCAGAGCTGAGCCGGTTGGCAGGAAATGACTATCGACAGCATGGGCTGATATAGGAATTCTCCTAATATTGTGATTAAGATACTTAAAGTTAAAAAGCAGAGGTAATTTTTTAAAACTGACGCCACTCTTCAGAGATGAGGAAGGTAACCTAGAGGTTTTGGCTACTGCTCACAGACTAGGACAATTGTTTAAAAGATACAATGCCGTTGGACACTCATCCATGACAGAAACCTTGTCTTATCTTTTTATTAGAATAAATTTAAGAGAATTGTGATTTGTCAAATTGTGTGTTTATTATTAATTTTCATGCTAGAATTATAGTATTGACCAGTTAATGATTGTAACTGATTTAGTTCACTATAAGATGTTACTGATTAGAAAAAGATTAGAACTCATCTAAGAGAATTTTGATATGGCCAATGAGTTCAGTTCTTGATTTGACATATTTAATAAGACAAATTTAGATTTTTATACAGCTGAGAACTGTTAAAAACTCTAGACCAATTCAAAAGGGCATTCCCACTCCTGGTGATTCTTCACTCTTTTATTTAGGAGATACTGTAGTCATAGGAACATGTATTTCGCAAAGCATTATCGGCTTGCACTTGATTATATGGCTATTGGTAAATTCTCTTGACAAAAAGTTTGCTCAAGGCACAGGGTACCTAGAGATGCTTTCTCCTTTAACCCTCTGATTACAAGGTAAGATCCTTTCCCCACTGCTCCAGGCAGTTAAGACAGAGGCATGCATGATTGGAATGCATGTTCCAAAAACGGGTAAGTATGATAAACAGGAAAACATAGATCTAAGGCAGACTGTTGTGTATCAGAAGTCCAGGCTTTATTAAAATTAATAAAAAAGGATAAATATGTCGAGGCCCAAAAACACGAACCTCTTTCCACCTTGTCTTACAATCAGAGAGATTTAGCTTGCTCAAAGTTATTAACAACAAGTGTGTCACCACACCCTGACCTAGGGTGTGGTTATTGGTGTTTTGGACATTAAGATGGCCCATGCAGATGGATCCTCTCCAACATGACCAAAGTCAGAACATTCAAGCATACTTCTGTTCTTTTTATTTTCTTTTTATTTTTTGAATTAGGATGACTGACTAGAAAGTGGCTGCCTTCCACCTACTTAATCTAGGGTGGGTTCACTGCCTAAACAACAGAATGCATTTCTTATGAGTTAATGGCTTGGTGTCTCAAAGTCTAAAAGCAAGTAACTGTTCTAATTTTCATTTGTATCATGTTAAAGTAGTTTTTTCCCTTCTTTCCCACTGTTATATTGGGATATAAAAGTGTATGGAAAATTGAGCATGCATGATTTCAGTATTCACTGGAACTTCCTCCCAGTACTATCCTATGTTTCTGTTTTATTATTTTCACTCACATCTTCATTATTTTTCCTTATTTTTCAAATCCCCAGATCCCTACTCTTGTAAGTGGTATAATTTTTGGAGCTGGTCTCTGACAATGAATAAAACAGCTATGAATATAGCTGATGAAATGTCTTTGTGATATCCGACTTTAATCCATGGTGGTAGGATAGGATACAGGGAGTTCTTTCAATTTTCCTGTAGATGTTGAAACTTGCTTTGTGACCAAGTATGTGATCGATTTTGGAGACTGTTTGTGAAGTGTTGAGAAGAAGGTATATTCTATTGCGTTTGGGTGAAATAGCCTATAAATTTCTGATAGGCCCATTTGATTCCTATTATCTGCAATTTTTTTCTCTGTTTCAATATTGTCTGAATTGACTCTTCATTGGTATGAGTGGGACATTAGCCAGACAGTGGTGGTACATGCCTTTAATCTCAGCACTAAGGAGGCTGAGACAGGTGGATCTCTGTGAGCTTAAGCCCAGCCTGGTCTACAAGAGCTTGTCCAAGACAAGCTCCAAAGCTACAGAGAAAAACCTGTCTTGAAAAAGTTCCCCCCCCCAAAAAAACAAAGACTGGGGCATTGAAGTCTCCCACTATTAATATGTGGGGTTCAATGTGTGATTTAAGCTTCAGTAATATTTATTTAATGAATATGCACGTGCTTGAATTCAGACCATAGATGTTAAGAATTGAAATGCGATCTTTAAGTATTTTCTTATGAGTTTGAGGTGTCCTCCTTCATTTCATTTGATTAATTTTGGTATGAAATATATTTTGTTAGATATAAAGGTAGCTATACCAGCTTGCTTCCTGTATCCATTTGACTGGAAAATATTCTTCCAATTATTTACACTTTGGTAATGTCTGTCTTTCATGTTGAAGTGTGTTTCTTTAATGCAGCAGAAGGATGGATTCTGTTTCCATAGCTATTCTGTTAGCCTGAGTCTTTTTATTGGGGAATTGATGCATTGATCTTAAGAGATATTAATAACCAATGACTGTTACTTCCTATTATTTTGTTATTGGTGGTGGTGGTGGTTGAGTGTGTGTGTGTATTTCCCTCCTTTGGATTTTGCTAGTGTAAAGTTCCTATTACCTATTACCTGTGTTTTCTTGGGAGTAGTTAATTTTGGTTTGTAGTTTTCCTTCCAGTACCATCTGTAGTGCTGAATTTGTGGATAAATACTTTTTAAGTTTGATTTGCCATTAAATTTCTCAAGCTATGGTGATTGAAAGCTTTATAGGATTTAGTAGTCTGTGCAAACATCTGTGGTATCTTAGAGTCTGCAAGATATTTGCTCTTTTTTTCTGCCTTTTAGAACCTCAATTGGGAATTCAGGTATAATTCTAATGGATTTACCTTTATATTTTACTTGACCTTTTACCTTGAAATTTTTAACATTATTTCTTTGTTATATGTATGCTTAGTGTTTTGATAATTATGTGATTCAAAAACCTTTTTTTTCTGATCCAGTCTATTTGGTGTTTTATAAGCTTTGTACCTTTATAGGCATGCCTTTCTTTCTTTTCTTTTTCTTTTTTTTTTTTTTTCGAGACAGGGTTTCTCTGTGGCTTTGGAGCCTGTCCTGGAACTAGCTCT
>NC_022013.1:35682968-35689978 GCF_000317375.1 Microtus ochrogaster | reverse complement strand
TTAAAACTGTTCTTGAGCACTGGTCCTAGCATAGAGCAGGTCCGGGTTGGGGAGGGGTGCTGGGGGGCTGGGTAGTGCAAAAGAAAGACAGCCCTGCAGAAAGAGCTCGGGAGGGGGATTTGTGCTCTCTTCAGGGACACTCTACCCCTGGATAGCACACACTCACCCGTCCAGATGGGATTCCTCAGCAACTAAACAGGTCCGCCAGGTAGCCCAATCTATTTATTTCTTTTGTGTGCAGGTGTATGTGTTCTACAGCCCTGTGAAGGTGAGAGGGCAAACGTGCAGTGTCAGCTCTTGCTCTGTGCTGTGTGGGTCCTGAGGTAGAACTCAGTTCATGTGTGGAGTCAGCTCTTGCTCCGTGCTGTGTGGGTCCTGGGGTAGAACTCAGTTCATGTGTGGAGTCTGCTTTTGCTCTGTGCTATGTGGGTCCTGGGGTAGAACTCAGATCGTTAGGTTTGACAGTAAGCATCTTTACCCACTGAGCCATCTTGCAGGCTTTGTCTAGCCTTTGAGGAACCTTAATTCATGAAAACTCCTCACCCATGTTCAAATAAGGAACCCCAATAAAGTCTTTTGTTTGCCAAACTGGGTTTGAACAAAATTTCTTTGGTTCATTGGTTGTACTTTGCAGAATAGGTTGAATAGATGTTTGCTCATGTATCTCCAGGAAACAAATCAGAAGAACAAGAAAGAGACCAGTAGAGAATTTATTTTCCCAGTTTTAACTGAAAAAGTAACTGACATTTTTTCCCACTTGTCTCTTTATTATTCCATTTCCTCTCAAAGTATGAGAGTTTCACAAAATAAAATTGTGTTTTAGGGCTGGAAGTTTCTAGTAGTTGTATGGTTAGACCAGGATATTTCAACAAGTAAGATTATTTATGTTGCTTATGAGATGCAAATAACTGAGAACTTTTAAATTGAATCCATTTATTTGACATCCTGACTGCAGTTTGCCCTCCCTCCACTCCTTATATTATTATGTTATTATAATAGTTAAACAAATGATTTGTTTTACTACATATTTTTATTTTAGAAATATAATATTCAAAAACAGTAAACCCATAGATATGAAGTAAAAAAATAGAGATATTTGGACAATTTAAAAAGTAGGTACTATTAAAACAGTAAAGATGGAGGATACATGTAACATTTGTTATAAAATAAGTGTATGGAAAGTCAAAAATCACTTAATATCTGAAGGAAATTCTAATTGCTGGTTATTGAAAAACTTAAAATGAATACAGCGGAGCAGTTAATTGGCATCAAGATAGTTATTTTTCACATTTTATCATTGTTCAGAGATGTTTAAAACAACCATTCAATGGCTGCTTTTTAAAGAGCCTGAGAAGTTTCAATGCCGATGGTTGCCAGCAGTAACATATAGAAGACTAAATATATGGAGATTGGGGATGTTTAAAACTGTTTCTAGATAGTTTTCAGTTAGGCAGAATGAAAATGAAATAGAAAGTTCTACCATGCAACAATCTGTCTATCCTGTCCCATGCAAAACTCATTAGAAAGGTAGATTTTGTTTTATTACATGATGAGAAAAAGAGGGGATGGAGGCAGAAAACACAAGATGGTGAACACAAAGGGATTTGCAATGTACTCTAAAGCAGAGGTGTGCCTGCTGTCCAAAAGAGTAATGCTGACTGTTCTCTCTGTCTCTGTTAACCCTTTGGTTGCTGCAGTTTAAAAAGTTAGTATAACCACACTGATTGGATTGGATCAGACTGAGGGCATGATAAACCTATCCTATTTGGTACTATTATCAGAAAACCAGGTGTCCAGCATTTAGAAACCTGGTATTGAAACTACTTAAGTAAAGACATTTTTGACAGTTAATTTATGTTTCAAGTCATTTGGGATAAAGAATGGTTATATAGCCAGTAAATCATTATTTTTGCACTTATCAGAGTGGAAATTTCCAGACGAAATTCAAAGTTAAAACATTAAAGTGAGAAAGCATTTATCTTCATCAACATGAGGGACACCATTTAATCCTTGGAAAACAGGTTTCAAAGAGAACAAATGAGGGGTTTGAAGATTTCACTTTTATATTTTCTTCTATAATCAGTCAAGAGAGCTGACTGGTTCTTGCACATTTGAACATTTATATGACCTACTATCTTTCAGGTCTTCACTTTAGACTGAATTTTAGCATCAGAATTCCTTTTGTAATTATTGTTGTTCATCTTCTGGAAAGTTGGTGGTGAATTTTCTTTTAAAATATTTGTTATATGACTTTATTGTGTGTGTGAGTGAGTGAGTGTGTTTGTGTGTGTGTGTGTGTGTTAGCGAGTGTTTGTATGTGTATCACAAATGTGAAAGACCCATGGGAATCTAAACAGGGCACTGGATCTCCTAAAATAGGAGTTCCAGGATGTTGTGAGCCATCATGTGGATATGGAAAACAAACCTAGTTTCTCTGAAAGAAAAGGGGTACTCCTAAATGAACAATCTCACTAGCCCAATTTCTTGATCTCTGAAACCATGAGACAATTCCTGTAACAATTTACCCCCACCTCTGATCTTGTTGTGGCTATAATTCTAAAAATCTTGACTCATCAAGAAGTTTTTATCGTTTCATTTTAAATATTGAGAAATGATACATGGCCTCTTGAGATAAATCATCTGCATTTAAATTTGATATTGAATATAACTGTGTATTCCCATGTAACTGGAAGTTATTTTTGAGGTCATAATTATTTCATTCTCTGTAAAATTTAAATTAATGATAACATCTATGCAGAGTTGGGGAAGTTTTCACTGTATCAATTAGAAGTATCCAAAGATCGAATATTCCATAGACTTACTTATATAATATTACTATCATCTTCAGCAGATCACCCCTTTTCAGATTTCTGAAATGTAGCAACTAGGTTTCCATGTCTTTAAAAGATCATTCTTTATTCTATCTGATGGCAGTAGGGTATATGTCACTATTAGCATATGTCAGACTTGTTAAAAATAAATTTATTCACCATTAAATCTAAGATAAAAATATCCTTATGTTATTATTGAAGTATGTAGATATTTACAAAGTTCTGTCCTCAAGTGAAAAATTTCAAAGCTATATAAAAATAAAAATATTCAACAGTATAAATGAGGTAATTAACAAATTAGCTTAAGTATATAGCCATAGTTCATATATTATTTTGAGCGGTTGATTTACTGTTTATGAATACAAGCAGTTACATTATATGACATTTTGAATGGAAAATTTTCAATATGTGATTCTAATTTTATAATTTAAAGCTGAAATAATCAACTTTCTACTAAATCTGTTAATGTAACATCAGTTGTTATAAGGATTCCTTCCTACAACTGCACATGACAAATCAACAATTCTGCTTGCTGATTTCCTATAATTTTGAGTGTTATATTACAAATAGTGCTTGTATGATAATATGTGAATCATACACAAAATGTTCCATTTGGATAACTGTACTCAGGATGAAGATTAGTTCTAATTCCACTTAGAATTTTACCCGCATCTCATGATTCTGATTTCTGTGAAGACCTGGCTAGAATTTTGGTTTAGGAAGACAATTTGGTCTATACACTAGAAACAATTTAAAGGGCAACAGATTTCCACCTAAAAACAGATAACTGACTTTTAAAAACCTGAGTGGGAGCTTTATTTTAGGTGGCTAAGAAGTGAGGTAACCAAAAGAATCTTGCTAAGCACAAGGACTCAGAGCTAACACAACATATTGCAATCCTCAGAATGTCTTCATCATTCACAGCCACCAAGGGCTTTGAGATGCTATTATATCATAACCTATAACACAATGTAATATAATGTAATGCAGAAGAAAGAAAAGTCACAGATTATTTTTAGATAATTGCATAAAAATGACTTTCATATCTTTAAGATGAAATATCAGAAGGCAAAAGTGAAGCCAGAACTGTGACTATAGTTACTACTCCACATTGGGGAAAGAATGCAAGAAGTCATTTAAACTATTATTTTCATAATTATTATGATCAGTTTTCACTATTGTAGTCAGAACCTTGGGTAAGTTTGTGAAATATCCAAGATTCTCAACTGCTAAGTTCAAACCCAAGACAAACAGCAGAAGTGCCTATTTAACATATTAAAACAGACCTAGCCTCCAGGTTCTCCCAGGTTCTCCTTCAGTTTCTATTTTTTAGTGCATACGACTGGTATACTCCAACCTCTACCTTGAACTTCCCAGCCCAGGGACTGGGCTTGCTCTCTCCCAAAGGCTCTCCCCTATATAATCCAGCCATTTTGGTTACCCACCCCTTTTGGTGTCTTTCACCTCCTAGCTGCTGCATCTGGTTCCCCTCTCTTCCCCTCCTTACCGTCACCCTTCTTCTCACATGGCTCAGGGTCATGACCACTCTGGACTCTCCAAGATTTGTCTGCCATTGACTATGCTCATGCGCATATGTATAATAAACTTTCTTCTACATCATTCCTAGGAGGAGCCATGTCCTTTCCTTTCCTTTTATTTCGTTGGTTGCTGTTGTTCCTTCACTCATAAACTTTGTAAAATCGAAGGCAGTATAAAAACTGTAGTAACATTGTTTGCCTAAATTATCATGGGTCTTGTCTCTAGAGAAGAATATTTCAGACTATGACTTTTCTTAGAAGCCATTAGTGGCCCATGGCTCATCATGTAGTAGGGCCTTGTGAGATTTTCCCCACCTCCACTGGAATACCAGTTGGTATTGTCATTTTGAAGGTCTTCTGTAGGGTATCATATGGTTAAGATCGTGGTTATAACTGTGCCAGAGGAACAGAACATCTGCTGCAAGACAGTATCTTCTAGTTAAAAGAATGTGTGTTTCTGATCATCAGGGAAGTTAGTCTACATATTCCTGTTTTTGATAAGTTCTTGTTGTTATGATTATAATTAGAGCTTTGTAGAATGGGCGAGTTACGGCTTCTTCTGTTTAATTTTTTACAACAGTTGAAAAATGGATTGGGTAGTTTCCTTGCTTGCTGTTATAAAACACACAGACAAACTCAATTTAAGTGAGACAAGATTATTCAGTGTCGGAGATCAAAAATACAATTCTTCATGACAGTAGAGTCCCAAAGCAGAAGCTCTAGGCAATCTTTCTGAAGCATGCCTAGAGGCTATCCTGAACTAAATCATTTCTTACAGATGTTCCTCCTGGCTTCTCAGTTAGATGATTGTATATCCTGGGAGGCTGACAATCAGAGTTAACCATCGGAAAAAATACTGGAAGCCTTAACTCTTTCTTAAAGCTGTGCTAGGGTCTGTCATAGATATTGTGCATCCCCCCCACCACCGGGCTTTTCATGTGGAGAGATGTTAACTTGCACTTCAATCTTGTCATGCATTAAAGATATGTACATCTTGTTTACACCCTCTTCATTCAACATTGATAGGTCATGATTGCTTAGGAATTCATCCATTTCCAGTTCTTCCAGTTTTATATTAAGAGTTTTCATCAAATTTCCTAGTAATTATTATTGGGGTCACTTATAATAACTACCCCGTTATTTTTAATTTCACTAATTTGGGTTTTCTATTAATTTTGGATAGTTTCCTTGATCAGTTTTGTACTCTTTTCAATGATTTTTGTTAGATTGTTTGTTTTTCAGTTTCTTTTCTCCATTTCTATTATTTCTTCCTTAATCTTATTTTTTATTGCAGCCTAATATTTTTGAGTTTCTATTATTTGTACTTTTTCTAAGACCTGCAAGTATATCTTAGGTGATTTCTTTGATATCTTTCTGGTATTCTGATGTGAACATTGATGTTTGTAAAATTTTTTCTTCCTTCTCAGCATGGTAGGACTTCTAATTTTGACTCAAGAGTCTTTTAACAGTAGACACATTGTACTAAAACTTTGAGTCTTACGTCTCAAAAGATGGGTGCCTAAGTTCAAAGCCAGCTCCTCAAATGCCCTGGGGCTGCTTTTTACAAAATAAAAAAATTCTTTTAAATTAGGGCTACATCCCTTAATGCCTACCATAAAACAAACAAGCTCCCATATGACCATGGTTTCTGGATACTGTGCTACTACACCCCCTCTCCACTTTTGTACCTTTTTGATCTATACAATGGATCTCTAACCCCCATCCTTCTACTCTAAAACTGTATAGGTGTTCTGTCCTTATGTTTTTGTTCTATCTTGCAACGTCTGATAATCTGGTTTTTAATGGGACAACCTGTGTGCTTCCTTGATTTCTGCCACCTACACCAGAATTTCTAAGTTGGTCAGCTGACATAGGTTCCTAAAAGAGTTTTATTTGTCAGTCTGTTAACATAATGTGGCCACATTATCCTTCTTTTATGTGTATGTGTGTTTGTTTCCATAGTATGCTTATCTTATTTCTCTGTGTGTATGTGTGCATGTTTTAAAATCTGTAAACTCCAGATTATAACAATTCTAAACAAAAAATACGAACACATGGGTAACTCCATTTTGACCTCATCTTTGGTAAGAGTATCCATGTGTGCTGTACCTACCAAGTTGACATTCCACCTACAATATTCTTTAACTTACTAAAATACCCCTTTTACTCTTCTTCCATTAACTAGCATTGGTAAGCTATAACTAATTGGCTAAAGTTTATGTCTAAATTTAACTTATATGTTTAATTTAAATATAACTAACAGGTAATGGTACTCTAATTCTCAAGTGCCTTACAGATCTGAGAGTATGGCATTTAACAAAAGAGTTTCTAACACAGAGACATGCCAGCTCCTGAAGCATCCTATACCTCCTCCAACAAGACTCATGGATACAAAAGACCTCTACCTTGGGGCTCGCCTTTGGGCATGGCAAAGGCACCCACTGACACAGCAAAAAGTGGTCTTCCACCTCATCACTTTCCTGGACATTGCTCCCGGGATCGATTGTCTCATCCTGCAAAGACAGGTAAACTAAATTCTCCCACCACAGGAAAATCTTCAGGCCTCCTGGGCACAGCAGCTAAGGAGAGTTACTGCTTCTAAGACTGGTATTTGCCAAAGACTATGGAGAGATTTGGGATT
>NC_022013.1:35669323-35682868 GCF_000317375.1 Microtus ochrogaster | reverse complement strand
CCCACTTAGCCCGCTCTGCTCCCACCCCCTCCCTGCTGTTTTCCTCTTGGGCAGCCTTTCACAAAAAATCCTTTTAAATTGGCACCAACACCTAACTTAAACAAGACTCCAAAAGCTCGTGGTTTCTGCCACATACTCTGTCCCTCCCCCTCCCCCTCCAGCTGTTTGCTGTGCTTCCCCAACAGGCCTAACTGTGCTGGAATTTTTAAGTTAGTCAGCTAACACAGGTTTCTAAAACTGTTTTGTTTGTCTCTCTACCAGAGTGATGTGGCCACACTGTGTCTGGGTAAATGTGTTTTCATGATGTGCTCAAGATATTCCTTTTAATCTTCTTGCACCTACTAGCATTGGTAAACTATAACTAACTGGATAAAACACAGGTCTAAATTTAGTTTATATGCCCAGCTTAAATAACAGGTAAGGGTACCTAGTTCTCAAGTGCCTTTACAGATCTGAGGGCATGGCATTTTAACAAGAGCTTCTAACACAGACATGCAGCTTCCGTAGCACCCTTTAGCTCCTCCAAAAAGACAAAAGACCTTCCACCTCTAGGCCTTGCCTCTGCGTTTGGCAAAGCAACACACACAGCAGAAAGCAGCCTTCCACCTCTTCAGCTTCCTGGATGCCTTTCGGGGAATCGATCTTCTCACCAGGCCAAGACAGGTGGACTAATCTTTCCCCCACCCACAGGAAAAATCTTTGGGCTTTTTGTAGTCAGTAGCTAATGGCAAGCACTACTTCTAAGACTGGTATTCTCCAAGGACTAAGGAGAGGATTTGGGATTGCCTGCATAGCAAAAAAAAAAAAAAAGAAAGAAAGAAAGAAAGAAAGAAAGAAAGAAAGAAAGAAAGAAAAGGCTACTTTATTTTATTTCTCTCAGCTCTGTCTAATAGCATTTAATGACTTAGGGTACTGGTAACTTCATTTCTTAAGTTAAAATACAGACAGATGTGTCTCTTTCATAGGCTTCATAGTCCAGGATTAACAAGTTTCAGATGTATCTTCAAAGGTCCATTGTTCCCAATTTCCTTTAAATGTCTTCTAAAATGTTCCTGTTCCAGGGATCTTACAGATACCTGCAGGTTCCTGGGAAAAGTTCTGCTGTTGTATCAAAAATCAGGTCTTCTAAAGACTAACAGTTTCTAGACCATTTTAATCCCACCCATTTTCAAGCATATTTTACAGGTCACTCCTACTCTTTGGGCCAAGACCAGTTTACAGAGACCTCACCAGTTAACGCCAGAACCTACACCAGCACCTGGGGCTTCAGTATTGGTACCACCTCTCTTGACTTGAATGGGCACCTACTCAGCAACTAAAATCTGTTTTAAAGGGCGTGTCTGCTCTTTTGTCTCATTCACTTGTGCCTCTCCTGTACAACCAGGGTACTTCCCTGCCCCATTCTTTCTGGTAGTTAATAATTCTTCCCATGGCTAGCCCCATTCACAGAACTAAT
The DNA here is from genome assembly GCF_000317375.1 of Microtus ochrogaster. NCBI lineage: Eukaryota > Metazoa > Chordata > Mammalia > Rodentia > Cricetidae > Microtus > Microtus ochrogaster. The sequence continues at coordinate 35,681,412 of NC_022013.1, read as the reverse complement.
AATAACAATGTATTTTGTCGCTGAGCCCTCTGCCTTCTCATCTTCCTCAAGGAACAGGTGCCTGAGGTCTCCAGGACGGCAGTAAACTGGATGGCTCTCCAGCCACACTTCTCGCTGAGTGTGAGCCCATGAACTTCCAATTCTCTCCTTTTCCATGTCATTCGATGCCTGTAGTAAGTAGCCAGACTTGAGCTGATGCCCCTATATCCAAGGAATCTGGGATGTTTGGTTGGAGGCTTCACCCCAACCCGTGACATCCATTCTGAAATGTTTGGGTGGAACTTTCCACCCCGAGGCCCCTCTCTTGGGAGTTGCCTCAGTTCAGACTCCACCTCCAAGAAAGCCTGCCAAATGGTGACCCCTCCCCAGAGAGGGTCAATACCAATCCCACAAACTATATAATCTGCCCCCAGAAGAACGAACACATGGTCTTCCTGATTCTCCTTTCTGCTCTCTGTGGTTTCCAGGTCTTTCTTCCCAGGAGCCTTGAGGCCTTCCAGGACTGCTGGTATTCATTAAACCTGGGCTTTTTCTATTTGGTTTTATTTGGTCTGATTTGGATTATTACATTGGTGGAGAGGTTTGTTGGGCAGTAAAAACTTTTCAGTAAGAATCATAACTCTCCCCTAAGGACGAATGCCCATACTTAGTGCAATAAAATATATTTATGCACTGGGAAAAAAAAACCTGTGAGCTATAGGTTAAGTTGCTTATGGTAAAGGTGAAGCATTATAATCATTACTTCTCCTTTTCTTTTTCTTGTTACTTTGTAGTTTTGTAGTTCCAACTGCTGCTTTTTTTCTGGTCTAGTTTTACGTGATGTCAGCAGTAAGCTTGTGTGGGTTTCCCAGAGTGATATCTTACTGCAGATTAATAGGGATCCTTATTAGATGTCATCCTCTTGATCACCTAACATGTATATCCACTGCTTATTTCCCTCTCATCTTGCATAAGGTCATTATCTAGGAAGAAATATATTAAATGTCAATTTGAAATGCTTATGAGCAAGACAATTATTATTCATAGCATTAGTGTTATTACTATGAAATATTCCAAATGAGGTTATGGACTTCACTTTACACAAATAATAATTTGCACAAAACCACCTTTTATCATCAAAAACAAAATGGTAGAAAATATTTTTTTACTCCAAAAATATCTGAATTCTTTTATGTATTAAAATGATGGCAATGAAATTGAGCCTTTCAATAAAAACAAGAAGAAATGTTAGGAAATACTTTTGGTAAATAACATAGGTAGAGTAATAATCAACTTATTTAGAAAATAAAAATGAATCCATCACCATTTTATAAAGATAAAAAACTTTCCATTTTATCATTGCCATCCATTCATTATTGTTTTAAAATTTATTTCTTAAATAACTCCTCTGAGCAGAAGGGAATTAGAATTAATGGATTCTTGACACAAGGGTAAATCACAATCAAAGAGTTATCACAAATGAAAAAGTTTTCCATTAATTGCACTGCATTTAAGAGTCAAACCAATGGGATTTTACCTGTAATATTTTACCTGTAATAGTTACAAGTATTTCTTTGTTCTTCAGAACATAGAGTTGACTGTATAAACTGATTTTGGTAAGTAAAAGGTACAGCATTGACTTTTGAAACAGTGATTTAGGTATTAGGAATATAATTGTCTTTCTGTTAATATATGTGCTTTTATTCCTGGAACACTGAACCTTTACAAATGCTTCAGAAACACTGAAATGTGATAAAAGTGTATTAAAAACACAAAGACAAGTAGGAGTAGAATCTTACAGAGAACATGATTTTGCGATTCAGAACATATAACATTATGTGCTTTGACGTATAATTTATAAAGCATATATATTTATTTTTAAAGAGTATAAGACTAATAATTATAATTACATAGGTTTTTTCATACTTAGGAAAAGGTTCTGGCCATCCCGTAATTATTTTTGTGAACCTCTGCCACACACTTAGTAAGAAATTACCCTTTGAACTGTTTTGTCATAGGACTGTGATCTAAATATAATTACTCTGATCAAAATTGTCCTTTAATTTTAAATTTAATTGTAATTATCATCAGGATGTCTTATAGAACATGAAATAGAAATGTGAATATAAGATGTCAGGAAAGTCTATAAAAAGCAACTTGTAAGGATAAGGTGCCCTTGTTTGAAGTACTGAGCTTAGCAATTTTGACCTCTCATCAGTAACTCCTGAGCAATTTTAAAATTTTATAAAGTAAAATTGTCAAGACATTATCATTTTAGTTTATTCCAGCCTTCAAAATGAATTTAATCTGGATGATTGGGGAATATGGTGTCCATAGTAAACATAGTAAAGAGGAAGAAAAATGTCTCTAGTTCAACAAAACTCTGTGGTACATGAACAATGAGAAGTTAGATGACTTTTGTCGTTACAGCTACTTATATATGTTTTATGGCTAGGGTATGACGTTTTATATTGCCTTAATGTTTTATGTTTTAATACATATTTATAATATTTAACGAATATGTATGTTTTGCTAAGTGATTTCATGAAATTTATATTTTTATTTTTGTTTTTTAACACAATACCCCAAATAGAAAATTTTCACTATTTGTCAGTTTGTTCAGCAGCCTAGATTAATTTCATCCTTTTCTCTGACTATAGCCTCACAAGATTTGGACAGTCATTGATAACCAAAACAAAATCAGTCTCTTACTTCATTAATTTTATAGTTTAGCTAGAAATATATACTATAAAAATAGTTGTAGGTTACTAAATATTTTGAAGTTTTCAAATTAGTGCAAAGGGACTGGAGCAAAGGGTGTTTTGCATTGCCTAAAATGGGTTCTGGGAACCAAACCTGGGTACCTACTAGAACAATAAATGTCTTTAACTGCTGAATTCCATCTTCCAAGTAAAGAATTTGGTTGAATTTTAATTATAACATTTCTCCCCACCCACTTCCTTCCTCTAACTTCTCCCATATACCCCTGGTTGCTCTATTTAAAAATCATACCTGATTTTTATACAAATGTTATTGGATGCATATATGTATTTGTCTAAACATATGTATTCCTTAATATAACCTTTGAGTCCATATCATGGTTTTTGTATGTATGTTTTCCATGCTGACCTCTTAGAATTTAACTATCAGTTGGTTCAGTCTCACCTAAAAAAAGTCATCTATCCTGTTCATAGATTCAGTTGTCTGTAGTTCTTTCTGCAGTGTTGAGGCCTTTGTGGTCTTTACCCAAGAAGTTTGGCATGTTTTTTTGTGGCATGGAGGTTTTTTTCCTGGTGGCGGGAGGGTTTTTTCTTTTACAGCCCATGTTACGTAGTCACGTTGTTGAGACTTTACTGGTGCAGCTCATGTTATGTAGTCATGTTGTTGAGACTCTACTGGTGTAAATTTTGTCATTACTGGAAGACACAACATCACAGAAAAGTTCCGGATCATCTAGTTTTTTTATGGTCATTCTGCCCTCTCTTCCAAAAATCTCTCCTGGACGTTCAGTGTGGTAGTGTTTGTAGATGTATTCATTGGGACTGTGAAAAAATAAAATTAAAATAATGCTGCTTAGGATTTAAAAATTCTTATTTATATTAACAAAAATAAGCAACACCATTTACCACTTGCATGACTATAGGCTAGTTCAAACATTTTCAAGGAAAAGTTCATGGTGACAGTTAATGGGAATAATAGATTATATTTTTCTGACAGAAGAGTGGTAACATTTACAGAAATACTCTGGAGCATACAGATAATGCTGTCATACCTTGGACAGTAATAAAAACCATATGTCCCATTGATATTTAAGTGTGATTACTTTAGAATAAACCTTAAACCTTCCAAACTAGCAGCCCCTCAAAGCCAAGCAAGATTCTTTCAGAGGACTGTGGGGATTTGAATGAGAATCCCCAGCCAATGGCTCCTGTATTTGAATGCTATGTTGTAAGAGTTTGAGAAGAATTAGGAGGAGTGACATTTTTATTTTATTTACTTTATTTCTTATTTATTTATTAAAGATTTCTGCCTCCTCCCCGCCACTGCCTCCCATATCCCTCCCTCTCCCCCAAACAAGTCCCTCTCCCTCATCAGCCCGAAGAGCAATCAGGGTTCCCTGCCCTGTGGGAAGTCCAAGGACCACCCACCTCCATCCAGGTCTAGCAAGGTGAGCATCCAAACAGCCTAGGCTCCCACAAAGCCAGTACGTGCAGTAGGATAAAAAACCCAGTGCCATTGTTCTTGACTTCTTAGCAGTCCTCATTGTCTGCTATGTTCAGCAAGTCCGGTTTTATCCCATGCTTTTTCAGACCCAGGCCATCTACCCTTGGTGAATTCCCGACAGAACATCCCCATTGTCTCAGTGTGCGGGTGCACCCCTCGCGGTCCTGAATTACTTGCTCGTGCTCTCTCTCCTTCTGCTCCTGATTTGGACCTTGAGATTTCAGTCCGGTGCTAAAATGTGGGTCTCTGTCTCTGTCTCCTTTCATCGCCTGATGAAGGGAGGCCTGTGACTTGGTGTAGTGTTTGAATTTCAAAACTCCACACTTGTCCTACTTAGTCCTCTCTGCCTCTTGTTTTGTTGTCTTAAGATGTGAGCTATCAGCTACTGCTTTACCACTATACCTGCCTGCCTTCTGCTATACTCCTTTTATGTATGTCATGTATAAACCCTCAAAATGGTATGCTCCCAATAAACTTTTTCTACTGTGAACTCCTGGGTTGTGGTATCTTCACAGCAATAGAAAAGCAACTAAGAGAGTACCATATAAAAACATATATAACTCAACAAATATTTAAAAATAATTTAATTCCTGTGCAACACACAGTAGTAGTATAAAGAGTTGCAAATGTCCCTTGGTCTTTGTTTTGAGTGTGAGCATAATCCTTAAGTAATATGAAATATTATGTTAGAGGATTATGTTACATTGTATTTCTAGAAAACTATTTTGGTTGGTACAATATGATCACAGGGCCATGCACAAAGCCTTATGGTTTTTCCTGGCCTATGTCAGAGGGAGAAATTGAAGATATTTGAAGCAATGAAACAATTTCATGGGTGAGACTACATGTAACAGCAGATATTAATCCTCAAGGGTTGATTCTTTTTGGCAGTCATAGGAAGCATTGAAAAGACACTTTCATACACATATGTTTATACTTAAAACACATAAACATTTACAAACAAAAGTTTATTCAAAATAAAACATAAAACAAAAGTTTTCATTGACAATTGGGGAGCAAACTTTTGTTTTATATAATTCCTATAAATTAAAGATATATATATATATATATATATATACATACTTAAATTTAGTTTAAATATAAATTGAATGTTTACATATAAAATTAATGTTTCCATTAATGAAAAATAATTAAATATCCTTATAAATATAGAAAATACCTTGTGATGCAGGGGTTATTTGTGGTCTTTAATTTTGAGTCTTCTTTCTCCTTTTATTTGTTTCCTTACTTTAATCAATAAAAGTATAACAGTGCTTTTTATCAGTCTTTTCAGGTTAGCATTATCATACAATTATTTAGTCCCAGCAGTCTCACATCTGCCAGAACTCCCAATATTTTAATCAAAAGTTTAGTTAGATCAGAAAAGCAATTCTAATTATTTCTTCTAAATATTTTATTGTGCCATTATGCATGTATGAATATATACATGCATATATTATAGGCAAGATACTACATTTGCTGGAAAATATATGGGGTTTTGGATTATTTCATTTTCTTCTCTGTGTATGTGTGTTGATTTTGTAAACTGAGATTGTGTGCCCTTGTTTGATGTTATGTGTTCTAGTTCCATGCAAGAAGAAAAAGTACAAGTATCAAGTCTTATGCTGAGGCCCTTAATACATTTGGAGTTGAGCTTTGTTCAGAGTACAAAATAAGGAAATAGTTTTCTTCTATTACATGAATGTATCCAGCTCAACTATGAACACTGTTGAATATGCTGTCCTTTCAAAGTACCTATGTGAAAATAACAGTTGAACGAGTCAAGATTAAGGACTACAAATAATGCCTGCATTTCAAGGTATTTTCTGTATTTATAAGGTTATTTAATTATATGCTCTCCTTTCTAAGTACCCATGTGCGAGAGAGAGAGGGACAGAGGCAGAGAGAGAAATTGTTAATACTCTGACACAAATGGAGCATATATACCATACCCACTCTTTCTAAGACTCAAGGATCATTAAGGAAGATGAGCAAGAAAGAATGAAAGAATCATAGGTGGTGATTGGCTATAAGGAAAAAGTGTCTCTGGACACAGCTGGGAGATTTCACATATAAACTCTGAGCGGATGCCAAAACATGCAAAAGATCTGTACAAACCCAAGTCAGGCCAAAACTCAGTATGAAAATTGTAATGATATACGTATCTCACCCCTAGATGTGGCACTGATGACAATTGTTAGCTAGGAAAGAGAGAGCCAGTTCACTTTAAGAGTGTGGGGACTAGTGAATCAACTATTCTCCAGTGAAAAACCACACATCCATGAATATTTCAGGAGCACAAATTGATCTTAATGGAGAGGGGAGAAAAGCATACAAAGTTCGCTGATTAGGAAAGGTATTGGATTTAGGTAAATCTGGAGAATGAAAGTTTTTTGTGGTTTTATTCTTCTGTGCTTCAACATACATCAAAACATGTAGGGAAGAGGATTCATTGAAGGGTGGTTTGATCAAGCTTTTTGTAATGTGACTGTTTGACTCAGTTAAATTACTCTTCAATGAGTCTTCATTCCTATATGTTTTCGTGTATATAAAAATCACATAAGGAATCTTAAATATCATATAATCCTTCATGAAACATAAGGGATTTTAAATATCATATTTTCATAAAATGTTTTAATATTGTAAATTTCCAATATTTCAAGCTTTCACTCAGACTCAATTACTTTGCATATCTTAAATTTTGTCATTAAAAGAAACTCAAGAACAATGGCAATGGGTTTCTGATCCTACTGCAAGTACTGGCTTTGTAGGAGCCTAGGCAGTTTGGATGCTCAACTTACTAGACCTGGATGGAGGTGGGGGTTCCTTGGACTTCACACAGGGCAGGGAACCCTGATTGCTCTTCGGGCTGAGGAGGGAGGGGGACTTGATTGGGGGAGGAGGAGGGAAATGGGAGGCGGTGGCGGAGAAGAGACGGAAATCTTTAATAAATAAATAAATTAAAAAAAAGAAAGATCTATTTTAAATATTAGGCTTGTTAACAAATATTGGCTGGAATATCTTGGAAATGCCAATTAAAATTGCATTGCATGTGAATAATTATGAGTATATTAAAATCTGTAAAATTGTTGACTCATACTTAATTGACCCAACACTTGTGGATGATTTCAAATTCAAAGTTTATTTTATTTTCACACTTATTATATTATCATTATACAATCTAAAAATGCATCCCATATGAAATACCATTAAGTTTTTTATATTGGAAATAAACTATTAATGAGACAAAGCAATTAAAAATCTCCTTTTCCTTTTCTCTCCTTTCAAATAGAATTCAATTTAATCTTACTGAACAGATTGGCAGAAAACATTAAGCTGGCACTTTACTAAGAATATGCAGTTCAAACCATGCTTTGTAGTGTGATCATTACAACTGGGTATATCAATGGAATGGTTAGCTTGAGGCTGGAAAAAAAATAACCAAACTCCTCCTCAGCTCTCTTACTAATAACATTGTTATCTGACTCTCTTTCTTGTGGTAGTGTCACTAAAAACAAACAATATAATTTGTTTCATAATGTTGAAACCCATGTTTGCCACTAGAAATAAAGCTACTTACTTAGTAAAAAAAAAAAAAATGACTGTAAGAAAGGTTAAAGCTTGATAGGAAAAGCAAAGACTCTAATCCATGGTCCTTGGAAATATCAATATGTTACTTTTAAAAATATCTACTTTTATTAGTAATTGACATATAACCATTGATCCTAAATGTAAGTCCATATATGTGATAAGTGAAGACCAAATCAAAAGAGTTAGTGTAACCAATACCTTCTCAAACTATTACCATTCTGTTGCATTGGAAATACTCAGTATTCCTTGCACTTTTTAAAAAATACATTTACATTTGTTGGACACGATATTTAGATATTTAATATTTTCTCTAGTACTCTTTTATGCAGGCTCACCCTATAACTCATCATCTTATCACCTATCACCTCCGTATTTAGGAGTTTAAAAGTATTCCTTTTGGGGGGAGGATTTTAGTGACAAGGTTTCTCTGTGTAAAGCCCTGGTTATCCTAGAACTTGCTTTGTAGACCATGCTGGCTTCGAACTCACTGAGATCCACCTGCCTCTGCCTCTCAAGTGTTGGGATTACAGGTGTGTGCCACCACCACCTGGTTTAAGAATATTGTTAAATCATTCAGAATGAATGATGATTTTGGATTCACCTCATTTCCTGATTTAGATGTTCTGAAAGACAGATCAGAACAAAATAAGAAAGCAAAAGTTTTAAGAATAAATTGTCCTGTGAAAGTCTGGAGACTTGCTTTTTCAAACAATTTATGGAACGCCATTTAGTGTGCAAGAGAGTAAACTTTCAAATTAAAAAACGAATTATTCTACTCTTATAAATTGACAAAATAGTCAAACATTTCACTATACCTATTAACCCAAGCTCCAGAATTAAATGAAGCTAACTATTAAAAGACACAGATATTCATAAAATTTAATATTCTTGAAGTTTGCATTAATTCTTGTGCAGAGTTTCTAGGAAACTGGATATCACTTCTACTACTTTAGCATATGTGTTGGTATGAATCTGAGACAAAGATATATGCCTTCCTGGATATTTATAGCACATTACAGTACTGGTTCAAATGTATGATTTAGTTTGGCACAAACTAATTTTTTCTTTCTTTACCATATACAAATCAGCAGAATTCCATGTATATAATGTTATACATTTTGTTCTGTAATCAATAGCAGTTCTTAAATTTTCTTTTGTTTTAAGGAAGTATAATGATATTTTTGTTTTGTGTTTTTTCTATTATTCTTGAGTTCTGCTATCTATGAAATGTCTGAGTTTAAGTATTATAATTGTGCTTCTAAGAAAGAAACACAAAGACTGAGTGGAATTAGAATTGATTTTATATTGTTTATTTTTTTTTGAGGTTGAATGTTTATTCAGGGGATTATGGAGGAGGAAGGGTGAAGGGGGAGACAGAGAGAGAGGGGGAGAGAGAGAGAGAGAGAGAGAGAGAGAGAGAGAGAGGAGAAAGAGACAGAGAAGGGGGTAAGCAGAGAAGTGGGGAGAGAGGCAGAAGCGAAGCTGCCTCTCTGAGAGGAAGATGGAAAAGAGCGATTTTATATTGTTTAATTGAATGAACTTACATAAGAACTTCAATGCTTAGTTCTTGCTTTTAATCTGGTAAAGAGCAAAGGAAGTAAAAAAATAGCATTTTGATTCTATGAAGAAAGTAAAAACTGGATAACTCTCAAAAGCAGAAAATTAAGCAAAAGTAGTAGGATGTAAGTGGCATAGGGCAATAACTTAGGTGAACTTCATTTCAGAAATTTGTACTTAATTATGAGAACATAGTGAAGTGGAAACATAAACCCCCTCTGGGGGTAGGAAGAAAATTGGAACAGGAAAGGGAGACTCTTTCTCCTGGAGCCCTGTGTAATAGTGGTGTTAAACTCACTGTTAAGGTGCACTAATTTCTTTATGTCCTTATATAAGTATTCCTTATAAATTCATTTTCCAGTAAATAAACAAGATGTTAGGGATATGGGGCAATCTGACACCCTAATTAGGTGTTACTTCGTCAGCTGGGAATCCCTCTCTTGTGCTGCCTTTCCTTGTGTTACAATTTTAGGCCCAATTAAACCTCCTGTAGAGTGGTCATCCATGGCCTATTTGTAGTAATGTGGATTGAGCTGGCAATACAAAGAAATAATAAGCACATAACACAGCATGGTGCAGGCAGTGGAGTGTCAGTATTAGTGTCACATGGGCAGGTAGCAGGACCAACTGCCAAAATGGCAAACAAGCTGTTTGACAGCTGTGGATGAGGCAGCTTAACTGATCAAGAGGATGAGCAGAGTGGGAAAGACGGTGGGAGACAGAGGGCAAGAAAGGGCAAAGGGTTCAGATGGAAGAATCATAAGAAGGCATAAGAGCAGGAGAGAAATTGTGGATTAAGATTGCTGGGAGCGTTCATGGTGCCACATCTTTAGTACCAAGGCCTTCATACACTTCAAATCCTAAAATGTCACACTGACAACTATAATGTGTGGAAGAATCTGGTACTTTGGTCTGCCCAGAAGTTACAATGCCAACTATAGCCAAGTGAAGAACTCCCATGTTTGAGTCCCTGCTTTAGTACTGAAACTGGTGGAAATTCAAGAACTCTGCTACCCAAGGAAATCGACAAAAACACTTTTGTTAAGAAAACTGGCCACAACCAAGAACATTTGCCTTCTACAGTTTTTTTCTGATGGCCCAGTGATGTGGGAGTGTCATATATCAATCTGTTGATTTCATTGGTTAAGGAATAAAGAAACTGCCTAGGCCCCTTGATAGGCCAACCCTTAGGTGGGTGGAGAAAACAGAACAGAAGGCTGGGAGAAAGAAGTTGAGTCAGTGAGTCGCCATGGTTCTCCCACTCCAGGCAGATGCAGGTTAAGATCATTCCTGGTAAGCCAGCTCATGGGCTACACAAATTATAAGAAATGGGTTAGATTAATATGTAAGAGCTAGCCAATAAGAGGCTGAAACTAATGGGGCCAGGCAGTGTTTAAAAGAATACAGTTTCCATGTAATTATTTCGGGTATAAAGCTAGCCATGCAGGCAGCCCGGTGCTGGGGATGCAGCTCTGCCGCTCTTATTTCAACAGAGTGGCGCCCAACGTGATGGACTAAATCCACTTAAAAACCTGAGAAAGCTTAATTTTAAACAGAAAAAACAGAGTTTAACGCAGAGTATGTTCTTTGTTGATGGTGTGCCATAGAGAGATTTCCTGATTCGGCATCAGCAGCAGAAAAAACGCTGCATCATTTTAAAGCACAGCTTCTTGGGGCTGTGCTGCCAGCATAAACTCTGGCTTTAAAGCATTTGGGACTGGATGTTTCTGTTCCCGCTTGGGATTGGAAGGAGAGTGCTCTGAGACCATGCTGATGGCTCTCAGCGCTCCCCGCCTGCACCTGGGCAGATGGCAGAATCAGGCTTAGGCAGGCAGAAGAGCATGGCAGATTCCTGCCGACATATAGAGAGATGTTTTCAGACTGCGCAGTGCTCTGCGTGTCAGATTTTGCTGTAACTTGGATGAAAAGAGTTTCCGTGCTGCACGCTCAGTCTCAGAGTTAAACTGCTGACTGTGGCGCCAATGTGGACTTGCTGTGTGCCTGGAACTATGTGGCTCAGGGGTACCAAATGGATCTGAGGAAGGAGAGGCTGCTCCATGCTGAACTGTGCTGACTTTAGGCAGGAACTGCCGTAATTACCATAATAATAGCACAGTTAAGGTTTCAACTGGGCAGGACACAGGCGGTACCATATTACCTGTACATGGTGCAACTTAAGTTTTTAAGAACTGCTTAACATTTTTAAAAATGCTCCTGGATAGTAAAAAAGTGTTACAGATTCACAATAAAACAGATTCAGACATAAAAGACCACACTGTTGGTTGAATGTACGTAGGCATGAGAGAGAGAAGAAAAAGAATATAGAGAATAAAGTTAATGGCTTAAAAATAAAAAAGGTAAAGTCTTTAAAGAGAGAGAGTACAGATAGTTAAGAGATTAAAAGAAATAAAGAAAAATAAGCCACATAAAAATAAAAAGTTCACAGAGAGTTTGGATTATGTACACTGTGTTTTCTTTAAAATTTTTGACTGTGAAGGAGCTAAGTACAGAGAGACATTTCATTACATGGGCTGACAAGTGTAACTAGAACGGATATCATGAGGGTATGACTTCAGAGTTTGGGTCTAAGGATATGATGCTTTGGAGAGAGTCTTCTTTTGTTTTCACAGAGGATGAGACTCTATGGATTTCTTCTATCCCAGTTTGGTATGATAGACCACGCCCTCCTGAAAGGTTGATGTGAACACCCTCAAAAAATTACTTCACTCAACTGCCAA
>NC_022013.1:35659371-35663045 GCF_000317375.1 Microtus ochrogaster | reverse complement strand
TTAATAAAAAAAATATTAAATAAAAAAAAAAGAAAAAAAATTTCTTTCTTTCGAGGGCTCAAAAATAAATGAAAAATGTAAAAGACTTGAAAGACTTCTGCTAAGTCCCTACAGATGAAAAGATCACTGAATACCTCTGAGGGACTCTTCAGTGATCTTTATCCAGGAGAATCTATGATCTATTAGAAAAAATAAAGTGAAGAGGGGACAGAGAACAGACACATTGAAATTAAGCTAGCAGATTTCAACAGATGATTTAACATAGTGCTGATAAATTCTTTTCAGCATTTGTAATTCACAAGAGATTTTACAAGAAAGACCCTTTGTATATTTCTGAGGGCTTCAGGCACAATACAAATAATTCTCTTTGGGACACAAGGTAAAAAGGATACTAAATACAAGGATTTTGATCCCAAATCTTCCTCGGAGAAAGAGAACTGCAGAGACTACCCTTTTGTAAATATCCCGCCAAGCAGAATAAAGAATATAAATTAATCAATATTAGCTCTTTTGGGGGTGATTATTTCATAATACTAAGTGTATTAATGAGTAAAATTATGTCTTCTTAGCTTTTATTAATATTTCTGGACATTTTCGCTAATATGGAATATTATACTATACATATATTCTATAAAAGACAACTAAACATACTTAATTATACTTAATTAAAATAACAGTTGTTGTGTCAGTTACAGAGTACATTAAATAAATATAAAACCCTGAGATTGTAATGTACTTTTATATACATCTTCAAAATTGAAAATTAGGCCTGGACAAATGACTTGGCAGTTAACACTTTAAGAAAGAATCAGAATTAGAATCCTGGGTTTTTAACTCCCACATCCCTTTCTAGCTTCCTTAAACACCAATATATGTATGACATACACAAAGGCACACTCATATAGACAAAATGAAAATTAAATAAAAAATTTTACAAGCATTTACTGGGGTTCTTTTGCCTTTAACTACTTAATAATAAAAAAGTCTTTTCATACTGGAAACTAGTTAAGTAGATTAAATAGATGACAATACTAAAAAGTATATTTTCAACAAATAATATAAATAAAATTTTAAAAACATATAAACTAAAAATATGTTGTGACTTAATATTTCAAAACCACATTTTTATAATGAAGGTTAATGGCTTTCAAACAAAATAATGATATGTTTTTACCTCCCATTGGCAGTTTAGCACTTTCTAAGAATTTATGCCATCTACATTTTGAGTTTTATCTTGCATTCTCTCAGTGACACAAAACTAGCTCCTTGATATACTATGAAGTAAACAGGAGTTTCTTAACATGCAACTAATTTTAAAAAGCTGTGAATCTTTGACCTTAACAAAATCAGACCAAAAATTATGACCATCTCTTGTGTGTCACAGGATGATTCGGGCCTTACAAAACGTTAGTATAAAATCTTTGGTCTTGCCCCAAGAATTTTCTGTTTGTTCCTGAAAATCTCTGCCTACAAGTCAATGACTTCAACTTTATTATAGCATTTATTGCAGAAAACTTGCAATTATCCGTTCTTTCTCTGTCCCTTTGAGATGTGAATGTCCCGCAGTCCAGCAATGTCATCACTAAGGATCTGGAAGCTATTAATCAACAAGAAGGCCACATTCATATATCTTTTATTCTCTTTGGGAAGGCAGCAATAAAGGACATCAGCAAACACAGATGCCCAAATCACATTGACAAACTTCTGCCCTCTCTCTTTTGTTTCTTCAGCAAATTCAGCTTGCATATCAGTCTCCTCTACTGCAGTGGCCAAAATGGCATCTGTCTTTTGATCGTTATTAATGGTTTTCTCGTCCATTTACCACAAAGAAGTAAGAGTAAATACAAATTACCTGGATAAAAATTTAATATCACTGCTACAATGAATGATTTTATACTATTTAGTTATGACTACAGGCAACAATGTAAATCTAATCATGGAATGCAGTGCTGCAGAAGAAAAAAAATAAAGATATATAACTCTAATTCTTTGAATCATCACTTCAATATCAAAGATGGAGAAGCATGTCCTTAAGATATCTCTGGCCTTTATAAGTTACTTCATTTTAAGAAACATATAAAACTTGGATTTTGACTAACAAAAATGTACTAATTTTGCATATCCTATGTTTAGAAATGAGTTATCCAAATGGAAATATCAAAATCTCAGTAAAATATCTTGGCTTGATTTCTTCTCATGAAAGTGTGTGGATAGTATTGATGAAGATGACATTTTTCTCAAGCAATAACATAAATGAAGTTGACCTATGATTTGAGGATGTGCATGGTTATAGCGGAGATGTTAGGGGAGTCTAAACATTCTCAGCAGAAGAGAGGAAATACTTGAATAGGAATGGGCAAAGCACTGGAGGTCCATTATGAGGAACACTGTGAAATGCTAACAACCCTACAAATACAGAAAGATTTTATTTTAGAAGGCAGAGGATTTGATTAAAGTATCTGTACATGATGACATTAATAATTGGAATTTCACTAGTTTAAAACTTCAACAGACAAAATGATTTTAATATTTGTGGAATGTTAGAACCAGCAGTCATTCTCCACAACTGTAACCTGAAAATATCATAACAGAGCTATCTGGAAATGATGATTACTTGTTGCCTTTATAACTTATGCTTAGAAAACAAGAACTAAACTGTTAGTAAACTATGGAACTAGGACCTAGAGAGATAGCTAAGAAACTCTTGTGGTAGTGACCACAAAGCAGAAGAGAAGGGAAACCGATCGTGTTAGTTACTAAAGATTCCCTCAGTTGGAACACATTTGCTACTTTTCTGTATTAATGTAGAATTCTTGTTTATTCTTACTAATGAACTAGCTTTATTTTTTGAGATTATTGAACAAGAGGAAAACAATACCCAATACCGGATATCTAGGCAAACACAAAGTGATAGGGAAGTCCTGAATCTTGGAGGAGAATCTAGAACCACTGTTCTACTAAGTCAGCCTAATCATAAATTAACTTTATAGCTGTGTTTTATTTCTAAAAAGGTGGTGAATTCTATTTTTTCTTCGGTGGTGTTCTTATGTCAGCTCAATCATTTCTTGCATATCGGTCCTACTCTCGAACACTCAGAAGTATACACTTTTTAAAAGGAAATCTTTCTTGTTTCCACTTCTGCTTAAAACATTAACTTTTACAATAATGATCTTTCTTTGGCATGATCTTCTGAATGATAAATCTGAATTCCCCTAAACTCACCATAGCTTGTTACTGTGGTGATTAACTTTATGTTTCAAATTTAGTGGGCTAATGGTTATATATAGCTGACATGTAGTATCTGTAGGACCTTTTTCAGAAGGAGTCAAAAATCAATAAGTAGAATGTGTAAAGAAAAGCCTTCTTTTTTTCAGCTAGCACATACCAAACAATATAAGGGAGGAAATAGGGTGAATTGACTCTTTTTAGTTTGTGCATCCAACTTCTTCTGTTCTGGGGTTAAGCCTCTAATCCTCGGGTTGTTACATTTAGAATGAAGTACACTCTTAGATATTCCATTTCCTGGCTGGCATAGAACAAACTAGTATGTCTTTGCCTCCATGATTTTGTAATCCACATTCTTTCTATCTATCTATCTATCTATCTATCTATCTATCTATCTATCTATCTATCATCTATCTATCTATCTATCTATCTATCTATCTATCTATCTA
>NC_022013.1:35574180-35659271 GCF_000317375.1 Microtus ochrogaster | reverse complement strand
TCTATCTATCTATCTATCTATCTATCTATCTATCTATCTATCATCTATCTATCTATCTATCTATCTATCTATCTATCTATCTATCTATCTGTCTACCATCTCATTTCCATTCAGTTTCTCTAGAGATTCTTGACTAACAGAACACCCTATCCAGTCACATTAAGTCAATGTCAATATAAGAAACCACTACAAGTCATGCTGCTTAACACACACACTAACAGCTACTCATAATCCATCCATTCACATATCTGATAGTCTTATATCTTTATATTTAATCAAGATTTTTAAGTTCAGATAATCTAATTTCAAAACTCTAATTTGTTCTCTTATAGGCCTTAAATTTTTCTCTCTTCTAATAATAATAGACTAGATTATTTTTTATAGTAATACTTCAAATATTTCATGTTGCTATATTACTCAACTAAACTAACACCAACTTTAAGACAGGATGTATTTTGTGGACTCAGTAACTTTGTCTAAATGCTCAAAAAGTGTTAGGTGATTTACCAATATTCACTTGATCCATCTGTTAATTATCCTTCATTTAAAATCATTGTTACATTTTATTGTTATTGCTGAATTTATGACTAATTTAATTAACCTTTAACTGTATTTCTCATTTCTTGAAACATGTCAATTAATTTTTTAAATATTTATTTTATTTATTATGTATACAATATTCTGTCTGTCTGTATGCCTGCAGGCCAGAAGAGGGCACCAGACCTCATTACAGATGGTTGTGAGCCACCATGTGGTTGCTGGGAATTGAACTCAGGACCTTTGGAAGAGCAGGCGATGCTCTTAACCACTGAGCCATCTCTCCAGCCCAATTAATTTGTTAATATAGCAATTTATCTACAAATTTCATTTATGGAAAAGCACACATTAAATAGCTTTACTCAGTAAAGAAAATCAAGTAATAATAAAATTATAATTTAGATATATAATAGACTTTAGTGTTTGGGGATCTACATTTTTTAACATGGAAAATATTGTGCGATGATTTCATAGAATATCATGGAAATTAATTGGACCATATGTCAGTCAGAATTGTCAAAAACATGAAATTAAGTACTTTCAGGATCAGTTCCTGAAAAATGTGCTTATCATAGGTATTGGTTGAAGAGTTTAAGGAAAAACTAGTAGATAAATCATAATAATTTGTGGTTTAAGTTAAGGTCCTCACTAAGCCACTATTAAAGTAACAGGATCAAAAAGGAAGGAATCGCACAGTGTTGTACCAAGCATTGATGTGGGTATAATGTGTCCATTGTGAAACCATGTTCTGAGTATTGTATCCCTAGTGAAATTCCCATTGAGAGGTGGTGTCCAATGCATGGGGCTGAGGAAAAGATTTAACAATTTGATTATGAGAGTGGGCTTATTGGATGTTGTTGTTTTTTTTTGTTTTGTTTTGTTTTTGTTTTTTTTTTTGAGACAGGGTTTCTCTGTGGTTTTGGAGCCTGTTTTGGAACTAGCTCTTGTAGACCAGGTTGGTCTCGAACTCACAGAGATCCGCCTGCCTCTGCCTCCCGAGTGCTGGGATTAAAGGCATGCGCCACCACCGCCCGGCTTGAGAGTGGGCTTATTATCTCAGGAACGTTTTCATAGAAAAGTATTTTGCTCTTCTACAGCCATCATTTTGTGCTTCCTCATTACATGACATTATACAACAACTGTCCTTACCTAATACTATTGACAACATCATTTGAAAACATTTCTCAAGTGACTTTGGACTAAGAAAATATCCAATGAAGCCATATTAAATGATCTGGTAATATGAGAAATCTCCACATGCCCTGATATTTTATAAATACATTTTATGTATGTGTGTTTCTTTTTCTCTAGATTCACAAGTCTATAAATTACTTTGCACTATAAAATTTCCTGTTTATGGCATTATGTTACAGTGCACAAAAATGAACTGAGACATTTAGTTAGGGCTTCCACCCAATCTAAATATTTAAAGATAGATGTAGGCATATTCATTTTAGAATTTTTCTTAATTTTCTAATAAAATGTATTTTTATCTTTTTTTAACAATTCTTTCTTTATTTTTTTTGAAAAAATTTCTGCCTCCTCCCCGCCTCCCCTTTCCCTCCTGCTCCCCCCACTTCTTTCCCCCTTCCTCTCCAGTCCAAAGAACAGTCAGGGTTCCCTGCCCTGTGGGAAGTCCAAGGTCATCCCCCCTCCATCCAGGTCTAGGAGGGTGAGCATCCAAACAAGCTAGGCTCCCACAAAGCCAGTGCTTGCAGTAGAACCAAAACCATTGTCCTTGGATTCTCATCAGCCCTCATTCTCTGCCATGTTCAGAGAGTCCGGTTTTATCCCATGCTTTTTCAGTCCCAGTCATGCTGGCCTTGTTGAGCTCACAATAGATCAGCCCCACTGTCTCAGTGGGTGGGTGCTTCACTCGCGGTCCTGACTTCCTTGCTCATGTTCTCCCTCCTTCTGCTCTTCATTTGGGCCTTGGGAGCTCAGTCCAGTGCTCCAATGTGGGTCTCTGTCTCTATCCCCATCCATCGCCAGATGAAGGTTCTATGGTGATATGCAAGATTAAAATGTATTTTTAAATTAATACTTTAAACTTGGAAAGTTAAGATTAATGGTGTACCATGTGACATTTATGAAAATGGATACATTTAATAATGCATAAATTACATTACATCTATTTCCTCAAATATTAATTATGCTAAAAAATTGCTGTGGGACAATGTTGTTGTATAGTATAAAGTTATGCCACTCATAATGGTTTAATAAAATGCTAATTGAGCATTAGCCAGGCAGGAAGTATAAGTGGGGCAACCAGACTAGGAGAATTCTGGGAGGAGGAAAGACTGAGATGCAGTTGCAATCCAGATACAGAGTAAGCAAAATGAGAATGCCTTACTGAGAAAAGGGACCAAGTCACATGGCTAAACACAGATAAGAATTATGAGTTAGTTTTAATTGTATAAGCTAGTTCTTAATAAGTCTGAGCAATAGGCCAATGGTTTTTAATGAATGTAAACTTCTGTGTGTTTTCTAGGAACTGAATGGCTACAGGACCAAGTGGGACAGAAACTTCCATATACAAAAATTTATTTAAAGACCCATCTATCTTCTAAAAATATTTGGTATTGCTACCTGTTGTATTTGTGTATTTGTGTGTGTGCGTGCGTGTGTGCGTGCGTGTGTGCGTGCGTGTGTGCATGCGCGTGTGTGCGCGCGCACGTGTGTGTGTGTGTGTGTGTGTGTGTGTGTGTGTGTGTGTGTGTGTGTAGCAAGTGTTTGAATATCCATAGAAACCATTGTCCAGTATCCTGTAAGGAAGTATAAGTGGGGTGGCAGGACAAGGAAAATTCTGGGAAGAGGAAAGATATAGATGCAGTCACTTGTAAAACCAGAAGAAGCAAAATGAGAATGCTTTAATGAGAGAAGGTGTCAAGCCACATGGCCTCACATCTTCTGGAGGAGGGCTTGCAGGTGGTTGTAAACAATACAATGTGCATCCTGGGAGCCAGATACTGCTTCCCTGGACAAGCTCTGAACCTTCACCTGGTAAGCCAGCTCCCCAGTGTTCTGTATGTTTCTATAAATCACTTATGTGATTATTATTCTAAAATCATCATAATAACAAATTAACTTACACTTTTGAAAATAGGAAAGAATATTAACAAGTGTTTAGATAGATGCCTAAAATATTTCTAACATAATGATAATGAACCAGTGCTGAAAGAATAAAGTTATAAATCAAAGATATTACCTTGCTTTGAAAACACTATTATTGCAAAATCTGATTGTATATTACATATCCAGGAACACAAATCAAATTTAATTTCAAAATGGTTTATTGTCATTTTCCTTCCTTTTTTCCTAAAAAAATAGAATTCCATCTCACACTTATTCTGAAAATGAAATATTATAAGAATTCAGAAGTCAAGCAATGTAAGATAAAAATAAAATCAATACATTAAATTGGCAGTGTTTTCATTTAAAATATTTTAGTAATTTATCACTGCCAAGTAACTTTGTTTGTATTTTAGTGGCTAAAATTTGTTATTATAAACTTTTCTAATAAACTTTTCTAATAAACTTTAAAGCACCACAGAATCAATATATACTGTACAAAATAAGATTATCATATTGTATAGTGAGTGGATCATAATTTACAAAGCACATGCACAAACAGCACCTCATTTTTACTTCTTATACAAACTCAGAAAGGAGGCAGAGCTATCCATATTTATGGATGAGAAAGCTGAAAATTAAAGTGATTAAGTTATGTATATGTGATAACAATAACAGGAGGCAAAGACAGAAACTTAATTTAGACCATTATTTTTTCATGCAGTGTCTTCCTCTGCAGTAGCATTCCTTAATGCACCAACTCAGCTATTTGAAGATGATATTTTCAAATAAAACGATTAGATGAATTTTGAGCAACACATATACAAATAACATGTTCTCCCTGTTTTGATGGTGGTGTAGTATTACAAGAGCAAAAGACAAATAGTCAATGGTCAGAGGCATGATTTAAAGAAAGCAAAGATTACTGCAGATGGGTCTACTGGGTCAACCTAATTCAAGCCAGTAGCTCCTACCATTTGACATACATTTTGCTATTAGTGAGCTCAGGAGGAGTCTGTAAAAAGAAAACCAGTGACTCCACCCTACACATTTTGTGTAGCATGAGTTTATGCTAGATATGATTTTATGGCATTTGAGGGTTGCTTTATCTCTCTTTCTGTTTCTTTGATAAAACATGTGAGGCTTTAATCCCAGAACTTGGGAGGCAGAGGCAGGCGGATCTCTGTGAGTTCGAGACCAGCCTGGTCTACAAGAGCTAGTTCCAGGACAGGCTCCAAAACCACAGAGAAACCCTGTCTCGGAAAAAAAAATAATGTGAGAAAAAGCATCTTAAGGAAGGGAAAAATTTGTTTGACTTTCATTTCCAGGTCACAATTCATCACTGAGAGAAGGCAAGGCAGGATTGTAAGACAAGACACTGAAGCAGAAAATGTGGAGGGACCCTGCTTGCTATCTTGCTCTCTCCAGATCTCTTGAAAAATGTTTGATTAGCTAGTTTTCCTATACAGCACATGGCCACTTACCTAGGAATGGCTTTACCACAGTACATGGACTCTACTGAAACAATTAATAATCAATGAAATCTTTTATAAACATGCACTCTGAACAATCTCACAAAAGCAATTACTCAACTGAAACTCATTTTCGGTGATCCTAGGTTTTGTCAAGTTGACTTTGTATACTAAATAGGGCAGGGATTTTATGAGAATTTCATCAAAAGCAAGATGAAACAGTTATAATTTCTGACATAAAATGGTTAATAGAGAAATGGAATGCACATTAAAAGTCTCTGTTTTAAGCATAATATTTCATACTTCTATTTCTTAGTGAAGTCTTTGTTTCCTTGTGGAAGAAATGACTATATTTTACGTATGACTTCAAAAATCACATCTACATGAGAATAAAATAACTATAATCCTGTAATAATATTCATGTTTCTGAAATATATAATAATAGGTGTAAAATGAAATTATATACAGAAAATTTCTGCTAGAAAAATCACAGCAAAAAAAGAAATTTTGTTTCTCTAAGCTATTAATGATTAATCAAACAAAGCCCAAGATAGAAATAAATAAAATAATTTGGAGAGTTTTATGTGTAATGGATAAAAAATAATCTAAATATAATGAACAGGTCACAATGAGTAAGAATTCTTATTCAGAACCAATCGGTCTTGAGGAACATCAGTTCACAAACACTAAACTTAAACGACACAGAGACTAGAAGCCTTTAGGGTAAAATTACTATTTTATCATTAGCTTCAGTGATCCCTCCTACAACCATTTATAAGAGATGTCAACACAATTCATATTAGAAAGCACAATAATTCTCTTTCATTGGCATACTTACCAGCATGAAACATTTGTTGGCATTCATCTGTTTTGATTAAATACACATTCTAACAAGAGTGAGAATGATATAGTAATAAGATTTAATTTGAATTTCCTCAACAATTAATGATACTGAGTTTTTTTCATACGTATTGGCCATGCTTATGTTATTTTTAAGAAATATTTATTCATTCATTTTGCTCATTTTTTAACTTGGGTTATTGATTTTCTTGTATTGAGTTACTCATGTCAATTCCTTATACATGTCAGGTACTAAAACCTTACCATATACAGTGTACAAATATTTCCTTACTTTATTTAATTATGTATTTATTATTTACTTTGCTGTACACAAATTTTGTAGGTTAGTGTCATCACGCTTGTTCCATTTTTCTTCATCTGTATTGTTGAAATAACAGCCTAATATTGCTACCCAGATAAATGTCATGAAACATTCTCATACATTTTCTACAGTTTGTTTTTGATATGATACAGCATTTAGCTCATTCTCATTAAGTGCTATAAGTGGTGTGGACGAAGGATCAAATGTCCTCCTTCTGCTTATTGACATTGAGTTATGCCAACACGGTATAGTGAAGAGGCATTTTTGATGTTCTGTATTCTTATTTATTTATTTATTAATTTATTTAGTTATTAAAGATTTCTGCCTCCTCCCCGCCACCGCCTCCCATTTCCCTCCCCCTCCCCCAATCAAGTCCCCCTCCCTCATCAGCCCGAAGAGCAATCAGGGTTCCCTGCCCTGTGGGAAGTCCAAGGACCACCCACCTCCATCCAGGTTAGTAAGGTGAGCATCCAAACTGCCTAGGCTCCTACAAAGCCAGTACGTGCAGTAGGGTCAGAAACCCATTGCCGTTGTTCTTGAGTTCTCAGTAGTCCTCATTGTCCGCTATGTTCAGATCCATATTGGAGCACCGGACTGAAATCTCAAGGTCCAAATCAGGAGCAGAAGGAGAGAGAGCACGAGTAAGGAACTCAGGACCGCGGGGGGTGCACCCACACACTGAGACAATGGGGATGTTCTATTGGGAACTCACCAAGGCCAGCTGGCCTGGGTCTGAAAAAGCATGGAATAAAACCGGACTCTCTGAACATAGCGGATATTCTGTATTCTTAACACATTGGTGATGGCATGTAAATTGTAAGAATCACTGGGAAAATCCAACAGTAGAACTATCAGATGAGTCACTAATCCCACTTCTGGTTATGTATCATCAACATGTAAAATTGATATTGATGCGAGAGTTCCTCTATATGCTGTGGATAAACTGTCTTGGCCTGTTGATAGGCCATAACTTAGGTAGGTGGGGAAAACTTGAATGCTGAGAAAAAAGTGGCAGAGTCAAAGAGAAGCCATGTAGTCTAGCTGAGGATAGAAACCAGAACTTTAGCCAGTAAGCCACAGCCATAAATTAATAGAAACGGGTTAAATTATATTAATATGTAACAGCCGATAAGAAGCTAGATCTAATGGGCCAGCCAGTGATTTAAATAATACAGTTTCTGTGTGATTATTTTGGGACTGAGCATTTGGGAACCTTACCACATAATGTCAACAGAGCCCTAACACCACCATGTGCGTTGCAAAACTGTCCATAACAGCTAAGATGTGGATCTACGTAAAGGTTAATCATGGGTAAATCATAAAGAAAGTGCCGTCTATGTATACAATATAATACTACTCGGCATTATCAGTGAAGAAAACATACTA
This sequence comes from Microtus ochrogaster, assembly GCF_000317375.1. NCBI lineage: Eukaryota > Metazoa > Chordata > Mammalia > Rodentia > Cricetidae > Microtus > Microtus ochrogaster. Next base: position 35,651,642 of record NC_022013.1, on the reverse strand, counting down.
CTTCAGGTATAACAATGAACATGAAGGGTATTATACGAAGGATATTTAAGCTAAGCACAGAAAGAGAACAGCTGCTACATGGTTTTCCTTATGTACCAATTCTTAAAATGTAGACTCGTAGACAAGGAAAATAGAATAGTGATTTCATCAGTCTACTAGGGATAGGGGAGGATAAAATGAGGAGTTGACAACACAACAGTAAGAAAGAAAAGAGAAGTATCAATCTATTACACAGAGGGTGACTATATAAAAATAATGAACTATATGTTTTAAATACATATAACTAAAGGAGTAAAATGTTCTCAAATAATGATAGGTAAGTTAGATGAAGTGCTTATAAATAACTCAATTTAAAAATTCTTAAATCATACATAATACTTGTATCCTAAATGTATATATGATAATGATTTAAATTGACATTATTTTGAAGGACATAACAACAGAAAACAAAAAGTCTTGACAGTTGAGGTACTCAGATCTCTTCTACTTGTCTGTAGTGGTCAGATCAAAAGCAGCCCTGGGTCTTGTGTTGATGAGGAAATAAATAAAAGTTTCTTGTACTGTGCATTAGTCAGCTTTCAGCCTCTGTGATTTATATAACACAACTTCAAAGAAAGAGAGCCCATTTTAGTTTGTTTCAGAGTTGTCTGAAAAAAAATACAGTGAACTAATTCATTAGCATGTATCTATATTATGACATTTGAATGACTGCCAGTGGTTTAGGGATGCATCAGTGACAAAAGAATAATGTGATATCTTACTGTCTCTCCTATCACTCAGAATGAACAGTTGCATTTTTTTGCAGAACCATTTACTTCAGCTGTTATACATTTAGATCACGTTAAGCAAGCTTTGTGTAGGAAAAAAAAAGTTGTATAGGGAACCCAAAAACAATTTTAGATTCAAGTAAATAGAATTAAAAGAATTATTTAAAATAAAATATTTATCTTAATAAGTTAGTCATTATTGCATGCAGTGTCTTGATTACTTTGTCATTGATGGGTTCTAAACTGTTTCATGATTTGCTTTTCGATCTGAGGATATGTCACATAGGTGTGATATATGTTTTTATACTTTTAAATATCTCCTCTAATAAAATAACGTACATTAAAAAATAAAGCAAATGGGAAAAAGAACAGGATCCTGATAAAGAATACCGAAAAGCAATTTTGAAATGTGTGATACTTTAGAGAAGCTTTATTTTAAAACATTTAAATGCAATGATCTCCCCCGTTGTTTTAATTGTTTACATTTTTTCTTTTACTTTTTATTTTTACTCACTACTATTTCTCAGAGCAATATTTCTTTCCTGGGCCTCTTATTACCATAAGCCTACCTGTTTTCCTTCTACTCATTTCCTCTCTTTTTTCACAGTTTTCCTCTTTTCCTATTCATTTTTTGCTTCTTCTACTTTCAAGGAGTTTCATTTATTTTGTGATTTTGGTGAAAAGAAGAGCCCAAGCCATTCTGAGGGCAGAGTACCAAGAAGAAAACCTTTAACCTCCTCTCACCTGAAAATAATTGAAAATCTTCAAAAAATGATAGATTTGAATTGTATTCCATATTGAGGTTTATGTTAAGGTCAAGAATCATGGCTGATTTTTTTCTTGTTTAAAGCAGGAGATTGAAAATGCCAACCAACTACAGGTCCTCGCCCTGAATGTAATCTCAATCCAAATACTTTTAGGATGTTTGAATTTATGTTTCTAATTGCATCATACCAAATGGGATACATTTTTGTTATGTAAAGCTCTTCTTATTTTCCAGAATTAAAGGTTTAACACTCTATCTACTCCATGCCATTTCTGCATGAGATAGACAACAGATTTCACTCTTACCCAGAAGCAGTTTCTTTAATGTGCAACTGGGAAGCATCGGCTGCTCCTCTGTCTACTATTTTGCATTTAAATTCTGAAGCTTTTCCTGGCAGCTTTTCATAAATATCAGTTTGAAAAGAGATCCAGAGTCACCACCTACATTTTAATGATTTGATGTTTTTATATGCAAACGAAAGAAAGCTTCATCTCACATTGCTGTAATAGAATGGAGGCCAAACTCTGTCATGCAGTGAGGGTTTTGATACCAAAGGCACCGCACTATTAAATGGAACCATCCAAACTCACCAAATATGTATGTTAAGGATGTAGTAATATGGGGCAGAAAAGAATTATCTAAGTATGAAAAATATATTTTAATGCTGTCACTAAATGGTACAACAATGGTGAATGTCATATTTACATTGATACTAGAGGACATAAAAAGTCCCTAATAATTATTTTAGGATATACAACACATAACAACAAAGATACCAAATTTCAAAGAAACTAGAAAGAAACTACAATGCTGGCATGGACACTTATTTGACCATAAATTGTATAGTGTTTAAGTTAATTGGTTTCTGTGGGGTTTGCATATATTAGTCTCTATCGATATGACAAAACATTTGAGACAAACAATCCAAAAATAAGACAAATGTATCTTGTCTCCTTATTTGAGACAATTCTACCCATGATCACTGAACCCTGCTGCCAGGGACTTGCAGCAGTCCAACATGACAGACTCATGTATGAGAGACATGGCTATCTCATGGCATCTGGGATAAGAGAAAGAAAGCTCCAGGTTTCCACTCTCTACTTCAGGAACACACAGCTACTAACTCACTTCCATGACATGAACTATAGCCATGCTCCCCCATGATGATTGTGGACCTGGGTTAGAACCCTCTAGAACTGTGAGCCCCAAATTAAATGCTTTCTTTTATAAGTTGTCATAATAAGTGCTTTTTTAAGATGCAATAGAAAATCAACTAAGTATTTTCTTAGATATTTAGAAATGTTTGCTGGTTATATTAAGTAATTGAAATTGCTTATAAAAGTAAAAACTGTAGTTTGGAAAGTCAGAGTCCAATATGCATAGGTGAGGGAAGATGTAATATTCTGTAAAGCCAGAAATGAATTGGAATAGGGCTGGCCTCACAAAGATATGATTCAATGATTCACTAATAACTTAATATGATACATAGACCATAGCAGCAGGAATCTGTTAATATCAGCTCGACTCTCTTTTCTTCTACTTCTTGTTTTCTTTTTCTTAAACTATCTTTTCTCATTTTACATACCAATCCCAGTTTCTACTCCCTCTGCTTCTCCTATTTCCTCCACCCGCCCTCCTCTCATCCACTCCTCAGAGAGGGCAAGGAACATTGCTTTGAAGAATGACCAAGGCCCTTCTTACTATATCTACACTGAGCAAGGCATCGCTCAAGAGAGAATGGGTTTCAAAATGCCAGTACAAGCAGTAGGGATAAATCTTGGTCCCACTAGTCACCCTAATTCAGAGGGGTTAGTTTAGTCCTATGCTGGTTCCTTCCCTGTCCGGTCTGAGTGAGCTCTCATTAGCTCAGGTAAACTGTATCAGTGGGTATCAACATCATGGTTTTGACCACCTTACTCAGAATTCTCACTCCTCCCACTCTTTTACTGGACTTTGGGAGCTCAACCCAGTGCTCCACTGTGACTCTCTGCCTCTGCTTCCATCAGTTGCCGGATGAAAGCTCTATGGTGACATTTACGACAGTCAACAATCTCACTACAGGGCAATGCCAGATTGGGCACTCTCTCTCCTCTATTGCTTAGGGTCTTAGCTGGGGTCATCCTTGTGGATTCCTGGGAATTTCTTTAGTACCAGGTTTCTTACTAGCCCCATAATGGCTCCCTCAATCATGATATCTCTTTCCTTGCTCTCCTCTCTGTCCTTCCCCCATCCTGACTATCCAGTTCCCCAAGTTCTCCTCCTCCATCCACAACCCTCCTTCACTCCTCCCACCCTCATTCTACCCCCACCCCCTTGCTCCCAATTTTCTCAGTAGATCTTGTCTATTTAACCCTTTTATGGGGATCTATATATGTTTCTCTTAGGGTTTTCCTTGTTATTTAGCTTCTCTGGGGTTGTGGACTATAGGCTCATTATCCTTTGCTTTAGAGATAGTATCCACTTATAAGTGAGTATATACCATGCTCAACTCTCTGGGTCTAGAATAACTCACTCATGTAGGATTTTTTTTTTTGTCCAGTTCCATCCATTTGCCTGCAAATCGTCACCCCCCCCCCGTTTTTTCACCACTGAGTAATACAGCATCATGTAAATGTACCACATTTTCTTTATTTGTTCTTTGGTTGATGAACAAAAGGTTGTTTCCAGGTTCTGGACATTAAAAATAATGCTTCTATGAACACAGTTAAACAAACATCTTTGTAGTATGATAGAACATTCTTTGAGTATATGCCTAAGAGTGGTATTTTTGGCTCCTGAGGTAGGTTCATTACCGATTTTCTGAGAAACTGCCATATTGATTTCCAGAGTCGTTGTACATGTTTGCATCCCCATCAGCAATGAGGAGTGTTCACCTTACTCCACATACTCTCCAGTATAAACTATTATTGGTATTTTTTTTTTTTGATCTTAGCATTCTGAGAGGTGTAAGATGGTACGTCAGATTCATTTTGATTTGCATATTCCTGATGGCTAAAGATGTTGAATGTTTCATAAAGTGTCTTTTGGCTATTTGAAATTCTTCTGTTGAGAATTATCTGTTTAGATCTGTATCCCATTTTTTAAATTTGATTATTTGGTATTTTGACGTCTAATTTCTTGAGTTCTTTATATATTTTGGAGATCAGTCCTCTGTCTGATGTGGGGTTGGCGAAGATCTTTTCCCATTCAGTCAGTAGTCTGGACTTTTTGTCTTATTGACTGTGTTCTTTGCCTTACAGAAGCTTCTCAATTTCAAGAGGTCCCATTGATTTATTGTTGCTCTCAGTGTCTGTGTTACTGGTGCTTTATTTAAGAAATGGTCTCTTGTGCACATGCACTAAAGGCCACTTCCTACTTTTTCTTCTATCAGGTTCAGCATGGTTGAATTTATATAGAGGTTTTTATACCATTTGAAGTAGACATTTGTGCATGAAAATAGGTATGATTCTTTTTCCATTCTTATACACGTTGACATTAATTTAGAACAGCAACATTTGGTGAAGATGCTTTCTTTTTTCCAGTGTATAATTTTAGCATCTTTATCAAAAATCAGGTGGTTAAAGCTATGCTGATTAATATCTCGGTATTTGATTCAATTCCATTGGTCAATCTACCTGTTTTTATGCCAATACCAAGTTGTTTACATTATTGTAGTTCTATAATAGAGCTTGGTGTCAGAGATGGTGATGGCTCTGGAAGTTCCTTTATTATTCTGGATATTTTTGGCTATCCTGAGATTTTTTGTTTTTGTTTTTTTTCCATATGAAGTTGAATATTGCTCTTTCAAGGTCTGTGAAGAAGTGTATTGGGATTTTGATGGGGATTGCATTGAGTCTATAGATTGTTTTTGATTGTCATTTTTATTATGTTGATTCTACCTATCCAAGAGAATGGGAGATCTTTCCATTTTCTGGTATCTTCTTCAATTTCTTTCTTTACAGACTTAACTTCTTTGGTTAGTGTTACACCAAGATTATTTATGTTATTTGTGGCTATTGTAAAGGATAATACTTCTCTAATTTCTTTCTCAGCTTCTTTTTCATTTGTATAAAGTAGGTCTACTGATATTTTTAAGTTGATCTTTTATCCTGTCACTGAAGATATTTATCAGCTATAGGAGTTCCTTGATAGAGTTTTTGGGGTCACTTATGTATACTACCATATCATCTGCAAATAGCAAAATCTTGACTTTTTCCTTTCCAGTTTGTTCCTGATTTTAGTGAAATCACTTTGACTTTCTCTCCATTTAATTTTATTTTGCCTGTTGATTTGCTATATATTACTTTATGTTTATATATAGTCCTTGTATCACTGATCTCTCTAAGCCATTTATAATATAGGGGTGTGAGATTTTGTCAAATGCTTTTTCAGCATCTAATGAGATAATCATATGGATTTTTACTTTCAGTTTATTTTATGGTGGATTTCATTGAAGATTTTCATATGTGGAACCATCCCTGCATCTCTGGGATGAAATTGACTTGGTCATGGTGGATGATTTTTTTTTTGATGTGTTCTTGGATTTGGTTTGCCAGACTTTTTATTTTATTTTATTTTATTTATTTATTTATTGTTTTTATCCACTTATTTTTCTTATTTCTCTGTTAAATTTTGTTATGATTGATTTGTCCATTGGGAAGAGTGGATTATTGAAATCTCCTACTATTAGAATGTTGGGTTTGATGTGCAATTTAAGCTTTAGTAATGTTTCTTTTACATTGTGGGTACTCTTGTATTTGGAGCACAGATGTTCAGGATTGAGACTTCATCTTGATGGAAGGCTCCTGTGATGAGTATGAAGTGTACCTCTCTATCTCTTCTGATTGATTTTAGTTTTAAGTCTATTTTATTAGATATAGGATATTTACACCCATTTGTTTTTTAGGTCCATTTGGCTGGAAAATATTTTCCCAACCCTTTACTCTGAGGTAATGTTTGTCTTTGAGGTTGAGGTATATTTTTGTATACAGTAGATGGATGGATCCTGCTTTCATATCCGTTACCTTAGCCTGTGCATTTTCATAGGTGAATTAACTCATTTGTTATTAAGAGATAGTAAAGATCAGTGATTGTTAATTCCTGTTTTTTTTTTTTTTCAGTGGTAATGTTTGTGGGTTTTTCTTCTTTGGTTTGTTGACATGAGGTCATCTCTTTCCTGTGTTTTTATGGGTGCCATTAGCTTCCTTGGGTTGGAATCTTCCTTCTAGTATTTTCTGTAGAGCTGGATTTGTGGATAGGTATTGTTTAAATCTGTTTTGATTATGGAATATCTTGTTTTCTCCATCAATGGTGATTGAAAGCTTTGCTGGGTACAGTAGTCTGGACTTGTATCTGTGGTCTCTTTGTGTTTGCAGCACATCTGTCCAGGACCTTCTGGTTTTCATGGTTTCCATTGAGAAGTTGAGTATAATTCTGTGAGGTCTGCCTGTATATGGTACTTGACATTTTCCTTTGCAGTTATTAATATTCTTTCTTTATTATCTATATTTTGCATTTTGATTATTATATGGTGAGGGGACTTTTTTTTTGGTCCAGTCTATTTGGTGTTCTGTAAGCTTCTTGTATTTTCATAGGGATATCCTTGTTTAGGATGGGAAACTTTTCTTCTATAATTTTGTTGAATGTATTTTCTGTGCCTTTGAGTTGGAGTTATTTTATTTCTTCTATTCCTTTTATTCTTAGGTTTGGTCTTTTTATGTACCAGATTTCTTGGATGTTTTTTGCTCTGAATTGGTTGGATTTAACATTTTCTTTGATGGATTAACCTATCTTCTCTATAGTATCTTCACCACCAGAGATTTTTTCTTCCATCTCTTATAGTTTGTTGGTTATGCATGCATCTGTAGTTCCTGTTCACTTATCCAGATTTTCCATTTCTAGAATTCCCTCAGTTTGTGTTTTTTTTTTATTGCCTCTATTTCAGTTTTCAAGTTTTGAACTGTCTGAACTATTTGTTTCACCTCTCTGATTGTTTTTACTTGTTTTTTGGGGGAAGGTTCTTTAAGAGATTTATTGATTTATTCTATTTTTTGTTTTTTCTTCCAATTCTTTAAGGGAATTTTTAACTTCCTCTTTAAAGGTCTCCATCATTCTCATAAAGTTACATTTAAAATAGTTTTCTTCTGTTTCTCTTGGTTAGGATGATCAAGTCTTCTTGTTGTATGACCACTGGGTTGTAGTGTTACCCTGTGGCTTTTCAGGTTGTTGAATGTATTCTTGCATTGGTGCCTACCCACCTCTTCCTCCAGTTGGTGCCAGCAGTGTCTTTGTATCTTCATTCAATACTTGCTGCTGCTGTCTATGTCGTTGGGAGCTGTTCTTCATCTGCTCTGTACTGTCACTGTCTGTGTTTCAGGGAGCCACTGAGGTCTCACTAGGTCTGCTCTGTGCAGTCACAGCCTGTGCTCCTAAGTTCCTCTCTTGGTCCTCTCTGTGCAGTTGTAGCCTATGCTCCAAAGTTCCTCTGAAGTCACAGAGTAGGAAGGTTTAGGGGGCAGAGTGCAACTTGTAGCTTTTACCGGGTCCGATGGATGACGTGGGGGTGCTGGTGGAGACTACCTGAAGGAAGCTTGCCTGCTGGCTTGCTACAGAAGATGAGGTAGGTGAAGAGGGGCCCAGGATTTGGCCCTGGTACTGAGGGCTTAGAGAGTGGTGTTTCCACCTGGAAGGTTGATCACACACATCTTTGTCCTCTCTGTGTTGTCACAGGCTGTCCTTCAGAGTTTCTCTGAAGTCACAGGCCTACTTATTTTTATGTGTGTTTTCTTACTATATAAAGAACTTTTGTTTATTGTATACCCTAACTATAAAACATATGAAGACATACTAAATGCATTGTAATTGGGTTTCAGAGGTTGATTAGGAAATATGAATTGGTAGCTTTAACCTTACCTATTTGTCCTCAGTCTTAGTTAGATTTCACTGTTCACAAGATCAGGGGAAAATCCTATGTTTCTTTAATTGATATATGTATGTTTCAAGTAGTTATACATTAGCAAAGAAAATAGAAAAATTTGGTATATATATATATATATGAATAAAAAGTTAATCTAAGTATATTATATTTTTCTTATATTATTAATGTATTTCCCAGACTTAGCATTCATTTGATTTATTTATTTTTTGCATTAAACATATACAACTCAAATAAAAGGCCCTAAACATAGCGTATACCATGAACAAACCATCTGTGATTACTACCACTATGTTGTTGATGGACCATAAAGCATGCTGCTTTTAAAAGGCCAAATATAGAATAAAGCTGTGAAAATGTATCACAGCATTTTATAGATGAGGAGAGTGCTAAAATGGTATGATATTTAAAAGATGCCAGAGCAATTAGGAAAAATGACCTCTGAAGCATTTTGTTAGGCTGGAAAAAATGCATGCCCTCATAATCTAAATCACTCATTTGACATTTACACAAACCTAGAGGCAACCCTCATTTTATGAGAAGAAGCACCAACCGTCTGGTTTCTATCATTCTTGCTTCAGGATCTGGGGAAGACAGACAATTTTAGGATTGTATCAAGCTTCATCTCAAATTTTTGGTGGGCAAGTGATGCTTGGTGATGGTATTTCCCAAGGCCAATCAACATTTTGTACTATAAAATATAAAGTTAATTAAAATATTTAAACTATGGTATCAGGTATATTAAAATATTGTCTTCTATTTCCCCCATTACTGCATTGCAGGTGGGGTTACGTTTAAGCCTGCACCAGTCACAGTAGCACAGAATATTGTAGAAAACAATGCATTATTTAGAAGAAGTACTTGTTAAAATTTTAGTCTTGTCTATGTGTCCCAAAATAAAATACTCTCATTTCAGAATTTTAATTAATTAATAGAGTAAAAAGATATTTAAATATAATAGAATGGTTGGTAATATAATCATCTTCTCATTAAAATTAAGCTATTTCTGAACATTCCTCTGGCGTTTGTAAAGAAGGCTCTGTCTCAGCAGATAAAAGTGCTTGCTGCTATGTCAGAGGACAAATTTTAGTTCCCAACATGCACCAGGCAATTTACCACCACCTGTAATTCCAGCAACAAGGATTATAACTCTTCTGGATTTCTCAGACACACACATTCATTCTCCTTCCCCCCCTTTCTCTCTCTCTCTCTCTCTCTCTCTCTCTCTCTCTCTCTCTCTCTCTCTCACACACACACACACAAATAGAAATACAAATAAAATAAATCTCCATAATTGCAAAAATGCTTATATTGATTAAGAGTGGTAGCTACATTTATCTATCTGTCTGTCTGTCTCTCATATATATGTGTGTGTGTGTGTATATATGTATACACACTGTATATATATACATATATATATAATATATATATATTATCGAGGAATTTCATTGGTCTAGCACACTAAAGGTAGTAAAATCTTTCTAAGGTCCTCACTAGCCCCCAGAAGCTGTTTAGCTTTCCAGTACCAAGGAAGATTTCCCTCATCTTGAGAGGGCCTTAAATCTAATTAGAGAGCTCAGTGTTGCCATTGCCATGCAAGTGTCACATATTACACCTTTATGAATATCTTTCCATGCTGGTAACGTTCATAATTTATAGGTGATCTAACTAGGTAGAGCTCTTTTTTGGCTCCTTCCCTTGGTAGCTTGCATTTTGTTTCCTAGAACCATAGATGCATTCATATCAGATCCATCTGAGTCATCAGGGTCAGGTGTCTAAAGTGTGTGATGTATTCAATAAGAGGGGCCCGCCCTTGACTCCTGGGAGAGAAACAGAACTGCACCCATAATCTATATTATTTTGGGAAGTATTTGTCCTACCCCAACTAACCATTTGAAAGGAGGTTTCTTACACCATCTACAAGGATTCTTATTACTCTGTGGTTCTTGCAGTGAACATGTTAGCCCAAGTCATTCAATTTCCTTTAAGATTGTGTGTGAGAGAAGGAGAGGGGAGGGGGGAGTGAAAGAGAAAGGAAAGGAGAAAAAAAGCTCAGAGGAAGCCAATACATTAAATCATAACTCCTAAATCTATAGTTTAGAGAAAGTCATATAAGAAGAGGTGGTATAGGAGGTCCTTCTGTTTATGTGTTGCTTTCATTAGATAATGAATAAAGAAACTTCCTTGGCCTAGTTGATAGGACAAAACTTAGGTAGGTGGAGTAGACAGAACTGAATGCTGGGAAGGAGGGCAGAGTGGCAGAAACCATGGATCTCCTGCCTGAGACAGACACTGGTTAGAATCTTGCCGGTAAGCCACAGTCACGTGACGATACATTAATAGAAATGGATTAAATTAAGATGTAAGAATTAGGGTGCTGGAGAGATGGCTCAGTGGTTAAGAGCACCAGCTGCTCTTTCAGAGGTTCTGAGTTCAATTCCCAGCAACCACATGGTGGCTCACAACCATCTATAGTGGGATCTGATGACCTCTTCTGTCATAAAGGTGTACATGCAGATAGAGCACTCGTACATAAAACAAATAAATAAATCTTTTAAAAAATATGTAAGAATTAGTCAATAAGAAGTTAGAGCTAATGGGCCAGGCAGTGTTTAAAATGAATACAGTTTCTGTGTGATTATTTCCTATTACAAAGAGATTGAAAGATTATGAATCAGAATACTGGGTTGTCAGTTAAGAAACAGTCTCTCTTAAAAAATGGATAACAAGGGGCTGGAGAGATGTCTCAGTGGTTAAGAGCATTGCCTGCTCTTCCAAAGGTTCTGAGTTCAATTCCCGGCAACCACATGGTGGCTCACAACCATCTGGAATGAGGTCTGGTGCCCTATTCTGGCCTACAGACATACACACAGACAGAATATTGTATACATAATAAATAAATATTTAAAAAAATGGATAACAAGACTGGAATAATGCACAATGGCAATGAATATGTTTAATGTAAAAGGGGGAAAGCTGCATGGGCTCCACCCCTAGATCAAGAACTCCAAACAACTAACAACTGTTGAGACAAGAATAACTAGCCTCCTCCTGGGATGAGGTCACTTATTCGTTTCACCTTCAAATCATATATACAACAAATCAAAAATTATTATTGATTATATTAATGATTATAAATTATTACAAATGTATATGTTATATTATGTATGTATATATATATATATTGTGCATGCACACTTGCATAAATATACACACGTGTGTGTATATATAAAATGACTCTGAATTTGAGAGTAGGGCACCATAGGAGAAGTTTGAGAAAGTATAGCTGGATGGGCCAGCGTGATGAAAGGGAAGGGAAAAGAAGGTGAATAAGTTTTACTACAACTAAAACTACCTACAATTTTCTGACTAAGAAAATAAGATATTTTTTTAAAATAAAGCTTACATTCATAGAATTTTTAAATTGATGAATCAATCCCACATGGTATATAATATTCTTTTTAAAATAAAGCTTACATTAATAGAATTTTTAAATTGATGAATCAATCCCACATGGTATATAATATTCATTTTAATGTTTGGACTCTCAATTTGTCTCCATGCATTTGCCTACTTCTTTGTAGGAGACAACAAACTTCATATGCATAAAGCAATCAACATTTATTTTCCATGTCTTTGATTTCTTCATCATTAATGATTTTCATATTATCCCAATAAAGCTACATTTTTTTATGTATCTCCTGGAGAAAACAAACAAGGCTAACTCGCCTTCAGACTTTTAATGGTTTTCTCCAGCTGCTTTAACCTAGTAAGGTCACATTTGTAGGGTCTAGGAGTTAGGATGAGGAGTCATCTGGTTGGAGGCAGGTGTTACCCTTTCATCTCTGTCATCAGCCTTGGCTCTTACTTGTGTTGTTCCCAGAACTGGCCTGCTTCCTCCTCACAGACCTATATAGCCTGTCTTCCTTGAGAAAACTGCCAGAGAGTTCATGCATGTATATTTTTTCTCAGCAAACTAAAACTCTATTACAAATTTCATGGGCAAATTTCCTATTAATGCTCTATTATGACGAAATACCAATGTCTACGAAGTCATTAAATTTAAGATAATTGTAAATCATCTTTTAAGATATACTCAGAATTGTTCAGCACCACAGAAACTAATCATTCAATCAAATCTCTCTGTTTCACACACACACACACACACACACACACACACACACACACACACACACAAATAGACCACACATGCCTTACTTCACACACACACACATATATATATATATATGCACTTATGATCTGCAGTGCCACTGGGGTTTAGTTAACAGTTTGCAATTCAATCCTGTTTCTTTAGTAAAATTTATTAATCTGAAGAGATTATTTTAAAGTTTTAATATATTTTATTCTGATATCTCATCATTCTTTTTCATCAAGTGATGAGCCAAAATAAACATTATTAGACAGTGTCCTTCTCTAACAAAATCTGTTATCCAAACTTGATCAAAGTTGTGATCCAAACGTGTATGCCAACTGTATTTGAATAGTTATTTTTGACATTTTACCACAATTTATACTTTAAATATCAGAACATGGACAAAATTTCTGAGATCACCCTAGTTACAATGATTTATTTGCAGTGTTTTGTGATTGAATTTAGTTAGAGAGTACAAAGCAAAAGACAGTGAAATCAAAAGATAATTGTTACAAAACTCCAAAAACATAACAACGAGGGGTTCTACACATGTGATCATCTAATAGAACTAGTTTTCAGGGATTCCCGACTCTATTCCACCAACATAAAACTTGCATTGTCACTTTATGTTATAGTCACATTTGAGGAATACCTCCAAACTCTGGGCTACATGTATGGAAAGACATATTTCATCCTCAGAGCTATTTAGGAAGTATGAAGCTACCCCATACAGTCATGTCAGTATTGCACCAGCAAACACTTATTGTCTGGCAGGTTAATATTGCAGCACACAGACTCCAGACTAAGAAAGAAACTGATTTCTTTTCTCTTGTACCAGTCTGCATATAACCCTCTGGCACTATGAAAACTGGCCAACAGGATGAATATAGTTCCATTTTTTTTGTTAAATTTCTCTATTATCACAAACTAAAATGTGTAGACTCTTCAGCAATAGTGTCTTACAATGTAGTTACGCTGAGCAACCAAGAGCAATGGCAATTGCAGGTGCTGCTTTGAAGACTTCTGTGGTCTCCCTGACCAATAACTCTGATATTTTCAGTAGTGGATGAATCCTAATTTGGGTCATTTCAGACTGTCAGTAACAAGCAAACCATAGGCTTCACACGTTCTTTTAAAATTGCCTCCTCTGTCTCCCGTCTGTCTAGTTGTTTCTCAAAATTTTCTCCCTCAGTTCACCAACAACATTTCACGTGAAGTCTGATTGTGCATTCCTTTCTACAGCATTCAATTGGTCACTCTCAGATTCATGTACAAAATGTCGCCTCTTCATTCCCCTATGTTGAACTTGATCTCTGATTGATTAGAAAAAAAATGTAATCTACCTAACTTTCCAGAGTCATAAAAATGTTAGGAAGCTATTAAAACACATTAGATAAGAGGGCATGCTCCCATTTTTTTTAAATGTCTGTCTTATGATCAGATTTCCCCTCACCAAATTCATTAAGCAGTTGTCTCAGGAATTGGTCCCTGTCCATTTCTGGGATCCCATCCAGATACCTGATTAATCAGATTCTGCTTGCCAGGTTTTGTGTGTACCCCTGCTAGCAGACACATTTAAATGCTTACACAATATTCCTTTATTTTTTCTGCTAACAGTGGGGCAAATTGAGTGATCACATTGTTTCTGCTGTGCCACCCTAAGAAGCATGGCATTATTATTGTGGTAACTCTTAAACGCTACCCCTATTTGGTTTAAGGCAGCAAATACCCCACCTCAGTGACTCAACAACTGGATGAGAAATCATCATTATAAAGCCCCCTAGATGATTTTAATGTTGTCTGAATTAAATGTTATTATGACATTCAAGCATGAGGAAACTCCTGCTGTTTCCCAGATCTGAACAGGTAACAAGGCTAGATGGAAAATAGCGTCCCAGAAGTTTAAGAAGGTGCTGCTTTTTGACAGAAATGGAATGCAAACTGCTCCTGTGATCTGTTACTTTGTTCTTCCTGGACCTTAAACATGTATGTGGCACTTAGAACTGGAGAAATCATCTGGAATACATAGGACAATAAACATAATGACTGATTATCACACAGGATGGCAGAGCAGAAAGGAAGCCTCTGCTTTTGTACACAACTGAACTAACTCTCTACCTGTAAACTTCCAGTGTAACATGTGAGAATTCCTATCTGTAACCGATACTTATTTACAGATTGTCCTACTGACATCTCTTGACAGTCATTAGTATGTTCTTAGTCTGGGCTTCCTCAGGTACTACCTAATATAAAAAGGAATTCCTTTTTGATTTTTTAAATCCTAGATTTCCATTAGGAAGGTAGCACAGCAAAGATATGTAGCAAACATGCATTGCCCTTGATTCTCAGCAGGACTGACAGATGCATCCTTTGAAAGGTTACTCAGCACTGGATCATGACTTCTAATAATGGAATAGTTAGAAAAATGATTTATAGCAATATTTCCTAGGTACATGTATGTACCAGCTCTGTGTTCAATGCTTCACAGATACCATTCCTGTCTCATCCCCATAACCACAATTTTGTAATTTTCTAAATTGTTATCACAAATAAATAGAAGCTTAGAAAAAAATAGCATCAGTTGACTATTGATTGACAGCTGCTAAGCACTTATAGCCAGAATAAGATATTCTGGGTCTGCTTATTTGGCCTCAAGTTAATTTTAAACAGCAACAACAACAACAACAACAACAACAACAACAACAACAGTTATGCAGTATACAGCTTCAGTGAAAGTTTTACAAAAGAGGGACGGGAGAAATTATTCAAATGTTAAGAGCACTTGTTGCTTTGGAGAGAAGCTCAGTTTGATTCCCAGCACCCACAAAGCAGTTCACAAATGTCTTTAACTTTAATTCCGTGGGAGGCCTCTTCTGTCCTTTCTGAGCTGAAACATTATATATATGCACGTCAATAGTCACATACACAAAGGAAGAACAAATAAATCCTTAAAAATGAAAGAATATTTAACATAAATATAGATAAGCCCCAAATTGTACTGTTTATACATTATTTTTTCTTATATTCCGGTTTGAAACATTATTTCTAGGGCCGTATTATCCATAGTCTTGCCTTCCAAAATTTTTATGCTATTTTTATTTTTGTTTATAAGCTTCCCTCATGCAAGAGATCATAAGATCACATAGATAACTGAGTTTGTTACTTAGTATGATTCTATCAGGGGTTAATCAAGTGGGTCATTAAATTTTTAAAATAAATTAGTATATAAACTATGAAAGTAAATATTTTTGATATCATCTAAATTTTTATATTACTCTCCTTTATGGAAAATATCATTAAACAAGTTTTCTACTTTGTAATATAGACAAAATTTTTTTGACAGACTTTTTTTTCATTTTTTTTATTGTTTTTTTTTTATTGAGAAAGAAAAAAAAATTTTCCGCCTCCTCCCAGCCTCCCACTCCTCCCCCCTCCCCCCTCCTCTCCCCCTCCCTCTCGAGTCTGAAGAGCAGTCAGGGTTCCCTGCCCTGTGGAAAGTCCGAAGTCCTCCCCCCTCCATCCTGGTCTAGGAAGGTGAACATCCAAACTGGCTAGACCCCCACAAAGCCAGAACAAGAAGTAGGATCAAAACCCAGTGCCATTGTCCTTGGCTTCTCAGCAACCCTCATTGTCCGCCATATTCAGAGAGTCCGGGTTTATCCCCTGCTTTTCCAGTCACAATCCAGCTGGCCTTGGTGAGCTCCCAATAGATCAGCCCCAGTCTCCGTGGGTGGGTGCACCCCTCTTGGTCCTGACTTCCTTGCTCATCTTCTCCCTCCTTCTGTTCCTCATTGGGACTTTGGGAGCTCAGTCCAGTGTTCTAGTGTGGGTCCATCGCCAGATGAAGGTTCTATGGTGATATGCAAAATATTCATCAGTATGGCTATAGGATAGGATCATTTCTTGTTGATACAGTCTTCCAAATAACTGTGAAATGTAGTTGTACCCAAGAGTTTTACAATAGTCCTGAATGAAGTATAACAAAGGTTTACTTAATTTGGAATAAACCCACAGTAAGGATAGTAATCCACAGTCCTCTACATGCACTGGGAACTGAAACCGAAAGCAGCAGCAAAGAAGGCTATGCACACTTTTCATCTGTCTTTATAGTATGAGACCACACCCAAGTGGGCCAGTATCTTAAAAGCTATTGACTAACGGAGTTAACGCCACAATGAATTATACTCATTGCCTTTTTGTTTAAATTTGAATTATCTCATATCGAGTGATCTTTCACTTACCAAGAGTCTCTTGGTCTCTGTCTATCTCCTTGTCATCTATTTTGGGGCTGCATTATTTATTAATTAATATGAACAAAATCACAACTATATTGCATCCTTTCCTATAAATGTTTTACAATACCTTTAAGATGGAATATGAACTACTTATCACAGATACAAACATCTTTAATTCTATAAGTATGTATGTACCTCTCCAACTTTAAACATTTCTATCTTCTATAAGTTGGTCACAAATAACTATCTTCAGTTGAATAAATGTGCTCTTGTAACCTATTTGATACTTTTGTTCAAATTGTTGAAGCATTATTCAACTTGAGGTTAATAATCTATAAGGCTGCAAGTCAGGTTGCACCACTAGTCCTTGAGAAGTCAATTAAACAGGCAAATTATTACTATTAAGCAACGAAAAGGAACTATTTTAATGGAACAACAGTGAGAAACAATCCACTGCCTCTCTAAAATACTTATTTAGGTCCTGAAGTGAGATTAAAGTTTTATTAGAAAGAAATGCATATGAACATATAAATTGTACCTGCCAGGATATGGTCAAATCTAATACTAACTCATCACCAACCTTAGAGTATTCTTATTTCATTAGAAGTTGGTGCACTACATATCAGGTATTTATAAAAGTATGCCTGATATAATTTCCAAATGCTTGGGAATATTACTTAGGGGGAAGATGCCACCCTCAGGCAGTAAGTTGTCCTACTTTTACTCCATAAAATAACAGTCATACTGAATTCCCCTTTTTTCATTATATTTCTCACCATAAGAATCCGTGACTTATGTGTAGGCCAATTAAGGATAATAAGGAAAATAATTAGTTCTGCTCATCAGAATATTGTCAGGTCCTACCAATGTTCCTGGTGTATTGCAAATAATCATTGCTCCATTCAGGAAACACAAATAAGGTCTCCTTTGTATCCCAAGCAGACAATGTTCCAGACACAGATTTTTTTTAAAGTTAAAATTTAGTGCTTTTCCTGTCAATTCATTCAGCATGAAAGCTTAATTTACTAGATATATATCAAATACTGCTAAGGACGAGGATGTCTCCTAGCGTAAGCAAGTTTGACACTTTATACAGCAATGGAAAGAACAAGTCCGTGTCACAGGTTGTACTGAAGATAGAGTTTAAACAATGGAGAAATAGTACAAGCGTGCAGTACATGCTGATTGCCTTAGGTTTGTGCCTTGGTTTGCAATTATTGATATAATCTAAAAGCATTTCTTCTGAGGGCTGAGAAGATACCTTTGTTAGCAAAGAGGTTCCTTAGATGATGAATAAGTCTGAGTTTGATCTCCAGAACCCATGTAAAAAGTTAAGACATTGTGGAGCGTACAGATAACGTCAGAGTTGGAGAAGCAACAACAAGTGAATTCTTGAGAGTTTCTTGACAGCCAAGCTATTCTACTTGCTAAGTGGCAGGCTTCTGCATATACATGTTCACATGTGTCTACTCCCTACAACATACACATATGATGTGCACTAAAATGCCATATATATATATATATATATATATATATATATATATATATCAGGAAAATAAAAGTGCCTTTGAAAATAGTTTGCATAAGTTTTACAAATGTTCTCTTAGACAAGGTCAAGGAAAGTTTAAAATGAAAAACAGAAAAATGAAACGGAGGAAACTAGAAATAAATTGAAAAGAGAGTAAAGGGAAAAGACTAGAGAGGAAAAACAGGAGTCTATGGAAGTAATGGGAGAGAAAAATACATCTACATTTCATTTTTACACAAATGGCAATGATTTAATATTTACTTGGTGCTTTATAAAAATCTCTTTATTCTTGTGTTGAGCAGTGTATGCAATCTGTCCATTTAATAATCACAACAACCCCATGTGAAGGTCATAACAGAGAACACTGAGACACGGAGAGGTTAATTTACTTCTTCAAGGGTGCCTGCCTATCTAGACAGTTACAGAAGGAGATTTGGAAACAACCCTGTGTTTGTTAAGATTAGTGCTGCCCCGCCCCCCAAAAGACATTCTGCAAGAGATAAACAAAGGGTTCTTTTCTATGGAAAGTACAAGCAAACTTTCCTAACAGCATACAAAGCTCATCATGCACTTTACTGCCAGCCTGGTCTTAAGAAACTCTTCTCCCAATCTACTTGGTATTCATGAATTGATGACTTACTCCAAAGTCTCTAGGATTTCTCTCTAAAAGACTATCTCAGGAATACTAATGTGAATGAGAATTATTTTATATCTTCTAGCTTAAAATGGAAAGGATAACACTGTATAAATAAAATATTATAGATGGTACTTTATTAAACATAAAAGCAATTGTCTTTTTTACTATATCATTAATAGACATTTAAATCTCTTGCTGAAGAAAAAAATGTTAAGGGAAGTAGTGATATTTGAGTTTAATTGTAGTGCAAAATATGCTACTAAAATGTAAGTTAATGAGCCTATTTCTTATTTTACTATTCTTAGGAAATCTACCTCTACATGTTCTAGGCTCTTTGGAGCCTGGTGTAAAGTCCAAGCAGAAATTACTAAATTGGATATTTTAGACATTGTTGTTTTTTTTTTTTGTATTTTTGAGACAGGGTTTCTCTGTAGCTTTTGGTTCCTTTCCTGGAACTAGCTCTTGTAGACCAGGCTGGCCTCAAACACACAGAGATCCGCCTGCCTCTGCCTCCCGAGTGTTGGGATTAAAGGCGTGCCCCACCACCCCCGGCATTTTAAACATTGTTAATGCAAGACTTTTGGGGTATCTTTTAGAATGATATATTTTTCAGAGAACTAAGTTCTTGGACATGTGACCACCAAAGTGACCCTGAGACAGACAGGTCGTTATATCTGTTTCTTCTAAAAATTTAAACAACAAAATTTATGGAAGTTAGAGGATAAATTTTAAAGAGAAATTTATTTCATATTCATAAATAAGAGCTTAAGATGGAGGGAGGGAGAAATGGAAGGAAGGAGGGAAGGGTGGCAGATAGGAGTATGCAGCAATAGAGAAGAGGACCATTTAAAGAACTTCTTCCAGAAACTGGGGTGAGATAATGGGAAGGAGATAGGGTATTCAGTGCAGGTGACTCACCTACTTGTCTCCAGTTCTCAGTCTCAGTCACAAGTGACACTTGGACAAGTGTGATTATTTAGAAAATAACAAAGGAAGAGAAGTCAGAACATTCTCCTGACAGTCCTGTTCTCCAGAAAGGACATTCTTTGAGCTGCTCCTTGGGGTGCTTCCCTGCTGGGCCTGGTTCTCTGTACTCATTCTCCCCTGAAAAGACAACCCACAAGTTGCTAAGAACCCAACAAGGGGACAAAGCCACAAGTATATTTAAGGTTCCTCCCAGCAAGTATATGCTCAAAGGGACAGCTTCGGAATTGTCCCTATATGGCTAGTCCCTGCTTCTGCTTCCTGCCTCCATCTCTCAGGGTTGTGACAACTTAGGCACCACAGTAGAAAAAGATGTAAATGGTACTCTGAAAACCTAACTTCTAACCTTATACATTCTACTTAACAGAGCTTATTATTCTTACTTTTCTCTCCCTCCATTTCCTCTCCTACATCTCTTTTGTTTTCCTTTTACTTTCAACCAACAATGTTGTTTCTATTAAATTATACATATAAGACTAAAATACCTCTTTATCTGGCTTACTTTACTTAACATGACGATCTTTAATTTTATCATTTTCTTATGATAAATGATGATTTCATTATTATTTAAGGATAAATAAAACTTAGTTGTTTAAGTACTACACATGTTTTTTATCTAGTTACTAATTGTTGAGCATTAAGGCTGACTGCACAATTGATGTTTTGCATAAAATAAACATGGATATAGCTAAGATATGACTAAACTCACTCATATTTTATATATGTACAGACAATTAGTGTGATCATGTTAATGATAGTTTTATTTTTAAGTTTTTTGAGGAACAACAATACTAGTTTCAAAAGTTCCTGGACTCATTCACATATTTTTTAATATTATAGAAACATGCCATCGCTCCTGCAATGGTCCAAAATTACCATCTTGTTTCCTTGATGATAGTCCTTCTGACTCCAGTGTAATGAACTCAGTTTGGATACAACTTGATTATAAACAACAATTAAGTTTTTGTCATTATGATGAGATCTTCTTTATATGAATACATTTTTGATATCATTTATGATGTTTTCACCTTAAGATTGTAAGTGAAAATTTTTAGCGCATATCTTGAATTCTTAAAAAAATGCATGTTTTATGACAGGGATTGCAATACATTCTTCCTTAATTTTATTTGTTTATTTATTTATTCATTTATTTATTGTCATCTTTTTGTAATTTTGTTTATTTTTATTTTTAAAGGAAAAATATCTTTTTTCATTATACATACCAATCCAAGTTCCCATTGATTCCTCACCTCCCATTCCCTCTGCACACCTTCCTCTGCCCACCCCCAAGGCTATCCTGGGTTTTTGATTTTTCCATATGAAAATGATTATTGTTCTTTTCAAGGTCTGGTAAGAATAGTGTTAGGATTTTAATGGGGATTACAGAATAAAGATAGAATATTAACAGCTGCAAAGAAAAAAGATCAAGTATCATATAAATGTAGACCTGTCAGAATTACACCCAACTTCTCAATAGAAACCATTAAAGCCTGAAGGTCCTGGGCTGATGTGCTGCAGACCCTAAGAACCCACAGATGAAAGCCCAGACTACTATACACAGCAAAAGCTTTCATTCACCATCGATAGAGAAAACAAGATATTCCATGGCAATACCAGATTTAAACATTACATATCTACAAAACCAGCCCTACAGAAAGTACTAGAAAAAAAAAACCCTAACCCAAGGAAGCTAACTACACTCACAAAAACACAGGCAACAGATAACTCTTCACAAGCAAAAAGGAAACTCACAAACAATACAGCTGAAAAATAACAGGAATTAACAACTAATGGTCATTAATATTTCTTAATATCAATGGACTCAATTCACCTATAAAATGACAAAGGCTAAGATACTATATTAAAAACAGGATCCAGCCTTCTGCTGTATACAAGAAACACACCTCAACCTCAAAGAAGACATCACCTCAGAGTAAAGTGTTTGGAAAAGGCATTCCAATCTAAAAAACAAGTGAATATAGCTATAATAATATCTAACAAAATTAATTTCAAACTAAAACCAATCAGAATAGATAGAGAAGGACACTTTATACTCATAAGAGGAACAATCTATCAAGATGTAGTTTCAATCCTGACCATCTAAGATTACCCACATATGTAAAAGTAACATTATTAAAACTTAAAACCCCACACATTAATAGTAGGAGACTTCAACACTCTTCAACACTCACTCTCTGATCAGAAACCAGACAAGAACTTACAGAGAAATAAGTGAACTAACAGACGTATTGAATCAAATGGACTTAACAGACATCTATAGAACATTCCACTCAAACAATGATGAATATAAATTGCCAGGCTGTTTTTATGAGGCTACAATTACACTGATACCAAAACCACACAAATACTCAACCAAGAAAGAGAATTACAGAACAATCTCACTCATGAACATGGACTCAAAATACTCAATAAAATGCTGGCAAACCAAATCCAAGAATACATCAAAAAATCATCCACCATGATCAAGTTAGCTTCATTCCCTAATCAGGCACCTCTTATCAACATCTAGTGTCTTGAGGTTCATGGGTAAGGGTCTTGGGCAAATCAGGACACAGGGGATGCAGAGTATGAACAACTGCATAACAAGTTTTATTTTGTATGGCTTTTAATACAAACTAAAAAGCATTACCTCAACTTTAACGTTCCCCCTTACACATGTACATGATCATGAGAAACTCTTACCTCACCATGCAAGAAACAATACCTCAATTAATAACAGTAATAAAAAATAAAAAGAAGTACACAGAAACAAGGCAAAAAGTATACAGAAGCAAAGAACTCCTTAGTAACGGGTAGAGTGTGAAAAACTGAGCTCAAAGGCCACTTCCTTATCCAGGGTACAGATTTTGACAGAATGTTTGAGAAATCGGCTGGGAAAGTTTGCTTTGTTAGGCAAGCAACCATTTTCCAACTTCGTCTCATCTGTCCCAGGAGGAGCTTACACTCTAAGCTAGTTCTGTGTCTCCACAGGGACTGGTTCAAAACATGAAAAACTATCAATATAATCCATCATATAAACTGAAAAAAAACAAAAACATATGATCATTTCATTAGATGTTGAAAATGCATTTGACAAAATCCAACATCCCTTTATGATAAATGTCTTGGAGGGATCAGGGATACAAGGAACATATCTAAATATAATAAAAGCAATGTACAACAAGCCTACAGCCAACATCAAATTAAATGGAGAGAAACTCAAAGTGATTCCACTAAAATTAAGAACAAGAAAAAGCTTTCACTCTCACCATATCTCTTTAACATAGTTCTGGAAGTTTTGGCTATAACAATAAGACAACATAAGGAGATTAAGGGGATTCAAAGTGAAAAGGAAGAAGTCAAAATTTTGTTATTTGCAGATGATATGAAACTATATATAAGCGACCCCAAAAACTCTACCAGAGAACTCCTGCAGGTGATAAATACCTTCAGTGATGTGGAAGGATACAAGATCAAATCAAAAAGATCAGTAGCCCTCCTATACATAAAGGATAAAGAAGCTGAGAGGGAAATCAGAGAAACATCACCTTTCCCAATACCCACAAATAACATAAAATACCTTGGAGTAATGCTAACCAAATAATTGAAAGACCTATTTGACAAGAAATTTAAGTCTTTGAAGAAAGAAAGTGAAGAAGATACCAGAAAAAGGAAAGATCTTCCATGCTCTCGACTAAGTAGGATCAACATAGTAAAAATGGCAATCCTATCAAAAGCAATTTTAGATTCAGTGCAATCTTCCTTAATTTTAAAACTGCCTTTCATTTTTGTCAAGTTAGGCTATAGGGAGAAAGAGGGAAAAAATCAGGAAATAAAGATAAATTTAATAATCAATCTAAGAGTTTGTAAAGAGAAGTAGAGAATGTGGTAGATATGAGATCTACTTTACCAGATTTCTGGTAAAGTATTTGATTCTATTTGTTTTTATTTTATTTTTGCTTATTCTTCTCTCACACAATATTTCCCAATCACAGCCTCCCTCTCTACACTCTTCTCCATCCCTGCCTTTCCATTTTCCCAGATCCACTGCTCTTTTTTTTCTCCTCAGAAAGCAATTGGCCCCCAGGGATATCAACCAAACATGGTGTAACAGTCAATAAAAAATTATACCACTTTACCCATTCCCTTTCCACTCTAGTTTCTTGCAAGTCTCTTCCCTTAAATTCATTTAATGGCACTCAGTCTTAAGTAAATAACCATTTTTATTATATGTATTCACACACGTGGGCACACACATACAATCATCTGAGTCAATTTTTTAAAAATCTGGGTATATGATTTTAGAGCTAATTGTTTTGTGTTATTTAAGCAATTCTACCTCTCTCAGCATGCATTAGTTGCCTGCAGTTATTTGTCTAGGGATGAGACCTGCATTAATTTCTGTATTGATAGTGCTCTTGTTCTGGTCTTAACTATGCAGTTTTTTTTTATAAAAGGCACAGCGTCACAAAGGATTTCTTGGTATTTTGGCTGTAACAATCTTTCTGCTTCCTCTTCTGCAATGTTCCTTAACCTTAGATGCAAAAGTTGTGATGGAGATGTAACCACTGGAGATGGACTACACTGTGTCTAAATGCGTTTTTGTGATGATCTCTATTTCCTGTAAAAACAAGTTTCATTGATGAGAAGTGGTATCTATATTTGCAGGTTTCATGAGAAGTATTATCTAGAGATTGTTCTTAGGTTATGTCAATTACAGAGAGAAGGACTAAGTGACTTCTAAAATCGTCGTGTGTTCAAGTGAGAATCAAAAGGAGGATCTGTATGTGATTTATTTGAGCTTGCTGAGAGAGGGAGGGAGGGAGAAGGGGGGGGAAGAAAGAGGGAGAGGGAAAGTCTGGAGAGAGGCAGGAATTAGAACTCTAAAAGCTTTTTCAAGTCACTATTCAATTTCCTGACAGAAAACACAGATGACAGTGCAGGGGAAGATTCAAAAACAAAAGTTGAGATGCTACAAATATTATTTTAATAGAATAAGCTGAGCTAGTACAAAACAAAACAAAATAAAGAAGAGCCTGTGAACAACTATTGAGACTTGAAAAAAATAATAAAACTGAGTGACTAAGTGATGCATTAGTTTCCAATTAGTACTGTTGAAATCAGTATTAATTTAGTTATTTTGAGTAATAAAATTTATTTTTAATTTATATGTCTGGAGGTCAGAGCGTAAAATATGTTACCAATACTGTCCTTCTCTAAATTCTAAGGAAGGACCTTTTCCCTCATTTTTCCCAGTATCTAACAGATATATCTAAGGTACATGGGTCACACAAGTCTTAGGAGGGCTATGGTTATATTGTCCATATATACCTTTGCTCTGTATCTATCTTCCTACCACTATGATTGCCACATTTCCTTTTTCCTCCACCCAGATGAACAATGAAAATATGCTCTTATCTCAAGGTCTTTTCCTTTAATATTTACAATATCATATTCGCCTGTAAAATTGTTATAGTGGCAGATCCAATGAAAACACAGTAAAAAAACCTCACACATTCTTCACAGAAATATAAAAATGTATAAAACTTATATGGAACCCCAAAGATACCAGACTGCCAAACAGTTCTAATCTAAAAGTACACTAATATGGATATTACTATCCCAGATTTCAATGTATATATTACAAATATGTAGTGAGAAAATTGTATGCTCCTAGCATGCAAACAGATATGTAGACCAAAAGAAGGTCCAACCAGAAGTACAATTAGTTATAGCCATCTGATATTGGACAAATTGCCAAAAACATACTCTAGAGAAAAGACAGAATATTCAAAAAATGGTTCTTGAAAAACTATATGTACACAAATAGAAAAATGAAAATAGACTTTAATCATCCTACATAAACATCACCTCCAAATGTATCAAAACTTTAATACACAATCTGAAATTGATGGACACATAGGAAACATGCAGCATAACATAAAGGCAGGTAGGGATTTTCTAAATAGGATCATTTTGTCTAAAAATAAAGGCAAACAATTGACTAGTGGAGAAAGATCATAAAACTGAGCTAAGTTCTAAAAAAAAATGACCAATTGAGAAAAGGGTGTATATGTCTTTCTCTCTCTCTCTCTCTCTCTCTCTCTCTCTCTCTCTCTCTCTCTCTCTCTGTGTGTGTGTGTGTGTGTGTGTGTGTGTGTGTGTGTGTGTGTAACAATAACATAAAAAACTTCCCAATTTAAAAATTGGCTATAGAACAGAATACAGAGTTCTCATAGGAAATAATAAATACAGGTAAGAACTATCTCAAAATTTGTTCACTACTTTTATCAATTAACGAAATGTAAATCAATATAAATTTGAGGTTTTTATCCCATCACAGTCAGAATGACTAAGATTAAGAAAAAGATTGTCAATTTCTTGACATTTATTCAGGAAAAGAGTCTAAATTGGAGGTCTCCATTTGGTATCTCTTCTGAATCTCCAAAACCTCTTGATGGAGGAAGGACTGTAGGAGTCTGAGGGAACGGTGGACACCAAAACAACATAGTCTAACAAATCAACTAAGAAGAGCTCATATGGGCTCACAGAGACTAACACAGTAAACACAGGGCCTGCATGGGTCTGTTGCAGGTGCTCTGTTAGGACTATTAACTTGGTGCTTATGTGAGACTCCTAACAGGGAACAGGTGTGTCTCTGACTCTTTTGCTTACTCTCAAGACTCTTTTCCTCCTATTGGGTTGCCTTGTCCAGCCTAGACACTAGAGGTTTTACTCTGTTTTATTATATCTTTTTTTAGTCCTGCTTGGCTGTCTTGTTTTGGATACCTGTTATTTTTTGAAGAGGAAACAGAGGGGTTGAGGATCTGGAGTAGAGGGCAGGTGTGGGGAAGTTTTAAGGAGAGGAGGAAGGGGAACTGTGATTAGGATATATTGTATGAGAGAAGAATCTATTTTCTCATATATTTATATATTATAATATATGATATCGTATTTATATGGTAACCTTCTGAGTGCTGTAGGCATAAGTCACCACATCTTGATGATAATTTTTAAATGTGAGAAATATTTTATGTCCTCCATCTGTAAAAGCCGACAGGAAGACAGGAAATCGTTACAGATACAGAAACTCTAGAATTCATTCTTACAAGGCAAATGCACAGTTTTTACTTGCGTTCTCTTTTATCAGTCAATTTCAGGATGATGTCTCCAGCTGGGATTTTCATGAAACATTTAGTTCTGGGGAAAAATTATGTGAGGGAACTCATGTTCATTCTCACATATTGCGTGAAGATTAAATGGCAACACTCAGCTGTGAAATAAGTATTCACTTTAGAGTATATTTAATATAGGAAGGGCTGATAAGTTTTATCACTAATTTGCTATTAAGAGTAGTGAACCAGGGAACTGAAGAAGTAGTTGGCAGCTAAGAGAACCTGCTGCCCTCTCAGAGGAACAGACATCTTGCAGGTATGAGAAGGGTGGTGTTCTCACAGAGTCAGACAACAAACACCCTATGCTGTCATCTCTTGGTGAAAGCTTCTTTTCCTTTGGGCAGTTTCTAAATTGTTTCTTTAAATAAACCAGAATATCCAGATAAGGTATTTACTGATTACCAAGAGACATTCTAAAGATGAAGTAAACCCGAAGAAGACTGTGAGGAATTCCCTTCACTGACTTTATAGACAGTCAACCAACCAGGACAGATAGACAGACTTTCCCTTTAAGGGTTGTGGGAAGCCTCCAACTGAATTTGCAATCAGTAAGGAGTACTGGGGGGCACACTGTTGACATTAGAAGTTAACCCAACCTGTACATCTGGCTCGTAACCCCAGGGTTATGTGATGTTTCAGATAACCAGCTTTGCAAATGAATTAAATAGTAAGTCATCTAATTAAGATATGTAGAGTGGAAGAATTTGATAATACAAGAAAATATTTGCACACACATTTTTATGTCTGGAGTCATAGCAGACTGTGATCGAAGTCAAATTGCTCAAGACTAAGATTAAGATTAAGACTTTAAACTCAGTAATTATTAACTTAGTTGAACATATATACATTTAAACACATACATTTTATGAAATTATACAATTAATGACTAGTCTACTCTAGATTAAAACTCCATAAATGAAATGTAAACTTTATATCTGACCATTTTAAAATTTAATGCCTACTATGTTTTCTGGTTTCTCATAATTATCAAATAAATACCGGAGCATAAGTTATTACTTATGTATGACACAAATACTATGAAAGTGAAAGCATATGTAATTCTGTGGACTGTAATATTATTAAATTTGTTTGCTATGTATTGTTTTTAAGAGTATTGAACTAGGGGACTGAAGAATTGTCTCTGAGGTTAATATTCTACTGTTGTTGTTGAAATTGGATCCCACAGTCCATATCAAATGTGTCACCACTGCTTGTAACCCAAGCTCCAGGAGAACAACCACCATCTCCTGTCTACATGGGCACTTACACACATATGTTATACACAGAGAGACTGAAACACATATACATAAATAAAAATGAGAAACTAGTATTGAACTAATGGGTTTATGAGTATAACGTATGCAACATAAATGATAATATCACATTTTCTACATTTGTAGTTTCTATATTATATAGATAAATACATTTACATAAAAATATGACTTGAAAGTGTCAACCAGAATAAAAACAGACAAGAAGGAGGGTGAGCTTGCAGAAAGGCAGGTCAGGAAGTTATGGAGAGACATGTTCACATGTATCACCTGCTTCTGTAGAAATGTCCCATGTACTACAGTAGGACACACAACTGGAAAAAAAATTAGCAGTACAAAAGAGAATAAACAACAGTTTAAAAGAATTAAGGAAACACTTGAAAATAAAAAAAATCTATGTAGTTTATTAGTAATATTATATATATTTAATACAATATTCAAACATATATATTTCAAATTAAACTAAAAGTTCACATTAAAAAATTGAACATTAAGAGGCTGGACAATGGTGTCACACACATTTAATACCAGCACTTGGGAGGCAGAGGTAGGTGTATCTCCATGAGTTCGAGGCCAGCCTGGTCTACAAGAGTTACTTCCAGGACAGCTTGGGTTATTGCACGGAGGAATCCTGTGTCAAAAATCAAAAAGTCGAATATTAAGGACCTTGAAAATGAGTCATAATGGACCTTTAAATGAAACTGAGTCAAGTACCTTAAGATGAACAATTATATTAACTTTATAAATAACATATTTATATAAATTATGAACAAATGTGCATTAACTGTGTAACTATATATCATGTTATATCTATATAATATATGTATATATGTGAAGTCTAAATACCTATATTATATATATATGTTATTCTTTGCTGTTTTTCTCTTTCTTTACACATTCATTAAAAATATCCACAAAATTTAAAAAATGGAGGAGGTATGTTAGAAACTCAAAGCTGAACATAAATATTCTGTTTTCAAATTTGAAAGTTGATTGATAGAATCACACTCTTCCATGCTTACAACTTGCTAAAATTTGAGTATCTTCTCAGTCATCATGAAAACTAGTTAACATTTACTTTTGCTATCGGTGTTTCTGGATGTGTCACCTTAAATGTCATAAAAAGGTCCTAATGAAATACAGACTGTCAAAAAAGAACAATCTTTTTCCTAAAATTTTCAATAAAATCATAACTTCTATTTCATATCTTAATTAAGGGTAGAGTGACAAATTTCTTTTCAATATAAATAATTCAAAACATATAGAACAAAATTTAAATGTCTAGTATAGCTATCAAATTGATTTTATAAGTCATACACATTTCTCAGGTACATTTATTTCCATTCCTATGCAAACACACATATATACTTATATTTGTAAGTATAACAAAGAGATGTTAGGTATATGCCTGATTATTATTATTAACAACCAGTATGATATAATTTATTTTGAAAAAATCCCTCACAGGGTAAGAATTTAATCAAATTTTGCTTCCAGGGAATTCCACATGTTCTGAGATATGAGATTACTTGTTTGTTGGGAACGTTCTGCCAGCTGACCTACAGGAGCTACGCTCTGTGCTCCGTGGCATTTCAACCCTCTTGTGTCTCTGCTTTTGGAGTCAAAGTAGCAGCTGTGCATAGTCAGTGGCAAACCCTGCAGCATTCTGGGGTTGCTAATCAGTTAATCAGTTTCTGTTTATAAACACTTAACAGATTTCATGTCAAATCACCAAATGTATTTGAAACAACTAATCCTATCTGAAATATGGTTAAGTGGATGTTTAATTAACAGGACACATGCATCTCTCCAAAA
Organism: Microtus ochrogaster; assembly: GCF_000317375.1. Taxonomy (NCBI): domain Eukaryota; kingdom Metazoa; phylum Chordata; class Mammalia; order Rodentia; family Cricetidae; genus Microtus; species Microtus ochrogaster. The sequence goes on along the minus strand of NC_022013.1, from coordinate 35,621,398 downwards.
TATTTATTGTAATTTTACACTGTACCTTTAATAGTAATAATAAAACAGTTGAATTTTTCAGAAATAACTATCAAGCCTTTTCTTTTCCATTTAGTTGATTAACTAGATTGGTCTCAAGGTTGTGTTTTTGTTTGTGATATAGGTTATATCAGGTGAATTTTGGCCATTTTTGGCACTTTTTAAGTTACTCTAGAAAATGACAAGCTCTATAATAAGATGCTATTAAAAGTTTTCGGGACACTAAGTGGTTTGAAGCATTGTAAATCATCCCTAATTATACCTTGAATCCTGATAATTATATCAATTTAGATATTATTTAGATTGTTTAAAAATAATAGTAAAGAAATTTGAGAATCATTCTAGAATAAACAGAATAGGGAAACCAAAGATCCCTACCTTTGATACTTGTACCCCCTGTTAATATTTTCTTAACTTATGCTCATCATGAATTTTATCTTAAGTGATCTCAGATGATCACAAATTATGTTCATGGGATATAAAATACAATGATGACCCTGTTATTATTTTTTATTTATTTCTGTTGGACAGTTAGCATAATGAGGAATTGTAGCTCCTTTCCAGAGTGTAATGTATATCTGCTTGAAAGCTCATATATAAATTCAATCAAGGCTTCAGATAACTACAGTCCCGTTAAAGCACTTTGTTGAGAAACGCTGGAAATCCTAAACCAGAAATGCCCAGTCCAAAAATTCCCATCTTTTCCCGATCCTCAGAAACTGTGTTAGAATATATGTAGTGCTTAATGATAACCTGCAAAATTTATGTTCCTAGAGCCTATGAAATGCATTAATTAAAAAAATATTTATTAGTATGCTATTATGAGAAAATGTATCCTTGTGAATGAAATTCAGTTAAAATCCTTGTGTAATTTACATAGTTATGATATCTACTGCTATGGTGAAACACCATAATCAAAAAGCAACTGCCCCAGAAATCAGGACAGGAACCAAAAAATAGGTCACTGGGGAACATGGCTTACTGGTTTATTCTTCATAGATTACTCATTCAGCACTGGTACAAAGTCCACAATGGGCTGGGCCCTCTCGTATTAATCATTAATTAGCACAATACCATACAGACTTGCTGACAGGACAGTCTTATGGAGGAATTCTCTCAATTAAGACTCCATTTTCTGAAAAAGCTGACAAAAACAACCAGCATCCTCTTCGTGAGTTACACTGAATATAACATTCAGTGACAAGGATTTCTCTGATGAGAAATAAGAAAGATATATAGAGAAGAAGGTGGTGTGAGGATTTTGGATCAGATTGTTTTGATAAGGCTTCATAAGAAAGAACATGAAATATTGGTGAAAAAACATCACAGGCTGAGTGAGGCAACACATGCAATATATCTCAATTTCTGCATAAAGAATCTCACATGCTAAACGTTTATTTGAAGTTTCTGAACTTCATAATAACCTATGATATAATATGACAGAATAAATTTCCATTATTTGTTATTATTTGTTTAGTATGGAAATTCTAGAAAACTGGTAGAGATGCTAAGTGATTTTTGTCTACAACTGTTAAAATTTTGAGCGACTTCTTCTTCAGGGATAAATAACTAATGCAAAGTTTGAGCTCAGCATGGTGAAATTGTTGCAAATGCCTGACAGAGAGATGAGTATGGAAAGGGGCATTGAGCAGCAGCTGGAAGGACTTTAGAAGATAAGTGTTAATGAAAGTCAAAATTGCCTTGAACACACCATTAGAAGGATTTGGGGCTTTGAAGAGGCAGCCAGTAAGAACTTTCAAAATGTGAGAAAACTTCCTTGGAAAATGAAAGAGAAGAAATTCCTTTTATGTCAAGGCATAAAATGTAGAGTCTTGCAATAATGGAAAAAGCAGAAAATGTAACCAGTGAACGATGGGATGCAGCTGACATGCCTTCCCAGAGTACTGAAGAGATGTGCTGCCTTACTCTTGGAATTCAATGCAAAATGAGAGAGGAAAGAGATAATCTTTTCTGGACTTTATATTATTAACCTTTTGATATTTGCAGTATTGGACTGTCATCTGCATAGCTATGCCTAAGAAGAGTCTAATGGAATTTTCTCTAAACAAAAGAAAACACAAACAAACAAATGAAATAATCTCTAAGACATTCATTATCAAAATACAATAAGAAATAAACAGAAGACCAAAATTTATCTCTAAAATGAAGCTGAGTTCTTTTTAAAGCTGTAATTATTTTGACACTGTTTATGTACATTTTTGCCTGCATATGTCTCTTACTCATGTGCATAGAGGTCTAAAAAGAACAACAGATTCTGTGAAACTGGAGGTAAGTTGTGAGGAGCCATTTGTGTGCTAGCAAACTAACCTGGGTGGTTTGGAAGAACAGCTAATGCTGACAAGCAGTAAGGCATTGTTCCATCCTTAGAAGCTGTTTTTAATTAAGACTTTTTATTCACCATTAAATTATTAATATATATATATACATATATGTAGATGTAATTTTATATGTGATGTGTAAATAATAATAAATGTGTGGGTATATGTATATTTCAGAATGGTTTGTCTAGATTTATTATCTGTCAGTTTATGTATGTATACATTAAGCTACAATGAAGGGAGAGAAATTAATGCTTATTGAATTGGCAGGTATCTAATGTTTTAATCTAAGATTTTAAAGTCTAGTTTCTTGAGTTCTTTATATATTTTGGAGATCAAACCATTGTCTGTTGTGGGGTTGGTGAGGATCTTCTCCCAATCAGTAGGTTCCCTTTTTGTCTTAATGACAGTGTATTTTGCTTTACAGAAGCTTCTCAGTTTTAGGGAAATGCAAATCAAAACAACTTTGAGATACAATCTTACACCTGTCAGAATGGCCAAAATTAAAAACACAAATGATAGCCTTTTCTGGAGAGGATGTGGAGTAAGGGAAACAATCATCCATTGCTGGTGGGAATGCAAACTTGTGCAACCACTTTGGAAATCAGTGTGGCAGTTTCTCAGGAAATTTGGGATCAACCTACCCCAGGATCCAGCAACACCACTCTTGGGAATATACCCAAGAGATGCCCAATCATTACAAAAGCATTTGTTCAACTATGTTCATAGCGGCATTGTTTGTAGTAGCCAGAACCTGGAAACAACCTAGATGCCCCTCAAGGGAAGAATGGTATAGAATATATACACAATAGGGTACTACTCAGTGGTAAGAAACAATGATATCTTGAATTTTGCATGCAAATGGATGGAAATAGAAAACACTATCCTGAGTGAGGTAACCCAAACCCAAAAAGATGAATATGGTATGTACTCACTCATAAGTGGACTCTAGCCATAATTAAAAGACATTGAGCCCATAATTCGTGATCCTCAAGAAGCTACATAAGAAGGTGAACCCAAAGAAAAACATATAGTTATCCTCCTGGATACTGGAATTAGACAAGATTGCCAGGAAAAAATGGGGAGAATGGGGTGGGGGTGCGGTCGGGGTAAGGGGAGATGGAGAGAGAGAAGTGAGAAGGGGAGGATGGGGAGACCTTGGGGGAATGGGACGGTTGGGATGGAGGAAGGGTGGGTATGGGAGCAGGGAAGCATATATCTTAATTAAGGCAGCCATTTTAGAGTTAGCAAAAGACTTTAGAGGAGTTCCCAGGTGTCCAAGGAGATGTCCCCAGCTTGTTCTTTGGGCAGCTGAGAGAGGGAGCCTGAACTGGCCCTATCCTAGAGCCACACTGATGAATATCTTGCGTATCATCATAGAACCTTCATCTGGCGATGGATAGAGATAGATATAGAGACCCAGACTGAGCTCCTAAGGTCCAAATGAGGAACGGAAGGAGAGAGAACATGAGCAAGGAAGTCAGGACCCCGAGGGGTGTACCCACCCACCAAGACAGTGGAGCTGATCTAATGGGAGCTCACCAAGGCCATCTGGACGGGGACTGATGGAGCATGTGATCAAACCGGACTCTCTGAACATGGCTAACAAGGAGGGCTGACTGGGAAGCCAAGGACAATGGCACTGGGTTTTGATTCTACTGCATGTACTGGCTTTGTGGGTGCCTAGTCTGTTTGGATGCTCACCTTCCTTGACCTGGACAGAGTGGGGAGGACCTTGGACTTCCCACAGGGCTGGAAACCCTGACTGCTCTTTGGACTGGAGGGGGGGGGATGGGGAGAGGGGGAGAGAAATGGGAGGAGGTGGAAATTTTTAATAAAAAATAAATAAAATATAAAAATTTCAGTCTAAGAATAAATAAGATAAGAAGCACTAAGTAATATTTCAAGAATTAAAAATGGAAAGGTGACTGTAAATTATTTGGACTTATTTAAATCCACAGCGAGCAAGTGTCACATACTAATGGTTACATATTTATATCTATTTGAACTGTGATAGTTTCCCTTTATTGTTTCACTTAGACCTTTAATCTTTATTTATTTCTGTAGCACATATACAGTTGTGCATAAGCATCTGTGCATGACACACATTGTGGCACCCACACAGAAAAAGCTCTGAATTTCTTATAAGATTTTTTTCAAGAATAGGATTCTAATGGTGAGATGAAATTCTAGTTATTTGTCAATTAATTTTGGAAATAAACACAGTGAGAACCAAGATTAGAACACCAAAAAACCTGGTTGTTCTTTTTTTTTTTTTTCACCTTATGTTTGTTTATTGAATCACAGAGGAGGACAGATAAATAAATCCACCTTTAAACTCAGACACGTAACTTGTCGCATACAATACGCAGTACAGAAGAAGTACACAGACTAAAGCGGGTGAGACTGGCCTCCCAGGATCCTCATGCCACCCCCTCCTGGGGTTGGTGGCTCCCTGGGGATGGGAGTCTCACACAGTTCCTCTTTTTCTTTTCTTTTTTTTTCTCTCTTTTTTTTTTAATTGAGAAAAGGAAAAAAAAAAGTTTCCGCCTCCTCCCACCCTCCCATTTCCCTTCCCCTCCTCCCACCCTTCTCCCCCTCCCTCTCCAGTCCAAAGAGCAGTCAGGGTGCCCTGCCTTGTGGTAAGTCTTAGGTCCTCCCCCCTCCGTCCATATCTTGGAGATGTGAACATCCAAACAGGCTAGGCGCCCACAAAGCCAGAAAATTAAGTAGGATCAAAACCCCTTGCCATTGTCCTTGGCTTCTCATCAGCCCTCATTGTTCGCCATGTTCAGAGAGTCCGGTTTTATCCCATGCTTTTTCAGTCACAGTCCAGCTGGCCTTGGTGAGCTCCCAGTAGATCAGCTCCACTGTCTCAGTGGGTGGGTGCGCCCTTCGTGGTCCCGACTTCTTTGCTCATGTTCTCCCTCCTTCTGCTCCTCACTGGGACCTTGAGAGCTCAGTCCAGTGCTCCAGTGTGGGTCTCTGTCTCTATCTCCATCCATCGCCAGATGAAGGTTCATAGCCAAAAGGATAACTATATGTTTTTCTTTGGGTTCACCTTCTTACTTAGCTTCTTTAGGTTCGCCAATTGTAGACTCTGTGACCCTTATTTATGGCTAGAAACCAATTACGAGTGAGTACATCCCATGTTCATCTTTTTTGTTATTTTGTGGAGGGCAATCATGAGAGTAAATGTGAGAAAAACAAAACAAACCAGAAAATTCTCTTTGAGAACCAACATTTGAGAAACTGTTCTTTCTGAAGCCCCTTGCCTAGTAATTTCTTTGCATTTTGTGCTACAATACTCAAATGTAGTTCAAATACAATCTAGCTCAACACAGGCATTGGTGATGGTAATAATGTTTTGGATGAGAGAAAGTCTTTATGTTAATAACTAAGTGGGTGACTAATTGTGTGGAGAAAGGAATTACTGCGGGAGGAGATATTTCCAGTCCGCCCAGAATAAGCCTAGAAGCATATCCTAAAGGCAGGCTCATTTTTATTGCTGAGAATCACTCTACAATTATTGCTTTATATTGCTTCATCTGTAGCTTTAATGAGGCATATGCTAGAATAAATGTTAATCATTACAGAACAGAAATGAATGTTTTATTTGAAGAATAAGTAAAAGAATATGAAAGCAAAAACAGAGAAAGAAGTAAATGGAGAAACAGAAAAAAACCATATTGTCCATTCAGGAGCCCCCAGGAAATGTTCGGCATCACTTACAAAAATCTAAATGGTGCAGAAATGGGCAGAATGGATATTCTGTACTCATTTGTTATTAAATTGGAGCTCGATAAATCTAATTCATGATGAAAATATCCCAGTATTTTGCATACAGCTATCTAAGACGTAACTACTAAATACAGTTAGTGAGCTACAGTGATTTTGATTTTTGTGTAAAGTGTCCCTATATGGTATATGGATAATATGTAGATTTGATATGCTGAATTCTTATGCCTTCTATAATGAATGTTTGTTTTCTTACTGTTTAATATCATGAAGTCATAACTAAATTCTAAATTCATTATAAAAATTTTATAGGAGGCAAATATAACATGTCATTCTTCAATATATGTCTTCTCTTTAAATCTCAGAATCAGTTAAGTAATAAACAGAAAACATCATGTTTTTCCATTGAGCTTTATATTCTGCCCAAAATTAAGAGTTATCACTTTCATTAATAGTTAAATGTATATGTAAGTAGAATAAAATTGAGAAAGTTTTGTGAAGAAGGATGTGAAGAGAAAAATTTTAAAATATATAATATTAAAATTATAGTGTAATTTGAAAAAGAGCAACCTTGTCAAGGCAGATAAATAAAGGAAGTGAGGAGGCACTGGCCCTGATCTTCTCAGCAATGCTACATAATTAGACTCAAGATGCTGCAGTTTTGGTCAGATTTCTCTGTCAGCAGAAATCATATTTTCCATTCTTTTGATCTCTATCTTTACATTGTGAGAAAGTAAGACAACTTACCTAGGAGGTTTGGTTGAAGCAACTTTGAATCAATTTTCTTTGAGCTAAGAAAGGCTGCTTGGGATTGGATCCTGAAATCGATGTAAATTTTACAGCTATTATAATTCAACTCCATGCAAGCATACAAAGGAATAGAATTAGAATGGTAAGAAAAACTGTGAGAAGGCAGAGGAACACAGCAAGAGGAAGGTAGTAAAGTCATATCTGAGCTCATTATCTCTCCCATGGTTTATGTCAGTAAAGAGTAGCATACTCATTTAATCATTAAGTCATGACTATTACCATCTGAACTAGAAGTAAACTGTGGACTCCTGTCACAAGAGCTAGAAGAAATAAATAGCATACTAATTAAAAGGAAAAGAATAATAGATGACAGAGTCCAGTCAAATGCACAAGGAAGGTTCACTTGTGAGTAAACAAAACAGTAACAATTATCTGGCTCCAAGTTTCCTAATATATATGTGTCAATCAAATCTGCAGTTTAACTTTGATAGCAAACTAATGAAAAGATATATCTAATTACATTGGGAGGACCATTCAACAAAAGGGTATTTGCATAGAATGTGCAAACCAATGGGTTGCGTACTCAAATAGCAAAAATCATAACGATAATAATGATGATAATGATGATGATAATAATGTGAAAAATAGTAACAGATCAAAATCATTTAAAATAAAACAAAATAAGAATGCTAATATTTTGAAAATGGAGTCAACACTAGTAACAAATTAAGCAGTAAATTTAAAATAACAAGACTCCTAAAATACCAAAATAAAGCTAAATTTAACAGGTCCAGAAACTGAGACACCAGAAATGACTGCATCCATATTTCTAAAGTATAGGTAGGTGTCACATTCACTTTATATAATTAACAGAAAGTATATACAAAATTTTGTTATTTAAAATATAAAGAACATTTTAAGCATTGTTCCAAACTTGAATAGGGGATGTATTTTATTCACTCATAAAAGAATTTCACATTTTTAAGAATACAATGACATTTCTATTGTTCTGTTTAGCAAAGATTCTAGGGTTTAAATTGATTTGCCATTCTTATCAGTACAGCGAACTTAAATATTATGATACTATAAGAGGTTTCAATGTTTGAAGTAATTTTAAAATTTACTATTTTGATCCACCTGTTATGATCCTCACCTACATTGGGCTGAGCAATTGCCTTTCTGGTGGTTTGAAAGAGAAAGTTTTCCCCAGCTCATATACTTGAATCTTTGGGTTCAGTTGGTGGGCTGACTGTTTAGTGAGAATTGTAGTACCTGCTGTGTCATTAAGGTGGACATGCAGGACCAGCCTGTCCTACTGCCATGCTCTCTGCCATGACACTGACAGACTCACTCTTTGAAACTGCAAGCAAGTCCCCAGTTAAGTTATTTTTAAATAAATTGCCATGCTATCTCTTCACAACAACAAAACAATAACTAATGCGGTCTTTTCAACTTGTATGTTGATATTCCTAATGTCTAGAACCCAAGAATATAAAGGTATTTGGAAAAAGAGACTTTCATATACCATGAAGCTAAACTGCTTGGGATGGGATATGGTGCTGGATTTTCTTGTTGGTCCTTCGATTTAATAACAATTATAACTAAAGCAAAGAGTTAAAAGAAAATCAACTAGACTACAGGTTCTGAAATTTGTATGAGGCAAACATGGCTTATGGAAAGTAACAGTTGCCTGAACTTAGAAAAAACAGTCACGGAACCCATCTTCAAGGCTGAAGCTTGAAGAATCCTCTCCTGTAAACTCTGGAAGACTTGGTCTTCATTATATGAATTCCCCCATGGTGAATTTCTGTTGTGAGAGAGAGGCAGATGGATCTCTGTGAGTTCAAGGCTACCCTGGGCTATAGAAGATCAATGAAGAAAAAAATCTAGGTGATGGTGACTCACACCTTTAATCCCAGCACAAGAGGGGATATAAAATGAGAGGAGAGAGATGCTCTGGTAGCTTAATGTGCTTAGTCTGTGGCTGTCCAGCCTTGGTAGCAATAAGACTTTAGTGGCTTGGCTACTTTGCTTTTCTGATTTTCAGGTTAAACCCAAATATTGGATGCTGGTTTTTTATTGTTTATGCTACAAATAAAGATGTAAATGAAAATTCCTTTGTTTCATGAAGCTCTAAAATTCAATGTTTCCAGTTATTTTTTTTGACTATTTTTTTTTTGTTTCTTTGTTCAGTGTTTTATCCTATGTAGGATAGTTTGTTTTTATTTTATCTTATTTTTATTATTATTTTAAGATGCCTTTTATTATCTTATGAGATAGAGATATAAAGGATGTGGATCTAAGTGAGTGAAGAGGTAGAAAGGATCTGGGAGGTGCTGAATAAGGGAATACCATAATCATAATATATTATGTGAAAAAAATATATTCTCAATAAAAATTAATGCCTCTGGGAAGGGGAAATAGATAAAATCTTCTGATAAAATTGGGAACATGGTGGAATGAAGGAGAGAAGGATGAGAACATGAGAGAACTGGATGGCTGAGTTGAGAGATGGACAGAGAGGAAGATCAAAGAAGGAGATCTTGATACAGGGAGCTTTTATGGGGTTAGAGAGAAACCTGGTGCTAGGGAAATTCTCAGGAATCTATAAAATGAACCCCAAAGCAAAGATTCCAAGCAATAGTGGAGAACATGCCTGAACTGGCCTTTGTCTGTAATCAGATTGATGACCACCCTAATTGTCAGCCAGCATGGAAGCAGAAGCAAAGACCCATAACTAAGCACTGCGTTGAGCTTCTGGAATGTAATCGAAGAAAGGGGGAAGGGATTATATGAGCAAAGGGGTCAAGACTATGATGGGAAAACCTACAGAGATCACTGAACCGAGATTGTAGTAGGTCTATGACTCTGGACTGATAGCTGAGGAGCCTGCACAAAACTGAATTAGGCCCTCTGAATGGGATGAAGTTCTGTTGCTTAAGCAGTCTTTGGGGCCACTGAAAATGGGACCAGGATTTATCCCTAGAGCATGAACTGGCTTTTTGGAGGTATTCCCTATGGAGGCATACCTGGTATTATAGTTGGTATGCAAAAAGAGAAAAAAAAAACTTTTAAACAAAAAAAAGTGAAAATAAGATTCAAGGTGTTGTGTTCCAAAAACATACATAGAAGTAACACTATGCAGACAAATCAGGGTATATTGACGAATATACATGCACACACACAATTCTATGTGCATGTAGTGACAATTAGTGAAAACAAGCCATGAATTTGAAAGAGAGTTGAGAGGATTTGTAAGTAGAAAAGGAGAGCACCAAATGCTATAACTATATGCAATGTCAAAATAAAATAAATAGGGTTCAAAAACTAAATTTCCAATGAAAACAAATCCATAAAATAAATCCACATAAATCAAAAGATGATCAGGAAAATAGATGCTAGATTTTTAGGAACATCAACACATTTATCAAAATCTTGTAAATATAAGCAGTAGAAAAAAGTATACTTGACAAAAATTAGTACTGTGTCTATAGTGCACGACTACTGTAGAGTGTTTTAATAATAAACACATAATTTTGAATACTATGAATTTGTCACAAGAGTTTCAACATACATGCTTACATGATATGAGGCACTACGTCAGAATATTACAACCATGAAATGTCTACGAAAATGAGAACCATAAAATGTCTACACATAGGAGTTTATTCTGGTTTTCACTTCTGTTGTTTCCAGTGTTAAAGGCAGGCCATTATCTGGTTTGGGGTAATATTAAGAGTATGAAATGAGAGCGTAATTTAATTATCTTACCATGGATGAACAGTATTCTCAGAACAAATTATTGAAGAGGATGTGAATTGTTGGTCCCATTTCAAATGACAGTGCCTGCTTTCAACCAGCGTCTGGGCTCTTGGTCCTCTGGGGAAAAAGTTCATTCTCATACAAATGAACATTGAGCATGCAGATTTTCATATTAAGGTTCATCCAAGAAGTTCCAGTGAGGCAACAAAATACGGTATTGTAAGTGCTCATATTTTGATAAGCTGTACAAAAAAGACTATGTTCACTTGTTTTAATGCATGGCTATTTCTTAACACTCAACTAGGCAATTATTATGTTTTTCTTCTGGTTAACATAGCTGTATATTGGTATTGGAAAATATCAAATCAGAATGATACTGTTATAACATTTTAAAGTTTCTAAAATTAAACTTCATAAGCCTAGATAAAAAAATTTTTGTTGACTGTATATGCCTGAGTGATACTGTTTCCTTGGCATAAATGCTTGTTTTTATACTTGTACCAAGAAGCTTTGAATGCCATAGCCTGTGGTAATGTAACTCGAAATCATGAAGTGTAAAATCCACAGGCGGATTATTCTTGCTCAAGACTGCTTTAGAAATCTGTGCTACTATTGTTTTCTTATGACAGTTATGAGATTTTCTGCAAAAAATACTACTAGAACTTCAGCAGCACCCTCTGTTGAAGACATTACTATTTTAAAGAAAATATCCTGCAAAGTTTTCCCTGTTGTATATTTGGCAGACTGTATCATAGTTTTGTCAAACAGTTCTCCCTATCTAGTCTAGTTGTCCCTAAATGGCTGTGACTTGTGTATCTAAAGGCTTGATCAAAATGAAGTCACTAAAATTTATAACAATATAAATTTTCTAAATTTCATTTCAAATTCTTCCTCTAAAAATAGTTCTTGCTAATGATTATTTTGTAAGAACTGAAAAAAGTTATTAGCTCAATGAGTAATCAGGTGTCATTGTGGTTAATAATTATCAGCAGTGATCAAAATTTTATTCATCACGTGTTTCTCAAGTTAGAATTTATCTTTAAATGTTTCAATATGAAGAAATCAGAAGATAAAATGTGTTTAGAACTTGATGTTAAATACATTAATATCTTGAGAGGAGCTAAATTCTTATCTAGCTTTTAGAATACTAATTTTACAATAATATCACACACATGTATATTTTCTAATAAACATTATAAACAATTATTTATATATAATATTCTAATAAACATATTTCAGGGAGTAGTTTTAAAGTCACCCTAAAATATTCTTCAAATCCTGGCCTCTACCTTATTAAACAAGTATTTCTTCAGGTATGTGTCAGTATGGAAAACAAAGCAAAATATATGTAGATTTATTTCTACATAACTTTCTCATATAGTGCTGGATGGGAGTGTGGTGTATGGCTGAAAGTGTACATAAGCATGGGCAAGAATAAAATAGACTAGAATGACAGGAATATCACTAGTGCATTCTGCAAGGTACAAAGAAGAAATGCATCAAAATGAGTGGGGGAATAGAAAATACAAAACATGTCCTATATGTCCTGGCCATTACAAGTATCAGGAGAGCAGCATTTGCCAATTTTCTGTCTATACAGATGTCTATTAGAGAAATTCAACCTCTACACATTTAAAAAATATTCTGAAACATTAAAATCTTAATTGTTATCTTTTTCATTGCACTTACTTTCTATAAAGAGAACTGGACTTGTTATAGTTTGACTTCATGAGAAAAAGGCAAGACTTCCAAAATAGGACATTGAGTGACATCAGAAAGGGAAACTGTGAAAAACATTTCTTTAGTTTTGCAAAAGCAAAACGTAGTTTAAATGCAGAGTAAAGGGCCCTTCAAAGAAGGGCAGAATGAAAATATTCAACAACAAAACCAAAATAAAGCAGTCTAGAAACTAGAGAAAAGTCAGAGCTGACCCACTTTCTGGAGAACAAAATAAATTTAATGTGGGCAGAGGGAAGCACGAATGTTTGAAGGGCAGGAGATATGGAACTTAGGGAAGGAGAACTAAGGAAAAACTCTGAAACTGATTGGGAGTCAGTGAAACCAATCAGATTTGTGTACCAAGATCAGCAGCAAGGGTCGTTCAAAGTTACGTGACTCACGCTCAGGCAGCTGCATGAGCAAGATGCCCATGAGGAGCATCTTGTCACCATCCCAGAGACTGCCAGACATCACTTGTTTGTACAAAAGAAGTGCACTACTTTTTGATAAGGGTCACTGTGGTTTTTTTGTTTTGTTTTGTATTTTAAGAAGATTGTCCTAAGAAGTAAAATCAGCTCACTCAAATCAGCTCACTCTAGGAGACTTAGCTATGGATAAGAGAACTTCTCCAAGTAGGAGTCCCTACTTACAGGTCTCAAATATTGGAAAAGCTGATATGCACCACAGCATTCTTATAGCTGTGAATAGGCTCAAGCTTTCTGATGGGTCCAGGTATTTAGACAGATTAGACAACAGTGAGACTAACTTGCTACTCCCACCTTGCCTTTCATGTGTTACAAATGTACCCACACATTCTCTTCAATTTAAAGAATATAAATCCATTGTTCTGGATACATAATCTTAGATAGGCTAATCAAACTAATGATGCTATGAGTCACAGTCATCATTGTATGATTCTTCCATGCTTTGGCAGTCAAAGGGTAATTGGTATTAATGAAATCTATGATCTCATTAGACCTGAATATTAACTGATAGTTGATGTAAATAAGTAGTGGCATATAACCAAAGATAAAATCCCAATAGTGATAACATTCTGTCAGTGTTAGAATCTCCATCAAATTGGCATTTCATGCATACAGGCTGATTGCTAAAATTGTTTTTGACTATAAATGGAGGTGTTGTTGATTTTTTTTTTTCTTTTTTTGGTTTTTCGAGACAGGGTTTCTCTGTGGCTTTGGAGCCTGTCCTGTAACTAGCTCTGTAGACCAGGCTGGTCTTGAACTCACAGAGATCCGCCTGCCTCTGCCTCCCAAGTGCTGGGATTAAAGGCGTGAGCCACCATCGCCCGGCTGTGTTGTTGATTTTGTATATTTCAGTTTCCTCATTCTTCCTACACTTAGTGAACTCAACAATAAAAACATTTCCATCAGGAAGATTTCCTCCCAAATGAGTGTTGCATAGCCCAGTACTAAGAGTACTAAGAAGGGAAAGACAAGTGTCTGTCTAATTCTCAGACTGGGAATATTATCAGGATTGTCAGTGTGTGAAGGTGTTATAGAGGGAAGGAGTTTAGGTCAGAACTTGAGAATACCTACCTTCTGACTTTGCTGTTTGACGTGTATTTTTATTAATAGAAAAGCACAATATTTACATGCAAACTTATGTTTTTTTTAGATTTTTACTGAGAAATAGATTAGCTTGAGTTGTGTAACCTATATTTTGAGTTTGTCTTACTACCTTTCCAATGCAAATGCTAAAAATTTCCTACTCAACAAATACTTCTACCCTTACTCCATATAGTGACTTCAATTGCATTGAAATAATTGGGCAACATAGTCCCTCAGTCCACCATAAACAAAGTCTGACTCAAGGATGAATATGAAATTATTGGAGATATGATAAACAGAGAAATAATTATGAAATAGTAGAAAATGACAAATAATAAGGTTAAATAATAGCTAACATTATGTCAGTGGTGATGATAATCTGAGAGTGCTCTGTGAGGATACCAGCTCCATTAAGTACTTTCAGAATGTCTGTTGTTAAATTTTATGGGATTATAATTTCAGAGAGCTCCACTAAAGTCAGAGACAGATTTACTGATGTAGTGAAACTCAAACTCCCACCTCAGATTTCACACAGCGTCTACTGGGTCTAATATTTAGATACTTCATTTGTGATTCTAAGGAGCCTTAGCATCTTCTCCTGAAGTGGTACTCCAAGATCTATCATGATCTAGAGTTTGGGGAGTGTCAGGAAAGGAAAAAGAACTTGAGCAAGATCAGCTAAACAAAGTTATATATGTTTATATTGGTTTTTAAGGTGCTAAGGAATCTAACTGCATATGTATTTAAAACTGATTAGTAGGAAAACTGCTGCTATGAACATAGCTGAGCAAGTGTCCCTGTGGTATGACTGAGCATTCTTTTGGTATATGCCCAAGATTGATATAGCTGGGTCTTCAGGTAGATTGATTCCAAATTTTCGGAGAAACTACCTTATCAGTTTCTAAAATATAAGTTTGCACTCTCACCAGCAGTGGAGGAGTATTTCCCTTACTCCATATCCTCCCCAACATAAACTCCATTAGTGTTTTTGATCTTAGCCATTCTGACAGATATAAGATGGTATCTCAGAGTCAATTTGATTTTTATTTCCCTGGTGAATAAGGATGGATGTTGAACAATTATTTAAGTGCAGCTAGGTCACTTGATGTTTTTCTGTTGAGAATTCTCTGTTTAGATCAGTACCCCATTTTTGAAATTGTATTGTTTAGTATTTTGCTGTATGCTTTCTTGAATTCTTTATTTGGAGATCAGTCCTCTGTCAGATGTGGAGTTGAAGATATTTTCCTATTTTGTAGGTTGCTTTTTCATCTCATCGACAGTGTCCTTTGCTGTACAGAAACTTTTCAGTTTCATGGGGGTCTATTTTTTAAGTGTTGATCTCAGTGTCTCTGCCACTGGTGTTCTATTCAAGAAGTTTAGGTTTCGATCCTAATACGTGAAATGGCTTTGTGGGAGCCTAGCCTGTTTGGATGCTCATTTTCCTAGTCCTGGATAGAAGTGGGAGGACCTTGAACTTCCTGCAGGGCAGGGAATCTGGACTGCTCTTCATTCTAGAGAGGGATGGGGAATGGAGTGGGGGGAGGGGGAGAGGGGGAGGGGAGTGTGGGAGGGAGCGATGTGTGCGGGGAGGGGGCGATGTGTGCGAGGAGGGGGAGGAAAATGGGAATTTTTTTTTTGCAACAACTAAAAAAAAAATAAAATAAATAAAAAGCTTTCTCCGGCCAAGTGGTGGTTGTGCATGCCTTTAATCCCAGCACTTGGGGGACAGAGGCAGGCAGATCTCTGTGAGTTGGAGGCCAGTATCGTCTACACGAGCTAATTCCAGGTTAGACACCAAAGTTACAGAGAAACCTTGTCTTGGAAAAAAAAAAAAGAAGAAGAAGTTGTCTCCTATGCCAATAAGTTCAAGGCTACTTCCCCGAGTATTATTCATAATAGACAGAAGCAGGAAACAACCTCAATCAAAGAATAGATAAAGAAAATGTGGTATATTCACAATGGAATATTACTCAGTTGTAAAAAAAACAATGACATCAAGAATCAAAAAAAAATCATCCTTCGTGGGTAATTCAGACACAGAAAGATAATTATGATATATCCTCACTCATAAGTAGATATAAGCTATAAAGTAAAGGACACCCAGACTACAATCCACAGACCCAGAAAGGGTAGGTAATGAGGAGGGCACAAAGAGGGAAGCATGGAATTCCCTCGGAAGGGAAAATAAAAGATCTTCTGGGTAAACAAGGTGGGGGTAGGGACATAAAGAATCAGAGTGAGCAATTTGGGAGTGGGTGAAAGGGAGAGTAATGTAAGGGATATCTTTTTAGGGTCATCATTTGGGGGTTAGGGAGAAACCTGGTACCGGGGAAACTACCAGGTGTCCACAACCATGACCCAAGCTAAGACTCCAGGCAATAGTGGAGAAGGTGCCTGAACTGACCTTCTCCTATAATCAGATTGGTGACCACCTTAATTGTTATCATAGAACATTTATCCAGTAACTGATGGAAGCAGACAAAGAGGTCCACAGCCAAGCACTAGGCTAAACTCTGGGAGTCTAGATGAAGAGAGAGTAGAGGGATTGTATTAACCAGTGGGTCAAGCTCATGACAGAGGAACCCACAGAGACATCTGACCTGGGCTGTTGGGAATTCACCAGATCTGGACAGACAGCACAGTAGCCTGCATGGTACTACCCTAGATCCTCTGAATGTCTATGTCAGTTTCATAGCTTTCTCTGTTTATGGGGCTCCCAGCAGCAGGATCAGGGCCTGTCCCTGGTTCTTGATCTAGCTTTTGGGAACCTATTCCCCATGCTGGGATTTCTCACTCAGCCTTTATGAAGGGGGAAAAGCTTGGTACTACATCAACTTGAAGTGCTTTATTGATGCCCATGGGAGGAATGGAGGATTAGTGGATGACAGACAGATGGGCAGGAAACAAGAGAAGAAGAGGGAAGGGAAATTTTGATCTGGATGTAAAGAAAAATGAAAAACTTAAATTGATAAAATTAAAAATAAGATTTATTGCTATATTACTGGACACTATTTATCTTAGGGAAGGTTTGAAATTTCTCCTAAATCATGTCATGTTTTTGTTTCTGTTAAAAATTTGTGATATTTATCCTTTTACAAAATACTAATATCTCAAAAACTAGAACATAATATTTATGTACAAATATGCTACTAAGGCTATAATACTTCAATATTTGCCATGTGCTCTTTTCAAATATTGTATCTGAATAAAAACCCTGAGCTATATCTTTTGAAAGCCTTTTAGAACGATATATAATTAGAAAGATGATCAAAAAAATGAGATACAAGGAATCTCAGAAGGTACATTAGAATGTTTTCTGTAAAAAATCTGCCAAACCAATGCAGATGATTCATATATTAATAAGCAGTGTCTTGTATGCCAATCATAACAGGACTCCTCAAGGTTGACTCAGATATAGGCATATATATTCTACTAAAATATAGCTATGCTAGAAGACTTCAAGATAATTTTTCTTGAAAATTTAAAAAGGAATTTGGGACTATTAAACTTTTCCTTCCTTGTTTCGAATGCTATATTTAACAAAATCTGGAGTTTTATGAGCGGAGTGGCATCATATTTTTGGGTACGAGACAGAGAGTTATGCTCCAAATGATACAAGAACCTTGGTTTTCCAATGTTTAAAATAACTGACAGTAATAGCTTTTCTATGATATTATGGGGAGGTATCAATAACAAGTCTTCTTAGAATTCAGCAAGTGGTAATTGAATGCTATCCATTTTATTTTACAAACACTTTAATATAATTAAAATGCCTATAAATGAAAATTTATATTGTTAAATTCTGAGACATTTTCTATCTCATTATAAGGTTCTAAGGTCAATTTCAAGTTGCTCAAGCACAAAACAATAATGAGCAAGCTAAACCACTTGACAATAACTAATTTTCCTCTAAAGCAGTGGTTCTCAAACTCTGTATTACAAGCCCCACTGGAGTTAAATATCAGACATTTGCATTATAATTCATAACAGAATCGAAATTACAGTTATGAAGTAGCAATGATAAATTCATGGTTGGGGGTTACAGCAGCATTAGAAATTATTTCAATGGGTCACATCGTTAGAAAAGTTGAGAACAACACTTTATTTTATTGTTTTCACTTCATTATTTAATATCTCTCCTACAATACATCCGGACCACAGTGTTCCCTCCCTCAACTACTCAGTTATCTGTGTCCCCTGCCCTCTCCACTGAATCCACTCCCTTACTATCTCCCTATAGAAAAGAGCAGGTTTCCCAGGGATATTTACTAAGCAAGGCATAGCAAGATACTATAAGACCAGGCACAAATCCTTACATCAACCATTGCTTTCAATGAAGCAGTTCATCACAGATTTCTTTGTAACATGAAAGGCACCAATATTTATGACATTTTGAAGCTCCCTTACAAATCCAAATTTTTATTTTTTATACTTTACTTTCATACTTTACTCAGTTATTGATTGCTTTAAAATATTTTTGAACAGCAATATACTACTCCCTGAGCTCATACTTATTCAATAAAATTCTTCTCTTAGTGAAAAATAATGCAAAACATCATGTATCTGAACTGCCTGTCATTTCTGATGCCATGGCCCTTTTGATCTTCATTTGACTTGACTTATACCTTAGCCACAGTCCTCAGGTAATAAATTATTGTATTCATCTATCTGTTCTCCTTCTACCTTCCTGACACTTTTGCTCTGTTGCTTCACTGCCATCAAAAATATAATACTGCTTATTCATATTTAAGCATCTAATTTATTTTTTATATAAAAGTTTAATTTAATGTTTTACTACTTTGCTCTTCAGTAAAACATCTACTTTTAAGCATAAAGATAGGGATCAGTCCACCTTCAACCCTAGGAGTATCGCTTAGACACAGGTTGAATAAATTCTGATAGCAGCAAGCACTCTAATTCTGGAAGACACAAGTCTTTATTCATTCTAAGTGGAGTTTTTCTTAAAAGGAAACCGTGAATGTTCATTGTCATCAAGATAGCTAATGATGCTACCTATTTGTTACTGAATTTGCTATTCTAATGAAAATCTCCAAAAGGAACAATTCAACATTTAATAATGGAAAAAATTCATCTGTGAAACTCAAGATGTTCAGTCTCATGATAATAGCTTAGCACAAAACCTTTTGAATGACTACCATGCTCAAGTGTACAATTGTGTGACTGGAGAAGAATGTTGGCCTTGAAAGTGTGTTTGACGTTTCATTCTGCTGTAATAAGGAAACTATGAATGTCAAGATTACAAGGGAAGATGTTCAGGATTTATCTGGCTTACTTGTTAATAAAATAATCAAGCTTTTAATTCTCTGTGTCTAACTATGAAACACAAGTAACCAGTAAGATTATTGAGTGAAAGATAGGAAAATTGTGACTAGGCACAACAAGGCTAAGTACTATTTCAGTAAGGAAAGATTTGGGGACACTATAGGAGTCATGTGTTATGTCAGCCGACTATTTTTTTCAGTTACATAAATGACTTTTTCTTTCTACAAATTTTATAATCTTATCATGGAGGCTCCTAAAAACATTTTTTTTCTATTGTTTTCAACTTAGATGTTCTATTATTTGACAATTGTTTCTAGAATAATCAGTTACTTTCCTTGATACTTAAACTTTCCTGATAATGTGGGCTTCATACAAAAACAGGGCTTTCCCCATAGACTTTTGATAACAATCTTTATTCTGTCAGGCATTGTCTTGTTCTTTGTTTAATTATCTATCATCCCTACTGCTCTTTCTTGAGACTTCTTTATTTTACTTTGGCAGCGATCTTTCTTAGAGGTGATATTGGGAAGTGCTTTAGAAAATGACAGTCATCAGAGCAGAGTTATTTAAAGTAAAAAGAAATTGTATCAGTTATCACAAGCAAAAATTCCAGTTTGTCTGATTTGAGAAAAAAAAATGGATAAGTAAGGGGTCTGGTTCTGTGAAGGCACTGTATTACTTTAAATACCCCTGAATCCTTTTTTTTTGTAATTTATTTATTTATTAAGGATTTCTGCCTCCTCCCCGCCACCGCCTCCCATTTCCCTCCCCCTCCCCCTATCAAGTCCCCCTCCCTCATCAGCTCGAAGAGCAATCAGGGTTCCCTGACCTGTGGGAAGCCCAAGGACCGCCCACCTTCATCCAGGTCTAGTAAGGTGAGCATCCAAACTGCCTAGGCTCCCCCATAGCCAGGTCAAAGAAAAACATCTCCTCGCCATATAATAATCAAAACACAAAATATACAGGTTAAAGAAAGAATATTAAGAGCTGCAAAGGAAAAAGGCCAAGTAACTTATAAAGATAAACCGATCAGACTTACACCTGACTTCTCTATGGAAACCATGAAAGCCAGAAGGTCCTGGATAGATGTACTGTAGAAACTAAGAGACCATGGATGCAAACCCAAACTACTATACCCAGCCAAGCTATCGTTCACTATCAATGGAGAAAACAAGACATTCCAGGATAAGAACAAATTTAAACAACACGTAGCCACAAATCCAGCCCTACAGAAAGTAATAGAAGGAAAATCGCAACCCAAGGAATCCAACATTGCCAACACTGAATCCTTTTTTAAACAGGTATGCCCTTCTTGCTCAGAATTTCCCTAGGCTAATTCAGTGACAATTAAGAGTTGTACTCTTATTATACAAACTGAATTCTTAGAATTACTCCTCATTTTCTCCACTCAAATCTATTGTATCTAAGTATATTTGGTGTGGCCATGAGCAGGAAATGCATTAACTGGTTAAGCATAGGTCTATGGGATGCTTTGGAGATAGCAGCTTGAGTCACTTATGATTAATACAACCCTAACTCACGCTTGTTTTTTTTTTTATTAATCAGAAAATGGTCTACTTGATGTCAATAAGAAGTCTAATAAAATTTCAGTTTTGCTCTTGGCTGAAACTAAATGAAAGAATCAAAGCAATACTCCAGACAGAAGTACTGACACTTCTGAAACAACAAAACTAAGCTCCTGGTGTCTTTGTCAAGAGCAACCACTTCATCTCCATCTCTGAACTGTTCATCATTAGCTGCCTTAATTCTACTGCAATAAATATCATGCAAACTCTCATCTACTTCCTCAGCCTGTCCTTGAGGATCAATTGCTAGCATCCCAAAGATACACTTGTGAGTTGGCAGCTAAACCAGCTGACTAGCCCTTAGATGTCATGTGAGATGATATAATTATATTTCTGTTGTACTCTTAAGTGTGTTTTGGATGTTAATTCAAAATGACTGAAAACGGGTAATTTATAGCAAAGAGCAACTTATTGGCCACTGTTTGGGAACCTGAAAATTCAAAGCAAGTTGCTGGAGTTTTCCAAGAACTTTCTTTCTTCATTAACATAAAGCAGCAGATAAAAAGAAAATGAGCAAAAATTGGCTGTAATCATCTCTTAAATTTAATTGTTTTTAATTAAATTTCTTTAATTGACACATAAATTAATTTTATTATTAATGGCATTCTATGTGATATCTCAGTTTATAATATAGTTTCAGTCAGATTAATTATATTCAATTACTTAAACATACATTGTTACTGTGAAACTAATCCTTAAAAATATGAGGATTTGGATTAGATGCTTGGGGATGTAGTGAGAATCTAGGAAGAGATGAGGGCGTGGACATCGTGGTCATAATATATTGTTTAAAAGATCTTTTTATTTTGGGCTGAATTAATGGGAGCTTAGCAACTCCAACTGGTCTGGGACTGAATGAGCATCAAATCAAACTAGTTCCTCTGAATGTGGTTGCCAGTGGGGGCAGACTGAGGGGTCAATGACAGTGGCACTGGGATTTGTCTCTACTGTATGTACTGGCTTTTTGGGATCCTATTCTATTTGGATATCTACTTTGCACAACCTGGTTGTAGTGGGGGAGGGCCTTGGAATTCCTACAGGGCAGGGTGCCTTGCCCTCTCTTGAGATTGGAGAGGGGATTGGGAGAGGGTTGTGGAGGAAGTGGGAGGAGGAGAGGAAGTGGGAATTTGGATTGGTATTCTTTTTAAAGTAATAAAATAAAAATAATAATAAAAAGTTCTATTTTCAATAAAATATAGTATTGACCTATAGGTATTAATGCTAGCCTTTATATTACAGCAATCAGTTTTTAATCCTCTCACAAAGAAATAATTTCATAATATGGATTAACACTATGATATTTATAGATATTTATATGAGTTTTTGAGGAAAGAAAACATTCACAGCAAACAGTTATAAAGTGGGAAGGCAGAAATAAATAAATAAAGGGGCAAACATGAAATGTTAACATTAAGAATGTATGAATAGTCTAAGGATAATTTTGAGTTACATATCTTCATACTAATTTATTAATAAAGCCTAAGTCTGAACCCTGAAAATTTTAGTGTCCTATTTAACAATATTATTTATTTTCATATGTTCTTCTATGATGCCATCAACTATTAACTCCTCTATAGAGGTTGAACACATGAAATCCTGACCTTCGAGTTTCAGACTCTAGGATGATGAGTAACATAAAGCTTTTTATAAGGTACTCAGCCTTGGAAACTTTAGTATATTAATGAGAATGGTTTAATGAAAAAAAAAACAATCAAAATTTATCCTAATGATTTTCAAATATGAAAGTAATTGTTAGAAGGTTTTATGGGCCATGTAATAGGAACGGTAGTATTTTATAGATTTTAAGGGAATTAGGACGCTCATGTAATAAAGTCCAGTAAATTTCACATCCAAAAATTATTTAAATCCCTAATGCTATACAAGCATCTTCAGTCATTTCCTTCAACTATAAGGCAATGACGATATTGATAGGTTCTGAGTTTTCAGTTTAGCCTCAAGATTCCTGTGTTAAGCAGAGAAAATAACATTGCAAAAACAAAAGCTGGTTGGCAAAACCTGGCAGTTAATTCTTCTGTCCTGAGGCAGACACTTTGGATTTGCGTTTCTGCATGAAGTCTGGTAGTGAAATGCCAGTGAGATTGTAGAGAGAGGGGTTGTTAGAATAAACATGGGTCATGGAGAATAAGCTCACACACCTGTGAGGAGAATAAGTTTCTCAGGTGTTGTTCTTGATCTTAGTAGATCAAGGAAGGTCAAATGTGTACAGTTACTGATAGTTTATTGGGATAGATGGAGCTCCTTAAAGGGCTATAGTAATATATTAACAGGCTCTTTTCTACACATTCTGAACTTTGTTCATCTTAAATCTTAATAGATATTTATTTTCAAACACAAAATAAATAAATTGAGCTGTACATATATTTTTTTTCTTTTGCAAAAATAAGCAATGTAAAGTTTCTATGGGTGTTCAGCAGGCATTTTGGTATGAGGCTTAGATAAGGAATATTTCTCAGGTTATCAGAATGCCCCTAAACAGAAGTTCCATTAACATTTTATCTCATAGAATTGAGAAAGCTAGATATATGATAAGGCTACATCATTAACAGAATGAAGGATTATAAATCTCAGTTCTCATTTAAAACTCAGTTGTATTTTTATTTACTATGTTGTCATATTTCTAAAACAAGATGCTCCATAATCATAACATTACTTGCAAATGAAAACCTTCAAGGTGAATTAAAATTAGAAGAAAATACTCACAACAGTATCCTGAATACCCAATTATAATCCACATATTACATTCTGTTTGAATTCCTTCCAATATAAACATTAAATCTATAAAAATTATTTTATTCTCTTCAGATAGAAATGAGGATATTTGTATGGTTATCTAATAAATGAATTCATTGACTATAATTCTTATAGGTCCATGTAATATAAATCATTACTGTTTGTCCCCTAGCAAGATCAGAAGGTCAACCTCTAGTGTCTTGCGAACATGATCACCCAGACATGAACTAAGCAAGGAGGACAAAGGAGAATATGCCAAACTGTACATGAAAAGCCCGCAAGTCCTCAACCCAAGAGTAAGATGGAGGGTGCTACAGGTGACCTTCCCCAGAAAAGAGCACACTTACTGCTTGTCAAACAATAATTATGGAAACATACATGCAATTAGGATTCTATAGATTCAGCAGGTTATATCTGAGAATTATGTATATATATATATATGTATATATATACACAAATATATATATGTATATATATAGTCATACAATATCAATTTATGAAAAAAAGAGACCACGAATTTAAAGAGAGTAAGGAGGGTTATGTGTTATACAGGATCTATCAATGAAAACTTTTGTAGCTGGAATGTATTAGGATTCTATAGTTTGTTTATTTTTACTATGATAAGCATGGATATAATTGAAATTCATTACATAGTAACATTTTTCTAAAAATAAACTAAGAGATATTTCTATTTCATAAAATACATTTTACTATAAAGTTAAATTTTAATATTTTGTCACTAGTGACTTTACTTCTACAAAAATATCGCTCTTGAATTTAATTTGTGAATGAAGAAGCAAATAATAATATTAAACACTCATGGACACACAATACCATTACTTTATAGTGTTACTTTTCCAGCATAAATACATAAAGGTAATAGAATTTGTATTAATGTTTCCAGTGGTACTTTTAGTTTGGCTCTAGTAAGAGTTCGGCGATGTTAAAAGAATATAAATAATTTTCCCAAATTATAACTGAATATGTAATAATAACTGATTAATTCTTAAAGCATTTAAAATTATTATTGATTCAAATATTAAAATTCTGGATGGCATGTAATCTAATTACTATGAGACTGGGGACAATTGCCTTGTAACTGATTTCAATAAATTATATACTATTACATTTTAGAATAAGAGAATTTGATTAATAAAACAAAGAAGTAAAAATTATTATATAAAATTTGCCAAATTTAAGATGAATATTATAATAATTTTCAATTTGTGCAAATTATGAAAATACGATCACACATTGCCTTTGTCTAAGTATTTTCATGAGCAAAACAGAGTACTAAAAAGGAACTATGGTATTCTCTCTTTTCTGTTGGCATGGGTGAGCTGTATTTTTTCATGAAGCATGTTTTTATTTATAATCTATTCTTCAAGTAGACATTTTGCAAAGTATATTGACATCATTGACTAGGCAAGGTTAAGTGTTTGATGTTGCCAATGGTTCAATAATCGATGCTATTGCAAAAAGAACAGTAAATTGTATTATTTTCAAAACACTACATGAAATGTAAATGTGACTTTAATTTTCAGGAAAACTAATATGACCACAGGAAACAGAAACCGTTTACTCAGTGCTAAGTTACATGTCAATAGAACTGATACTGTAATAGAAAATCATGAACTCATTCTGAAAAACTTCAAGGAAATAGAAATTACATAAACACACAACACATACTTGCACACACACACTCAGAATATAGTAATACTTAAATAATGTCACAAAAACTGATTAATAATATTACCTACACTTTCTAAATGGTTATTCATTATAACATTAATCTCACACATAATTATCAGCCATTTTCATTTTATGTCATTATTTCTTTACATTTGAAGTTTCTTAGCATATCATTTGCATAGTTCAATGGTAATGTAGGTAGGATATATGTAGCAAAAACAAAAAATGATTAAAATCACATGAAATCTTTCAGAGGAATTTACCAAGTTTTCAACAAAACTACACTAACAGCTTTTCAGAGTGACCTGAGATGCATGTTACATATTGCACACAACTGGTTATGTTTCTGCTTCCAATATTGTCATTTGAAATAGTTCTGAACTTTTCACAGCTTTTGATATTACATAATGGCAAATGGCTATAGTACCTCAAAATACAATTTTTAAAAATCACATAAATTTCAACTTAAGATTGTGAGAAATATGCAACAAAATTCTAAATATCTTTCTCAATTTTGTTCTAATCATGTACAGACACACAAACAAGTATGCATGCACACACACACGCACACTCAGAGAAAAAGAAGAGGAGGAAGAAGTGACAGATGTCCTGGAGGAAAGAGAATGATAGGGCAAAGATATAAATACAGTTTATATCATTATAAAATATTAAAATTTTTAAAATGTGCTTTCTAAGAACTGAATTAAGTTTGTTCTATATAACTAATATATAAACAAAAGAAAAATTTGGAAAAAAAGAAGTTACAAAATCACACCTCTCTCAGATCTTATTGAAATTGTCTATTATTATTATTTATTATTATTAAAGCAGCCACAAATGACTGAGGCACATACTACAAGACACTATTTGACTTCTCAGTGCTATCAATCCTTGTATCCACTGTTGAAACTTTATTGTTTTGGTAGTCATCAATAAACTGAAATATGCTAGATGTTTTTCATGTCAAAAAGATTATATTTCCTGGAGAAATATGACTGAAACATTTAAAATGTATGGAGGGTTGATCTAATATAGAGGATGCTAAAAAGGGATGATTTTAAGGTTGGCTCATAATTTTTGAAATTAATAATAATGGGAAATAGTAAGGTGAGAAAGAAGCATGAAAGGAAAAAATCTCATATTAAGCTTAGTTCTGTTTAGAAAAAAATCTATGACAGATGTGGTGTAGGAGGTCCCTCTGTCTATGTGTTGCTTTCACTGGTTAATAAAGGAAATGTTTTGGGCCTAAAGCAGAGCTATAGGGGAACAGAGTTAGGTGGGGGGAAACTAAACAGAATGATGGAAAGAAGAGACAGAGGGAGATGCTGTGAAGCCACCATCAGAATCAGACATACAGGAACTTTGCTCGTAGGCCACGTCCTTGTGGAGATATACAGTAATAGGAATGGGTTAAATACAGATGTAAGAATTAGACAATAAGAAGCTAGAGCTAATGGGCCAAGCAGTGATTTAATTAATACAGTTTCTGTGTGATTATTTCAGATATGGGCAGCCCAGATGAACAAGCAGGCCATCCTCCTACACAGATGTACTGTGTTCTCCACTTTTGTGATGGTTGCTGCCTTTTAAGCTACCGCTATTCTAGTCAGCAACTGCAACCCCATGCTACCAGAAGCAGCTAGGCCACAAGAGCCGCAGCATGAGGAAATTCTGTTCCCTCAGACATAAAGTCTTTCAAAGTTCCTAAGAGAATGTTTCTAAATCTCAGTCCCACTAAAGAACTTAAGATTCAAAGGTTGAGGTGGGATTCTGCTTCACAGAGAGGCTAAATAGCAAACAGCCCACCTAGCTGTCTCCTGGCCTTTCCCAAGATGTCCTTATGCATTTCCTTGCCCCTCCTTATAAACCCTTCTCAACCTGGCTCCTCCCTACAACTTCCTGTCAGCTAGCTGGTGATGCAGCCTCTGGACTGCAGGTGAAGTTTATTTTATCAAACACATCTTTTGTGTTTGATAAACCACAAATGTTCCAGGGCACAAACAAAAAATCACACCTTAAAATAATATTCTACAACAACACTGTAGCCAATAAGGCCATGAGACTAGTTTGACTATAAATGTATTATCCAAAATTGATTTTATCTACAGTTGCTCTAAAAATTTGGTGGTATGTATCTATTTTGTAGTGAATTTGATGAAAAGTAAGGAATGGTAAGATAAAATTTCAAGATGTTGCTTTTAGAGTCCTTGCTTAAAAGTGAAATTAATATCATGGAAATGCAATATGGCAATGCCTTCACATCACTGAAGTGTTAGTTTCAAACTTTCTCGTTCTAGCAGACTGAGTAATATCCCGATGAAAGCCTTCGCCATTCATGCCTAGAAACCTACATATTATGGATAGTGATATCGAGCCCTAGGCATTTTTGTAAATACTCCTTGGGCATAAGAAAAATCCACCAGGAAAATGTATGTGAATAAAGAAACAAAATACCCCAACTAAAGAAATGAGCAATTAAGAAGAATGAAAGTCTGGTATAGTAGCCTTAGGAATTAAGACAGAAAGGAGTCAGTGACACTTTTTAATTCAAGGAATGAGGGTAATTAGAAAAAAAACATAATCAACTCTGTCTGTGCTGCAGACTCTAAATACTTCGACAATCATTTCTTTTATCCATAACTTTTCGTCAGATTTTTTAGGTTTTTTGGGTCCTGCCAGATAAATAGGTCTTTTCCACATACTCTTTGAATGTGCGGATCTTTTGTAAATTGATTGACTTACACACTGGAATGACAATAAAACTGGGATAGTCAGTTCCAAATTTTTGCTTTACAAAATCTAGGGATCACCTGGGAGACAGACCTCTGAATATGCCTGTGAGGGATCTCTTGATTGCATTAACAGAGGGAAGAAAACCTTTTCACTGACACTATTCCCCTAGGCAGGGCATCACAGACCAGGTAAGAGAGCAGAGAGCTCATGAGCACCAGCGTGGGTGCATCTTTCGACAGTGGACACAACGTGACCTCTGCTTGCAGTTTTTTAGCTCCATGTCTTCCCTGCCAGGGTGGATGACAACTTGAACTGTGAGCCAGAATAAAGACTTCCTTCTTGTTTTTATGGAGAGTTTATCGCAGCATTATAAAATACAAAAAGATGAAAAGTCAAGCACTTTGCTTAGGTGTTCTGAGCCTAGACTTCTGGAAATTTTGCTTGTTTACTCTCTTTATTCCTGACTTTACCTGGTGAGCACATGTAGTCAACTAGACTAAGACTATTCAAAGTCATATAAACAAAGCCAAGGCTGACTGCAAGGACAAGAAGACACATGTTCACGTGTACTGGTGTGAGGGAAACATCAGAACCCAGGAAAAGTTATGAAAATTAAATACTACTTGTCAAAACTTCACAAATTAATAATCCCTTTTACTGCATTTGAGAAATATGAGGAAGTAATTTTTCAATTTAACAAGTAACTTTATCAAAAATTTTATTCATTTTTTTATTATTGTGATGTGAACACTGTAATTGAAAGGAAATGAGGGTTGCTAACTGAATGAAACTGAGTAAGGTTTATTACATCTTTCCTGAGAAAGCATATTTTAATCAGAGGAGGTTTGGGGAGGATTCCTAGGCAACATGAGAGTATTACAAACTCTTTAATGACTCAAGCATTATCTCTTGTGTTGAGGGATAAATTCTGGAAAGCCATGATTAGTAGGATTTTAATTACCCATGCAATAACCTTATGGGTTATACTAGGGAAAAAGGAACAAAAAATTTATATACTGTAGAAGGAGGAGAATCTAGCTTTAATGAGGGAAGTCAAGTAGATTATGTGTAATGTTAATATAGGAATGATTTAAAAATTAAAGATCCAGAACAGAGCAACCAGGTCTCAGGATGAATCATTTCATAAATCCTTAAGCAAATACTGAGAATAAAATTCAATTCACATAATTTTCTCTTTGACTTTTCTTTAACACAGGGCTTCACTTTATAGAACACACTGTCCTCAATCTATAACTTTAATTTTTTCCAAAGGTTTGGTTAACAGTCACTATTCCCTACTATTTTGTTGTTGTTTATTTTCTTTTTATTTTCTTCACTTAATTGTCTTAAAGAAAATAAAGCTACAGATAAATTATGTCAATAACTTTGCAAGTAAGGAAAGGCTAGAATAATAATCCTTGAAGCTCATCTTGCTCAAAATATACCGAAAAGTATGGGAATATAATATGTAGCACAAATGTTACACCACTATGCTTGGAGTTACTTGTGTAATTTGTTTATTTGTTTTCTAAAAGTAAGAAATGCAAAAAATGAGTAATTTAAACCATGCTTATTCCCTGGATATTTCTTACTATTATTAAAAATAACTTAAAGCTAAACTTTGTGCTTTATGCCAGAAATAAGACTAAACAGCATTAAAAATTGTTATAGATAAGTTTATATATATAAAATATTAATTCTTTTCATATTAGTAATGTCAGAAATATGCTTATATTCTTTTTCGTCAGAGAATTTTCAACTCTCATTGCATTTCCTTTAAAAAAAATAAAATACTGTACAGATAACTTTAGCCTTCACCTCTCATCAAGAATAATCTTTACAGCATCTAGACAACAGAAAAGAAAACCACAACTAATCCAAATGCAAAGTTGTGGAGCCCAGTTCCAATGGGCACATCAACTATACAGCTGATGCATTTACAGATTTAGAGGTGTATCTTTTTTTTTAGAAATTTATATAGTTATGATTTATTTTCAACATATTCAGTTAATGTTGTTATATTATTAGAACATCTTTCCACATGAACACACAACAAATTAACTATTTTTGCAGTAATTTCATGT
Source organism: Microtus ochrogaster (assembly GCF_000317375.1). Lineage (NCBI taxonomy): Eukaryota > Metazoa > Chordata > Mammalia > Rodentia > Cricetidae > Microtus > Microtus ochrogaster. The sequence continues at coordinate 35,591,375 of NC_022013.1, read as the reverse complement.
TGACATGTCTCTTCTATTATTTTCTTTTCACTATGCAGCAATTGTGGAAAATTTCTCATCCAATTGTATACTCATTGGCAGCTATTATTTAAACAAAAAACAAAAAACAGTGTGAAGGAAAGCAGTGCTCTTTTGCCCAGAGATAGTTCCTGCTCTCTTCAAGATGAGAGGACTAAATCAGAAACAACTACTGTATGAAAGATACTGTGAGAAGGGAGCTGGACATCAAAACATTATTCTTTTTTATGTGTTTTTTACTGTTATTGATCTTATTGAGTGATTCATTTTTTTATGCTCCCTCCCTTCCTCTCCCCTCCTCTTCCCCATGTTCCTAATATACTCAGGATATATGTCTCTCTTATGGTCCTCATTGTTGTCTAGGTTCTCTGGCATTGTGATTTGTAGGCTGTTTTTCTTTGCTTTATGTTAAAAAAAAACACTTAGAGTACATATGATAATTGTCTTTCAAGGTCTGAGTAACCTCACTCAAAATGATGTTTTCTGGCTCCATCCATTTGCCTGCAAAGTTAAAGATGCCATTATTTTTTTCTGCTGTGTATTACTCCATTGTGTAAATGTACCATGTTTTCCTTACCTATTCTTTGGTTGAGGGTTATTTAGTTTGTTTCCTGGCTATGAGAAACAATGCTGCTTTGAACACAGTGCTGTTTTTATTGGCATAAAAGCACACAGGAGGATCAATGGAACTAAATCAAAGACCCAGATATTCTAGGTTTCAGTTGTGAGAAGACAAAGAAGAGATTTTTAATTGCAATTATTGTAGTGATATCTGTTCTACTATAAGCATTTGTTCTCACATTCTTTTCTCATATTTCTATTAATCTTCACTTCATTCATTTGTTATTCCATTTTTTTAAACTTTCTCTTTTTTTGAAAATAGATTCTTCTTTCATACAATACATCCATACCACGGTTTCCCCTCCGTCCATTATTCACAGCTCCCCCCCACCTGCTCACTTTGCCAGACAGATTTCCCCACTTTCCTCTTCCCATCGGAGCAGGCCTTGAAGAGAGGACAGCTAAACCAGAAAAGATACAGTGAGACAAGGCAAAAGTCTTCATATTATGGCTCGACAAGGCAATCCAATATGAAAAAAGAATCCCAAGAACAGGAAAAAGTATCAGAGATGTACCTGCTCCTACTGCTATGAGTCACACAAAAGCATCAAGCTAACAGCCATAACATATGCACAGAAGACATGATCCAGACCAATGTAGGTCCGTGGCAGGCTGTCTCTGTCTCTATGCAACCATGTGAGTCTTGCTTAGTTGATTTGATGGACCATATTCTCTTCGTGTCCTCAATCCCCTCTCACACCTACACACATTCATCATCTCTTCTGTGGGGTTTCAGGTCTCCAATGAGGAACCCAACAGAGACTTCCAATTTAAATTCTCTCTCCACATAATGTCTGACTGTGGGTCTCTGAATCTGCTAACACCTGCTGCTAAAGGAAGCCTTTCTATGAATATAGCAGAATATCATCGGGAATCATTTGTTGTTTTAGATGTGCTCTCATTTGGAGAACCCTGGTTGAACTACAGAAACTTTTGTAGGCAAAGGTGGCCTCAAACTTACAGGTCCCAAGTCTCTGTCTCCCAATGGAAATTATTAAATGAGCTCTGTGTATCTGGCTTCTTCTAACTTTTAAATCAATATGTAATAAAAATGTTTCACATGAAAAAGAGAGACACTGTCTTGTTTTAAGTAAAACGTTTATGAGGCGATTCTAATATAAAGGAAAAATTTGTCTTAGGCAACATTCTGTATAACACACTCCTCAAATACAATTCTGAATGACGAAGAGATCTAGAATTCTCTAGTCTTCTTGTAAGGTAGGTATAAAAAAAGATAAATTTTCATCAGATTATTTGGAACCAAAAGCAAAATATTATATGGCATATGTGATATTAAATGACAAAACAAGAAAGATAAAATAAACTTCAAATGTGTATGTATTCCTTCATCCAGGTGCTCTGATCCTACTAGTTACTGACCTCATATAGGTATTATTCAATGACTATTGTTGATTACTTCACAAAATTTAAATATTAGAAACTTTAGTAAAGGTATCTCCTATGTAACTGTTCTCAGAGGAATTCATGATTTTTTATTCTTGTCATATATATTACAAAATTTAGTAAATTTTCTCCAGAGATAAGATTCCTTCTATCTCCCTAATACAGAAGCATAACTAATAATAGGTTATAGGAAAAATGATACTTGTAGGGAATATTATTTGATTTTTATGTTATATAACCCAAAGTGCATCCATCATACCCTTCTAAGCACAGGATAAAAACACTGAGAATTATTTTATTTTTTAAAATATCTCATTTTATATAATTAAACAATTGTTTTCTCAAAGAAATAATGAAATATTCCATCCCTGTCCTATTCTGCATCAATGACCAACTGACAAAGTACAAATTAATGTGTAGTGGAATATCACTGTGGAACACTTCTAGGTAAAACAGTAGATTTGCCTAGAAAAATTCAAATTAAGGAAATATTAAAATAGTTCAATAATCCTGATTTGATGCATATTTCTCTGCAAGAATAGTTTATGATAATGTAGTGAAGAGAAGGATTCACTAGACAAATCATTATTTGTGAGTGTGCATTAGTCTCTCTCTCTCTGTGTATGTGTGTGTATGTGTAAGTACAGGTGTTCGTGTGCTTCTGCATGTGGATACATGGCACAGTGTTGTAAAATATTACTTTAACCTGTGTTACATTCGTTTTGCTATGGAATTTTTGTTTAATGATACAAAGATGTGTTTCATTCTTTTCTGTTGCATTTGTTTAACTCTGTGAAGCAGTATTACTTTGCCTGTCTAAAACATCTGATGGTCTAATAAAGAGTGGCTGGCCAATAATGAGGGAGGGGGAGGATAGGTGGGGCTGGAAGGCAGAGAGAATAAATAGAAGGAGAAATCTCAGAGCATAAAAAGAAGGAGCAATAGAAGGAGAGAAGGACATTAGGGGCCAGTCACCTGGTCAGTCATGGAGTAAGAGTGAAAGTAAGATATACAGAAGTAAAAATGCCCCAGAGGCACAAGGTAGATGGGGTACTTTAAGATAAAAAAAATGGCTAGAAACTAATCAAGATATGGCTGGGCACCTACAAGAAAAATCCTCCCTGGGTAGCAGGGCCATCGAAAAATAAAAAGTCAAAAGAGAAAAACAGCCCACAACATTTTGGCTTTCCAATGTGTTGCTATGGTAAAAGAAAATTCAACAGCACAGGGAACGGGTGTAGATTATAGGACAACATCCAGGGTTGGTCCTCTTTTCCACCTAGATAAAGACAGGTCTCCTTTCCTTACTGTGTATGGCAGGCTAGCCGAACCAGGAGCTTGGGAGGAAATCCTGACTCTGTCCTGGTCTTCTGGATATGGTGTTGTGGGATTCCAGACACTAGCTGTTCTGTGTCTAAGTTTATACTTTTCTTGAGAAGTAAACTTTGATCTGAGGCTTGTGTGGAGAGTGCTTTAGTAGGTGAACAATTTCACCAGCACAAAAATATAAATTTTGAAGCTGGATGTGATGGAACACTCTTAAAATTACAATGTTCAGAAGATTAAGGTTTGGTTTAGCGTGGCCTTAATAATTAGAATCCGACCAATTATTATTTTTCTTTAAAAAAATTCTACTTTGTATTCTGGGAATTGATTTGGAAACTACATCAAACAAGAAAGTATGTTAGCTTCTTTTTGTTTAACTAAACAGAAATCTTGGAAAAACTAAAAACAATTTTTTCTTAGTCATCAGAAAATTGAAATCATTGGACACACCTCTAATCAGAATATAGAGTTAGGCATTTGTCTTTGGACTGAAAACTGTTCTTGAGAAGATGGACTATTTGCTTACCAGGAAGATTCAAATGGATTGCCAGAAAACCCAGCATGCTCCACTGACACAACTCTATACATGTTGTATGTGTTTGTGGGGAGGATAATAAAACTGTGACATCAGGAGCTGTTGATCAGAAAGGTTTTTACCCACCTTCAATAGCTTTGCTTAATGCTCATGAGGGAAATGAGACAGGTTTTTGATAAATTCTTTTCTCCCCATATCCTATGACCTATCACTGTTATTTCCTATGAAGTCATCTACAGTGAGAACAAGAAAGTTAAAGATTCATAACACCTAATTCAGAATTACAAATAAATAAACAAATAGTTGTCTTGGAGAAGAAACAGAGCTTTATTTATTTATTTATTATTGTGGTTGGAGGAGTGATAAGCACATTGGCATGGCTATCACCCTAGACTCATAAAATTCCGAGGACCTCAGTCTTCCTCAGGGCATGTTGGAACACCAAGTGAATAATAACAGAATCCAGACGAGGCGACTGCAATACAAATGTCTCTCAGAAGCAGTACAAGAAGATGAAAGATCAAATGGGGTTAGAATCTGAGAAAAAGTCATGAGAGATTGCATTTACTCATAACAAAAAGCTATATATATTTACTCATAGCCCCAAAAATAACTGGAGGAAGCTAAGGTTTCTAAAAACTGAAAATAACTACTGATACGAGTCCAAAAAAAATTAACATGTTACATAAATACAAGCCTGAAAACTATCAAGCAGTCAAAGAATCAATTATTAAAATTTTTTATTGAATTATGAAAAAGAATCAATTATGAAAGAAATGTTCATAGAAAATGATCAAACTATATGCAAATAGAAAGATTCCACATATACAGCCACTGCACAGGAAAACATCATCTATTTCTAAATGGTTTAGGTAATACTGGCCAAAATGCTCAAAAATCTGTCAGAAAAGACCAGAACCCATTCACCAAAAAAGTTAATTTGAGATCATGAAAATATGTGATATTAATAAACAGTGCTACACGAGCCAGTTAACTGATCACATGCAATTAGCAGTCCTTGATTAGATATTGACAGAATGATGAATATGTATAGATGTAAAATTTAGAGAAATTAATTGAACACCATGTGAGAATTATATTATTACTACATGTATTTTTCATATGTTAGATACTTTTTTAAAATAATAAAAAGCCATTCCTCCACCACTCTGATCTTCTAGCTGCAAATGTCCTAGCGTCATCTTAGTATCAATGACAGAGATCTAATAACCACTGAATGAACAGAGATATGTGTGATCTAATAACATTTAGTACATTCTGTTATAGGTCTACCTCACTAATGATGAAAAGTGCCATATTTGAGCATTCTGTCTTCATCATGTTGCCAAGAAACATAAGAAAAAAAATTAAAGAATTTTTCAAGTTTAAATATCTCAAGATGTTCAAAACTCATCTCAATTAGGACAAAAAACACACTTACCTTTTGGATTTAAATCCAGATGTTAGTGACTTTAATATTTTGCTTTTCACATTTTCAGTGAAATTAGAGAATTATAAGATATATATCTGAATATAATATTCTGAACTTTTGGTATAAAAATAAGAAAACAATTATTCAATAATCTCAGATTAAAACTAAGAGAAAATATTTTCAGTAAAATTTATTAATCAAAATGTACTTTCAAGATAGTTATGCAACTATACCCTGTGTAAGTGTAAGCTGGTATTTCAGAAGATCCCAGAGAGTGTTTTCTACATTCCTTGGAAGCAAGAACCAGTCAAGAGTGAAAGAAATGACTTGGAAAATGTTGAGTAGGAGGTGGAAAAGGGCTGTTGGAGGTAAAATGGGAAGGACTGTGGGAAGAGGAAAATCGATCTGTGTCCCTGAAATATCTCCTGAAAAGTTTCTTACTATAGTCAAATCACCCACAATGCAACAGCTTTTTTCTAACTTGTACTAATTTTCAAAGTGGCTTGTTTAACTTCACTGTAACATGTGACTCAATCCCAAGAATCACAATTTCTACTTATTACACATAAAGCTAACAGAGTCCAGCTTCTCACATACTGTTTTATAGACATATTCCAATATGATTTTCATCCTTAAATGTATTTATTTTACATCGAAGCCGAATTTTCTCTCCCTCCTCTGCTCCAACTTCCTCTCACTCTGTTCTTCTCATCCAGTCCTCTTTCTTTTCTATTCAGATGTCTTGTTGATTTTCATTTTTATGTATGACTTTCTAGTGTTTTATTAGTGTCATATGCTTCCATGTAGCATGCCATTTTTGGCCTTTCTTCTCTTATTATGATTGATTTTCATTTGTGTCAGCATTATTTATCTGGTTTTGAATTTTCATACAGTTAAAGATCTCTGAATTCAATTAGTCTGATATGCATTAAGATATTTTAAAATACGGGTAAAATTGACAATGGTATTGGGGGACTGAAACAACCAAATTCTCTTAATGTGTTAAAAATAATGACCTAGAATATAATTTGTATTTATTAATTTTCTTCCTGAGAAATCATTGTAATTGATTACTGTTCTTTGAAAATTATCTTTTTTGTGATACTAGTTTCAAAACAGTAAGCATTTTTATTTTAGGTTTTTTTTTCATTCATAAGCAACTGAGGTTATTTGTATTTTCATTTGTGCCAACATCCTGACAACACTTTATAAACACATGAGCACTACCTACAGTTTTTAATAAGGAATGATTCTGTTCACAGCGGCCATCTCAGTACATCAGTACACAGGATTGTGTTTGGCACACCAAGCTGTTAAATTTTCCTATCATTTATGTGTTTTTCTAAAGCACTGCCTGTGGCTTTACTGTTCATTATTAAAAAGAAAACACTTTAAGAATTTCAATTGTTTTTTTCTGCCTGAATACCAATTAAAATTTGTTCAAGCCTGTTTACAAATAGTGGAAACATAATTCTATTTATCACAGTGTTTATAACAGAATGGCTTGGTTGTAATAAGTTTCTGTTTTTATCAACTATTTATTGTTTTTAGAAAATTATGTTTGTTTAGAAGATAAACTTAGCCAATTCTTAGGACTTAGCTATAAAGTGAGGAAGATCTCAGCACTAGGTCTTTGTCTTTGAAAATAGTAGGGAGCAGTGAGTCATGAATTTGGGTCTGACGATCTTGAGAACATATATGAGCTCATGACTCTATTAATAGAAGGAAATGGAGGAAAAGGCATTGATAAGAAATTTATTAGAAGTCATTTTCAAGGCTGTAATTGTTAAAATGATAAAACAATTTTTTAAGTATTATGTTGCCCTTAATTTAAATAGGGAGAGGTATCTGTCTTATGATAATAATCCACTGAAACAGTTTCGGAGTATTGAGTGTACTCAGTAGTTTAGTAGTAAATTGAAAGTATCCATCAGATACGGAGCTTGTTATAAGATACAGAAAGTTAGGGAGAGCCAGGGTTTAGTTGAAAAGTGATTGATCTGCACCAGAACTGAATCAGAAGATGTGGTCATAACATGGAGCTAAGATGCAGAGTGATAGAATAGGATGCTTGTGGCCCTTCTTCAGTGTTTTAATAATTAGCCAATATATTAATTTTAAGAACTAGTTCATTGGTTAGTCAATTTATTTATTTTAGGAAACTGAGAAGAACAGGAGGAGATAGAAAAACTAGGGAAGAGTGAAGAATAGAGAAACAGAGCAAAAATAAGTGTTAAAAGTCTTCAAGGAATAAAACAAGATTACATAGGTTAAATGATGATAAAATTTTGACAAGGACAATAAAATAGAACATTAGGTGCTAGGACAGCTTTGTTCTAGCTAGATAATCCAAAATGGTATGAACTAAAGAGAAAATGATTAGTGAGAAATGTAGACTATGCATATTTAAAGCTCATTTGAATCATCTACTTGAGGAAACTAGAGGATAATTCACAGTAAATTAAATGTAGTTGAAGATATAGAATGCTGTGCCTGTGCACAATTCTAAGACTAAGATAAGTAAGTTAAATAAGACCTTAAAAAATAGGGGAAAAAGTAACAAACACGAAGCCAAAAGCGTCTCAGGATCTATTTAGAGCTGTCAAGTAAGAGATGATATTTAACTAATGCAATTCTAAGCAGGGCCTAATCATTATGATCATTTCAATCTTTGATTTCAAATGTAGTCATATTCACTTAAAATGATTTGGACCAGACTATGATGTCCCAGCAAACAATGTTATAATTCAAAATAACCTCCAAGATCTATGACTACTAAGACAATGACCAGCAGAAAGCTGGTGGAAATACAACAAATATGTGTACCCAGTACAAACATGACTTTTTAGTTTTAACGGCTGACAAGTTCATAATAATTTACCAGAACATAATAAAAAAATATTTTCTATGAATTCTAATACTTCTTACTACTCAGCAAAGTATGCATAATTAACTTCAGATTATGTAGCTAAGGTGCATTTCAGTATGTTTGATATTATGGCTGATCCTTTTATCCAAATTGCACAAAAAATTTCAAAATTTTGAAGGACAATTTATCGGTTGATAGTCATTTTCTTTTTACTTATTTATTGTTGCCATATCCTAGACTCTACATTTCAGATTATGTATTTATTACATTAAAAGTTTCTCTTGAGATTTGCAAATTGTATGAGTTAAACTTCTTGCATCACTGATGACAAACCTAATGCTTCTTTCCTAAAATAATTGGAACAGTTGCCTACAGCAATCTAGAAATATGGTACAAAGTGATCACTAAATAATTGGTCTAGGAATAGGTTCTGACATATGTTCCACTTGTCATTTACTTTTGTGTACTATAGGCTTACCTTATATAAGCACATTATTTTCTGATTTATAGTGCTAGCTATTATTTTGTCACTGTGGCAAAAAATACCTCACATAGAAACTTCTAGGAAGGACTCATGCTGGCTCATAGTTTACAAGGGCCCATTCCAGAGTCTTTTAGCCCCATGCAGTTAGGTGGAACATTATGGCAATGGAAGCAAGTGAGGAAGGCCACTGCTCTTCACTCTGCAGTGGACAAGAAGCAGAGAATATGACAGAATAGGGTCGTTAATAATCCAAGGGTCTGCCCTCTGACCATCTCATTCATTAGTCCCCACCATCTAAAGTTTTTAATTTCTTAAAATGTTATCAACACAAGTCAGTTTAAGAAGTTTGAGATTTAAAAGATTTAAAAAGTTTGCTGGGCTTGGTGTAAAGTTGTTGGGCCACTGATGATGCTGTCCCATAAGAAATAAATGTAGTAATTTGGCAAATATATGGAGCTCCCTCAAAAACAAGTTGCTCTAAAAAAAAAAAAAAAAAAAAAAGCGAGCATGGCCCCAATTCACTGTGTCTTCCTGAATTGCGGTGTGATCTTCTCTGTATATGTTTCCTTTATATTTTGCCAGCATGCTGTGGCAAGATAGCAGACCTCACCAGGATATCCAAAGCCCATCATCCTGAAATTTTTAACAATATTAAATCTATGTTTTAATACAACATTTAGTTTAACATAGTATGGCAAAAGAAGGAAATACACTAATTTTGTAAAATGGAAATTTTATTTTCCTATAAAAGTCAATATAGTCAGGTGGTGGAGGTACACACCTTTAATCCCAGAACTGGGGAGACAGTTGCAGGTAGATCTCTGTGAGTTCAAGGCCAGCCTGATCTACAAAGTGAGTTTCAGGACAGTCAGAGCTATAACACAGAAACATGTCTTAAAGAACTAAGAAAAGAAAAGAAATAAAATAACCTATTACTATATGTTTTCTATTATATTGGTAAACAAAAGCATCTAAAGCAAACTTGTCATTTTATCCTATGTTAGAGATTACAAAGTACAAAATTCTTTGCATTTCCAGTGCAAGAACATTTACCACTGTATGTAAGCTCTACTACAGAAGTTACATTGGCTCAAAAAGAGACCCTTATTCTAAGGAAACAGAATTCTAACTTGCTTCAAAGAAACACTTCTTCAAAGAGTGTTATTTTGGTCCCTGCTTATCTCACATACAGCATAGTTTGATACATGGACTTGGTATTAACAGAAACATATTTGAAGAATCTAATTTACACATTCTTGAATAGAACTTCTAGAATATAAAATATTCTGGTGAGCCACTACTTTCCTCTACTTTGAAAGTACATTTAAATGAATGTTTAGAAAGAAAGGGTTTCACTGAACTTTTCATCAAATTAACATGGCTTGTTTTGCTGTCTCAACAAATGATTTACAGTTACATTAAGATTTGATCTCCTAGAAAATGACACCAATTACAGTGTTATATAATATGCTACATATAGATACTCTAATATTTAAAAATTATGTTACCTCAATTACTTCTTACATTAATTATTTTTTTAAAAGTTCATCTAAAACAGGAAGTTGATGAACTTCCTCCAAACCAAAGATGACATTAGAAAAATTCATGGATGCAAATTTATAAATTTTAAAACTTTACATCAATACAGGTAAAATATTCATAACTACTTATTTTAAAATTATATGCATAATATTGATGAACAACTAAATGAAAGGGGCTACATAAGCAAAGACTTTCAATTTCAGTTTCTGAAAAGCTTTCTTGTGTTGATGAAATGTTCAATTAAATATATGAAAATTAAAAGAGCGATTTGCCACATTTGGGCTTTTCTGGTTCGACAGAAAGAATTTATATCAACCTAAGCTATTATGATTCATTTTTTTTAATCTAGAAAAGCACCCTGAGACATACACAGAGAAGATGTCCATTGGTGTGTTTTTCATTAATTCAGTGTTTTTCTAATTTCACAGTAATAACACTATACACAACAGAAATACTTTTTTTTGCAGTTTAACCACAGGAATATATTTGTGAAAAACTATATAGAATTTGATAATTGGCCTGCTAGAAATTAGGGACTTTTGCATATATTCTTTTAAATATAGACACATTTGTTCAGACAAAGAATTTTTTTAATTAAGACAAGGTTTATTTTTTCTTAAAACTATGCTATATTATTCCACCTGTCAAGGCACCTGTTTTGATCGGCTATTACAGGGAAGGAAGCCAGAGGAACATAATATAATTACTGCATTTGAGTCATGGGTTTGTTGACCAGGCAATAACTCTTTTTCTATATGGTGCTTGTTCTATTCTTTTGAAAGCCTTATGGTTTATTGACAAGCATGATCCTGACATTTCCTACTTTGGTTTAAATTCTCTTTATCCGGTCTTTTTTATTTAATGACTCAGTGCTCTAAAGCAATATTAACTCTAAAAACCTTGAACAAAGTACAGATGGTACAAAAATAGCATTCAGGACTTGTTTCACTGTAATGAGGAAAATCTATTGGGCAATTATAGTCCTGGAGAATATGAAATTTTCTGTTTGTCAGTTCTTGAAATCCAATTATATTTTCTATTGTTAGGCAAATTTGTTTTTCTAGGATCATTTCAGAGACACATCATAGTAGAGAGTGTCCCTAAAGTCAACATTTAATTTGTAAATTTATTATAATAGTGATCAACATATAACTGTTTAAAGATACAGAGGATATAGATATATATAGATATATGTATATATACATACCTATAAAGTTAGATGTGATTATAAATATGCAAACATGCATATCTATTAAAATATATATCCATATATACATATGTATGTGCGCGCACACACACACACACACACACACACACACACACATGCACACACAAATATACAACACTCACATTTCTGTAGCACCAAAACTGATAGAAAATGGCACTGGGTTTTGATCCTACTCATGTACTGACTTTGTGGGAGCCTAGTCTGTTTGATTGCTCACCTTTCTAGTACTGGATGGAGGGGGGAGGACCTTAGACTTCCCACAGGGCAGAGAACCCTGATTGTTCTTTGGACTGGAGATGGAGGGGGATGGAGGAAGTAGGAGGGAAATGGGAGGAGGGGAGGAGGCAGAAATTTTTAATTAAATAATAAATAAATAAATAAATAAATAAATAAATAAATAGAAAATAAGTGGAATTTACATTGTCACCTTGCCTGGATTATGAGATAGCTAGGATGTTAGATTATACCTATGTATCTTAGTGGTCCTTTCTAGAGAGAATTGTTATTTGGCACCTTGAGGAGAAAGGCCCAACCTCAATATGTACCTTCAAATGGGTAGATTACTGAAAGGATGAAGGATAGAAATTATAAGGTAGTTTAGGAGCGTGCAAGACCCTGCATTTCTTGGTTAAGGTTAGAAATCTCCGGCTTTTGGGAGTCTGTCATCAGACACACAGTTATGAGATTTCAGTGCAGGCACAATAGGAAGCTTTAAAGTATTCAGCATCAGATTGACAATTATGAAGCACTGGGCTTCTGAATTCTATCTCACCTATTTTCATTAAGTCATTGTTGTATATCCAGTATCTTTATAGATGCAAGTTCAGTAAATTCCATTACTCTGTTGAATCTGTTTAATCAAGGCCTCTTTAACTTTTGTACTTTTGACTCCTCGCCTTCCAAGAAGCTTTCATATAATCCAAGGTATGCAAATATGACATGCATTGCAGAGAGAAAATAGTAATAGACTATAAAATACAAAGAAGTTTATTTTTGAAGTTCTTTGCTACCCATATTCTTTCACTATTTACTAAAAATGAAAGAACTTACATGTTAATGTGATGGATATGCTTATCTTTATATCAAATTGACGTCATGACACAACACTTAATGCTGCAGGACATACATTTTCAAACTTTTAAACTTTGATCACTATATTAATTCTATAATTATTAAGTTTGAGAACATAGTCTACAGTGATAGAAATATATTTAAGAATATTTCAAAAATTAGTGGTTCTGGTGCTAGTCACAGTTCAAGTTCATGTGCATTCAGCTATCCATGCATGTCCAGAGGAATAAACCAACTTGAATGATTCTCAAAGAGTTACCAAAATTTGTCAATAGTTTTCTCCTATCTAACTGGTCTCCTACCTTCTCAAAGAGTGGCAATGAGTAGATTTATATGAAAAATTCAAATCAAAATCCTTTTAAAAAAACAAAAGCAAACAAAAATAATTAGTGGTTCTTCCCCGATATCAAGCAAAACCAGTAGATGATACTTTGTTAAATTGGTCATCAACTTAATCAGTAGCCTTTAAAGTCAAGTATTCTAATAAAATCCATGATATATTAATTTGATAATTTCATACTAAGAAATAAAAATAGGGAATTATTAAACAGTGTCTTTTCCACTAATAAGACACATATTTATGTAATAGCAGAATACTCTAGTCTTAGGGTATCTATTGTTGTGACAAGACACCATGACCACAGCAAATTTTATAAAGAAAAGGAATTAACTGTGGTGGCTTACATTTTCAGAGGTTCAGTTCATTATTATCATAGCGCAACATGGTGGCATGGGGTCAATCTTGCTGCTGGAGAGGTGGCTAAGAGTTCTATATCTTGCTGGCAGCAGGGAGAGTTCTGTCACACTAGGCAGTATTATGACCATATATGAGACCTCAAACCTGCCTCACAATGACACACTTCTTCCAACAAGTCATAACTACTCCAACAAGGCCATACCTTTGTGCTATTCCCTTTGGGGTCATTTTCTTTCCAACCACCATAACATTTTACAGAATCAATACATTGAAATTCCTAATGCACAGTAATTCAACTCTGAACTGAGAGGTTTCAGGGAGTATCCCTGGCACTAAGGATGTGATATCATGTGAACTGCAACATATTCATTTTGCATGTTCAGAAGCAAGTCTTCATTAAAGCCACATGACTCCACACAAGCATGTAATGTCAGAAAACCTGGGATTCATATTAAATTAATTAATTTTGTTTATAGTGTTTACTAAGATATTTTGTTATTAAAACATTTTTTCCAAGACCCACACATTCACTTTTATGACTTGTGTTAAAACTCAGAGTTCAAGATAAAATCATGATTTAAAAAAACTAATGTATTTGCTGATAAGAAAAAAACTAGAAACCCAAATTAAATAAATCTAGATATCTGAACAACATAATCAATAATCTGGTGGTTGGATATGTGGATAATTTGAAGAATGATCCAAATCTTCAGTACATGTATGATTTTTTTAAGATAACATAGGAAATGTATTTTCAAAAAAATTATGATATAAAGCTTACTTTCCTTTGTGAAGCATATTTGTTATTCTATAGACTGTTATTGATTAAAAATGGCTGGCATTTTATGGAAAAATAGTTAAATTACTAACATGTTCTTATATTTTTCAGTAATCAAATAGGGGCAAGGTTTAAAAACAAAAGTAAATTAACAGTATGGAGAAGAAAAAAGTAAATGAAATTTTATACAGGTTCCCATAGATAGATAGTCATTTTATATTATTATTTTCTAAAAAAATAAGATGTTAACAAAGATTATTACAACTGTACAGTAAGTAAATAAGTTGTACAATAAATATATTAAAAAATTAAAATTGTTCCAGCAATTATAGTTTCTAAAACTAAAAGTTTACAATGACCATGTTACTTTAATCCCAAAACATGCAAAGCCATTAAGAATAAAACATACATAAAACTTGTCATGAAAGCATAAAAATTAAATTGTGCATAAGGACATTATTGTAGTCAAAAGTAAAAGTAGGGATATAAAATATTCATTGTTGGGAATACTAAGTTATATCATACACTGAAAACTGGTTATATACTTAATAGGATACTGTTTCAGTCCTCACCAACTATGTATTTTTCTGGTTATCTGATTGTTTTTATTTTTGGAAACTTGACAGGTTTATCCTAAGTTGAATGTACAGGTATAATGGTCCAAACAAAGGTTCATTTAGGAGAATAATCATGAGAAATTTGCTATATCATATCAAAATATAGAGTAAAAGTTTGTAGAATGCAACATAGTGTGGTTTAGCCACAAGGTAAATAGAACAGTTGCACATATAACAATGCAGATAAATGAGAACTATCACAAATCACTGTCCAAAGCATTAAGAATGCCATGACAACTGGTTTCTTTCTTGCAACAAAACTACTTTTTAGGTTGTCTCTGATTTTACAATCACAGCAGTATTCTACCGCCTTTTCCTTGCTAGTTTTCCAGGGAACTGCCTTTATACACTGTGCTACGTGGGCTTTCATGCCCTCTGGAGTCTGATTAAGTTCAGACAATTGTAAGAACAAGAAGATCAAAGGGTGCACAGACAAGTTTGTTTTTCCTCCTCAGCCTTATTACTTCAGCAACATGTCTCAGACAGCACAGACATCAGCCCTGGTTTTGCGTGGTTTATTTCCCTTTGCCCCAGCGAATACTAAGCTCTGGGTCTGTGGAGAAAATGATTTCACGTTGACTGTTATAGTCCATGCGTCTGTCAGTCCATTATTCATTTCTGCAACTTTATTCACACCTACTTACAAATATTCTTGATTAAATCCTTCTTCGAAAATGAAACTTGAATGCACTTTTTGATATTTGAATACTTCTATTTTGTTCTTGTTGTTGTTGTTTTTCCACTTCTGTTCCATTTTTTTATCATATTATGAAGGCCTGGGTTTCTTTTCTAAATTCTGGCAGCATTCAAACCGTGCAAGTTCTTTGTAGGTATTAGAATTCTTACCCAAACCTCACTTGTAGCCTCCATGACAAATCCAAATCAGCTTCCTTGTGCTGCTATTTTAAAATATTTCTAATATGCTTGGGAGGCCCATTCTTATCACCTCACAGATATATGGAAGTCATAAATAGTTCCATGTCTACACAGTCTTGGTGTGACATCATCTTTTGTCCCTAAGTTTTGAGGAGGACTCATTCTTTTTTGACTCACTAAGGCTATCTCTTGAGTTTTCTCTCTACTTGTTGGTGATACCTGTTGGCCTCTACTATTCTTGCCTTGGGTTGTGGCCACTCTGATCCTTGACTTGTAGCTGCTGAGCCTGCCTGGATTGTCCTTTGATAGGTTCTACCTTGTGTCACATTGCCAAGATCCTCTGAACTTCTTCTACAAACTGGTTGACTTATGTCAGAAATTTCTAAACTAATATTCATGGAAAGGATTTTTAGCACTTTTAAAAATGTCTGTGAGTCACATGTTTCATCTTATATCTTTCATGTTTCTTAAAAGAAAATTATTATTAATAGTGTGCTCAGGGGAAATATGTGATCGATTGTATGTGACAACCAAGCGATGATCTCTCTCTACAAATCTCAGAAAACAAAGGACAAAAAGCAAACGGTGTAAGATTTGGACCAATCACATGGCCTTCACTTAAGAAAATGAAATCATCTGAAAGTAATAAAAACGTAAACAACGTAAAACAGTGATTATTATGTTGTGGTATGATAAGGTACGCCCTTCTAAGACTAAGGCCCTTGCTTGGATTCTTAAGTGGTTTTGCTGTTACTGTTTCCATTCTTCTGCTGCTGTTAAGGTTTAAATCCCTCAGTTATGATAAAAGAGATCCACACAGTCCACAAGCCACAGCAAGGCTTATTAAAATCCAGCTTCGATCATTGTCATTATATTCTACCCAACAATCATTACCCAGGGTACGTGTGCTCATTCTGAAGATACCAAAAGGAAATATTTATAAAGAATGAAAAGGAGCAAAATTTTAAATGTTAGAAGGAGGAGAGGAATGGAGGAAGTGAAATGGGTAAATACTGTAAACGGGGGGAGAGTAAACACCTGAACTGGAACTTGTGATAAAGTCTAGTTGGAAGTCTGTGGTTTCTTAAAAGAAGGTCACTTTTAAGCAAACCTTTCTTCCTTTTGGTATAGGTTGCAGATTTTAAATAAACATCTTCTGAAATATATCAACTAATCATTCTTCATGGACTTAGTCAAGAATAACTGCTAGGATTAGTTATGTCTTTTACCTAAATGTAAACCAAGATTTACTCACACAATATTAGAGTAGTTACCACATATACAATGTAACACAAATGAGTATGCCTGTGGTCCTATGTCCCATGGTGATTACATATTCTATATTACACATGTCTGATGCATTGGATTAAAACTAAAATGAAGCAAAAGTTTTCCTCCTATAAATTTAGAAATAAAAATGGAACTCAAGATGAATTTGCTAAATAAAAATAATTAATGTGCAAATGTAATAAAGACAGAATCTTCAAATATTTTTTGTTTCTTTTTTTTCTTTTTAATTTATCTATTTATTAGGGGTTTCTGCCTCCTCACCACCACCGCCTCCCCTTTCCCTCCCCCTCCCCTGATCAAGTCCCTCTCCCTCATCAGCTTGAAGAGCAATCAGGGTTCCCTGACCTGTGGGAAATCCAAGGACCGCCCACCTCCATCCAGGTTTAGTAAGTTGAGCATCCAAACTG
>NC_022013.1:35567061-35571822 GCF_000317375.1 Microtus ochrogaster | reverse complement strand
TTTATCATAAAGGGGTGTTGAATTTTGTCGAATGCTTTTTCAGCATCTAACGAAATGATCATATGGTTTGGGAGCCGATTTTTTCTTATTTACACTGCTGCTAATGAGCTGCCAAGCAAAATATGGCCAACCACTGGATCAGAGGACATTATAATCTTTATAAACTCTAATTCAGCAAACCATCTTAATAATCTCATTGAAGATATAAAATGACATAGAAAGTGCTTCCATGACCTTTAGAGACTCTGAACACATTAATCTGTAAGTAGTCTATGGCTATATTTTGGAAGCAATCCCTCTCATTGCTTCTGAATTCCATATGATTAGAGGGGCAACTGCTAGCCACATGCCAATTTCCAGGTGCAAAAGAAAAAAAGAAAAAGAAAAAGTATCACCGTTCCTGAAAGCATGAGAAACTATATTTTCAGACATATGAGCCGCAGCCTACAACCTTAGAGTATCCCTTATTATTTCCTATCCTGGTATGTGACAGGAAATGACTTCTGCTTTCAGACTTTTGACACACCATAGATCTAGGGAAGGATGCTGCCACCGGAGGTCATGCAGCCACCTCAGAAACTGCTTGAAATCTACTGCTGAAACTCAGTAGGTTACTGTGTACTTCAAGGATGAAAGCACCCCATAAAGATGATGAAGCCTTATGGAGGCTGCTGTTGCTGGTCCTTTGACAAGGAAGTTTCAGGTGAAGAGCTGCACTTAAGACTCAGCACAATTGGCCCAATTTCAGAGAGAAATCTCAGCGTGTGTCACAACCGCATCGCATTTACTGTCACATTATCATGGAGTATAAGAGAAACGAACTCTGAGAATCTCTAACATCAACTATGAAAGGATAAATCAAAGTAACACATATGCTAATAGAGTAGGAACCCGATACAAAGCTATAAAACGTATCCTACACTTCTGGCTCAAAAGGTCGATGATGGTGGCCATTTCGGTCATTTCACTTACCAAAATCCATGGAGTGGGACATTTTAACAAGCCACTCAAAATATTGTCACCTTCTTTATTTTCTTTAGGATGCAAACCTAAGGGAGCAACACAGTGACTTACTTTTAAAAGGGCCCCATTTTGAATCAGCAGAATATATCTTTTGCAGAACACCTTTCCTGAAAATAACTAAATCTGCAGATACTGAAGGCCCCTGTATAAAATACCACAGCAAAGTCATGCACTCTTTTAATGATGTGCCCAGCATGAGAATCGCTCATAAAGCTACTTCATTATTTCAGTAGAGACTCAAACTAATAGGTACAGTGTTACTTATCAATATAATATTTTGTGAAAACTGTCACACATGTATTGTGTCATTGAACAAAATTTATTATACTTCATGATTGCATTTTTCATATACCCTGCAGTCATATTCTAGCACATTCTAACTAATCCCTAGACTGTGATGCCTAAAACAAAATAAATGCTATGCAAATAATACTTACTATACTATTTTGAGAATAATTACATAATTTTTTTCAGTATGTTAAGTACAAACATTTGAATATTTTTTTAATGAGGGTTGGTTTAATTCATGGATCCAGAATCCACAAATCCAAAGAGTTGACTATACATTCAAATTCATACTTGGAACATACATCAGTGATCATGCAAATATCTGCAGTAGTTGTAATTACAGACTCTTCCCATATTTCCTGATATTTAAGTAATGACATACTTAAAACCGAATTTCACTCTTATTTTAAGGTCTTCTTCAGAATTCCTTGAAATACCAAACTGTGCAAACTGATTTATAACTAGTCAAACTGGAGCAAATTGTAAGTGCACCACTTCTGGGACTGCCTCTTTCAAAATTAGACACATAAAATCACCTTTATTCTTTCCAATTACTTATATTGACAATAATACATGCTTGTTTTGAGCATAGTGTCCAAAAATAGAAGAAGTACAGAAAAAGAGAAAGTCTTGGTTCCATGAATAATTACTAGAGGAGAGTGAAACCAGGTAAAAACACTTGAAACTCATGAGTAAGGAATTAGTAAGTATTATATAGGTTAATTAGATACTTTGGGACTTTCTTGTTGCTGTAGTTTCTTAGTTTATTTACCTGTTACTGTGCTTAAATACCTCAGCAGAAACAATTTAAGGGATAAGGGGCCAATTATATCACAGGTCCAGGTTATAATCCATTATTGCAGTGAAATCATAGTCTTTCTAGCGTAACCTAGCATTCCTAGCAGGTTAGTAATGCATGTGGTCAACCTCTCTCTACAACTATACTCCAGTATTACCAGCCAAGGGAATGATGCCACATACAGTGGATGAGGTATTTCTGTATCAATGAATATAATTAAAATAACCCTTCTCAGACATTCTAGGAGATTCTTCTCTATGATACTTCTGTATTTTTTTATCTATTTAACAATTAAAATTAACCACAGCATTTAGGGAGAATTATGTTATAAACTATATACATCCATTTACATAGAACTTAAATGTAAGAAAATTGAAACATTATGCATCATTAATATATACAGGTATGATATGGTTTAAACTAAGTGTATAAAAGTGATATATTCATAATTTTGACAACCTGAGTTCAATTCCAGGAGCCCATATAAAATGTCAGATAATGTGGTGAATGTCTACAATCCTGTAATTCCAGCAATCCTCCAATAAGTAACTAGATATAAGAGAAACAAGTAGGCAATTCCTTCCCCAACAAAGTAGACAATGGAAACCAACTCCCCAAACACATCCTCTGACACCCAAAACAGTGTCACAACACACTTGTCCCTGCATGCCTACACACACACACACACACACACACACACACACACACACACACACTGCTAACAATAAACACATGCATATAAGTTATGAAGAAATAAAAAGCATAATTAACATGATTATCAGAATTATTTTTAATTATTAGTATATTATATCAGGCAAACTCTTAAGTAGTTACAATGAGATAAAAACCTAATATATATTTAAACTGTGAATTGCTGAAAAATGAATTTATTTATAGATATGCCATAATCTACTGTACATTTTTAATAATTTTTATATTAGCTAAATTATGTTCGATAAGAAAAAAAGGCCAATTGTGATGATACAGACTTTTAATCCAAACACTCATAACGTAGAAGCAGGTGGAGTTCAACTTCAGTCTGGTCTACACAAAATGTTCTAGGCCAAAACGTATTATAAAGCAAGACCCTGTCTCAATAAATAAACTAGTTAAAATATTACAACTGATATTCACTGCTAATATGACACTGGCCAAAATAATTTAGGCAAAAGCCATATAAGATAGTGCAGAACAGGTAAATTATTGTTTATTAATGGAGGAGGTACTGGTCTACTTCTATATAAAAAATTTAATATTGTAGACTACTATTTCAGGAAGTAAAGCAGATCTAACACATTTCAGAGTTAATCAATATTTTAATTTTATGAGCATCAATGTTGATAAAGCAGCTTCACAAACATATGTAATACACTAATGCAAGTATTTTTAGGGTTCTTTCATAATATTTTTTAGGCATTTTCTTTAATAATTACAAAATTCATTTAATGATTTTTATACAGCTTTAGCACAATTTAAACAGAAAATTTTAAAGTGGAATATCATAACATAATATAGTTCAAGTGATACAATGGAATTTGATTAGATGCTTGTATGCTGGGAAATGATGTTAGGAAAACATTGGGGGATATTCCTATAGCAAAACAATTACATTTCTATAAGAGCAGAAAGCTGTATGTGCATATAAAGGTTTAAGGATTTATAACATATGATAGTTTCTAATCTGGGCTGAGGGGTTCCAGGCAACCTTTGATTACCTTGTATGAAGTGAAGGCATACAACACAAAGTTTATGTGCTGTATGTTCAGAACCAATGCTTTAGTGAAGTCTCCTGAAGCAATGCAAATCACCACGTCCATAAACACATGGCTTCTCTATGCATTTAAATGTGTCCAGAAACTTTTTACTGTTCTTAAAACTTTTGTAATCCCCACAACTTACATTCATTTATGTGGCACTAATGTAGGTTCATGACACTTATAAGAAGCCTTACTTAACATAATATTCTGGGACCAATGGAGAATATTAAAGAATCAGTGAACCTGAGAAACATCTCACTGAAGAAAATACAATTTAGCCTTCCAGACAGCAGAATTAGTGTTCAGTTTCATACATGTTAAATCAATAACAGGCTTCCCTTCCAAAGAGAACTGGTGCTGTAAACAATTTACAGTTAGTTGGTGGCTTAATTGTTACATGTCCAAGTATGAGGAGTATTAAGTTAATCCATCTGAGTGAGACTCCACTGTTTCTTTTCAGGATGGCTAGGTCCTGTACTAAAAATAATCACCTCACCAAGTCTAGTGCTGACTCAGTCTACAGAAGTCTGGACCTTGAAATATCCAACATACAACCCCTGCCTGATTTCCACATCAATGTTGACTCCATAGGAAACTGA
Organism: Microtus ochrogaster; assembly: GCF_000317375.1. Taxonomy (NCBI): domain Eukaryota; kingdom Metazoa; phylum Chordata; class Mammalia; order Rodentia; family Cricetidae; genus Microtus; species Microtus ochrogaster. The sequence continues at coordinate 35,567,356 of NC_022013.1, read as the reverse complement.
CCTATGAGATTTTTTCAGGCCTCAACAATTATACTAATATGATGTCCTGACATAAACATCCAAAAGAAAAGTTGAAGAATCAAAAGGCTAGAAACCAATTATGAGTGAGTACATCCTATGTTCATCTTTTTGGATCTGGGTTACCTCACTCAGGATAGTGTTTTCTATTTCCATCCATTTGCATGCAAAATTCAAGATGTAATTGTTTTTTACCACTGAGTAGTACTAATATGTATATATTGCACACTTCATCCATTCTTTCATTGAAGGACATCTAGGTTGTTTCCAGGTTCTG
>NC_022013.1:35548462-35566223 GCF_000317375.1 Microtus ochrogaster | reverse complement strand
CGCCTGCCTCTGCCTCCCGAGTGCTGGGATTAAAGGCGTGCGCCACCACCGCCCAGCTTATTCCCTCAAAAAAAAAAATCAAAAGGGACTAGGGAAGGGGTTGCAAGGAAGCCGGTAGTTAGTTCCTGGCAGCATAGCTCCAAAATAATCACACAAAACTGCATTAATTAAACCACTGTTTGTACAATTAGTTCTAGCTTCTTATTGGCTAACTCTTACATTTTAATTGAACCCATTTCTAGTAATCTGCATATCGCCACGTGGCTATGGCTTACCGGCTAAAGTTCCAGTATCTGTCTCTGGTGGGATTACATGGCTTCTCTCTAACTCCTCCTTTTTTCTCCCAACATCTAATTTAGTTTTCCCTGACTACCTCTATTCTCTGCACATGCCCAGTGGTTTTCATAGCATATAGAGGGGAATCCCACATCAGAAAGATTTATCTGTTTAGCAATGTCTCTCAATATTTCTAATGCCATGATTCTTTAATGCAGTTCTTAATGTTGTGGATCCCCCAAACAAAAAATTATTTTTATTGCTACTTCATAACTGTAATTTTGTTACTTTTATGAATTGTAATGTAAAAATGTTTGGAGATAGAGGTTTGACAAAAGAATCATGACCTACAATTTGAGAACCACTGCTCTATCATCTTTGAGTAAGAAAAAATATTGAAAGTACTTTTTTCTTGCATGCTATAGCATTGCTATGATTTTCTATCCCTCTAGTTCTCTCAGTCCCTTCCCCACTTCTTCACCCATATTTACCCACCCCTCTTTAAACTGTCTCTAATTAGAAAACAAAATGTCTTCTAATGAATAAAAATAAAATAAACCAAATTATAATAAGATAAAGTAAAACTAACCCATAGAATGTTGTTTGTTTTTTTGATATATAGCTTTTTGAGTTGATACATTTTGAATATTAGCCCTCTATCCAGTATGTAGTTGGTAAAAATATTTTCTTTATTTTCAGGTATAACTCTAGTACATTTACCTAAAGGACCTCTATCTATCATATTCATAAAGTTGTTTTAAGAATTTTGTCTTGTGCTTCAGCTATGTTGAAATTCTTGGGACTTATTGTGATAGGGTTGCTGGGTTCTTCCAGAGACATAGTTTCTTTACTGTTATTGTGTCTACTTATCTGAGATTAGAAAGACTATAATTCAAAGTGCTGATATCTGAAACAGTTTCTTTTGATTTTAATCCTTAGTGTCTTTTGTCTTCTGTGGTTCATAGAACAAGATGGTAGCTGTGTGTTACCTAGTAGGGAATTCTTCTGGGATCCTTCTGTGTTGAGCCATTAGGGTTTCTAGGTAAAATGTTTCTACATATTAGAACCTGATACTAGGGAATGGGAAAGGTTCTGATGGGTGTTATTGGTAGAAGATGATGAGTTTACAATCAAGTTTACAATCTTTCCTGTCAATCTATACAGATATATGCTATCAAATACAGAAATTAATGCATACAACCTGTAATTAACTTTTGAATTTCATACCTCTCAGAACCCCTTCTTGAGATTTTAAAATAAATACTAGGATTTCCCATCTGAAATATAATTTGCATAGCTTCCATTCTTTAAAGAAAAAAATCCCATTTAGAAGAGTTTTAAAGTAATTATGAATTTAGGACTGAGGTTGAATGATGTCTGTTCATTCATTTAAAAACTATATCTCCAATTATGAAATTTAATTGATAGAATTAATATATCTTTATGAAATAGCACAGACTATTCTCTAGAGACTTTGAGTAAGTACAATGATGAACTAAATTCTCCATAAAAGGAAATATCCTGTTTCTAAGTGACTTGATTGATTATGGTAAGCAAAAGATAATGGTATCATTGATTTCTCTAGTCCTGCATCTGTAGCATAATAACTTAACTCTTTGTTGGAGCTTCTGCATCATCTAGCCTTTAACATTAATTTTTAGTCTCTATCTCACATCCCTTACATGAATAAAAGTACCATTCATTGAGAATGCCACCAAAACACCATACTTATTTTTCTCTGTCTCATTTTAGGGTGACTTTTTAGGGTGACCTAACATTTTCAGTCTTCAAAATTCTCAAATACGTCCCTACCAAATAACCAATATTATACAAGCCTTAACTATTATTTTTGAAGTTCAATGTGTTATTTTAAAACATCTAAGCTTCCTGCTTCTCATTTCCTGAAAAGCATAAGTAAGAGACATGTTATGTCACTAGATTATAAATTTTAAGCTGTAATAACATCACTTATCCTTTTGGTAAAACAGTATTTCAGGAACTCAGTTGATCTTGGTGAGGGAAAGCAGATTTGCCAGGTGTTGGGTTAGCTGATTGAAACAACAAGCCAACAATGAGGACCCTAAGAGAAACATACATAGACCTAATCTACATGGGAAGTAGAAAAAGACAAGATTTCTTGAGTAAATTGGGAGCATGGGTACCTTGGGAGAGGGTTGAAGGGGAGGGGTGATGTAGGTGGGTCTTTGTCTAAGTGTTAATTTCATTGGTTAATAAAGAAACTGCCTTGGCTTTTTGATAGGGCAGAACTTAGATAGGTGGAGTAAATCACACAGGATGCTGGGTAGAAGTCAGTGAGGCAGTCGTCATGATTCTCTGAATGACACAGACATAGACTAGAATTCTTCCTGGTAAGCCACCACCTCATGATGCTACACACATTAATAGAAATGGGTTGATCAAGATATGAGAGTTAGCCAAGAAGAGGCTAGAAACTAATGGGCCAGGCAGTGTTTAAAAGAATACAATTTGTGTGTTGTTATTTCAGGTGTAAAGCTAGCTGTGCGGGGAGCTGGGTGGGACGAAAAGCAGGCCTGCCCACAGCTCCTCACTACAGGGGGGAAGAATCAGGGAGGGGAGCAGAAAAAAATGTAGAAATCAATTAAAATAAAAAAACATAAAAAGCCAAATTTCAAAAATTATTGTTATGACAAAAGCAAGTATATGATCAAGAGAAAGTGACAACTTCTCTTCTTAAATCCTTGATTTTAAAGACTTGGGTTGGTCAGTGGAGAATAAGTGCTAAGTTTTCTGAACAAAAGGATTCACTGAATTGAGTGGGCAAGAAAATATGGAAAGCACTTAGCACCTAAGTCAATCAGATTTGTCATTAAGTGTTTCTTGTCCTGGCAGTTAGACACACAATTCCATCCATATAGTCAGGCAGCTATAGACAATTGGTAACTACTAGGAGAGGGAGCAACAATTTCTCTGAGTTTATCCAGTGGTAAGTCAACTACTTTCAGGTGGAAGACCACAAAATAGGAATATTTGAACAGCAAAAACTAGTCTTGAAAGACTTTTTTTAAAAAAAAAGAAGAAAATAAGAAACAAAGTTGAGAAGGAAGGGAATTGGTTGGTGTGGGCATATTTGCTGGAGGGAGGTGAATATGGTGTAAAGGAATGATCTGGTATAGCTCACAAGGTCGTATTTGTAGATGAATCTCAAAAAGAATGTTTATCAAAGGGGTAAAACATACAAAGCATTTTACATACTTCCATGTGTAAAAAGATTTTAAAAGCAAAACGCTTTGATGACAGAAGTTTCACATTGGAAAGAGAATGAAAAGTGGATGAAAGCCTGAAAGTCTTTCTGGTACATTTATGAATGACACAGAAGTGTTAACTCTGCAGTATCAAAAGAAGTATAAATTTGTATTCTGTGTATCTTGTCTTTTTATGGCATAGATATTAGACAAAATCATTCAAGTGTTCTGTTCAACAAGTTAGATTGTAATTGTTTATCATTGAAGCTATTACTGAGAGTCATTGGATAAGCAATCTGAGAAAGAAATATAAAATAGACAGAAGGTGTGAAGGATAACGTAAGAAGAAGCATTACAAGCTATATTTAATAAAGAATGTAGCCATAGAAAAGGAAAATAGAATATCAGACACAGTTATCAGAGATAACAGTAATAACGTTTAGATTAAAATATAATTGAGAATATATTTTATATACAATATCTTGGCTGATTGTATTTATAAAATCATTCTATTTTAAGCATATATTACTAAAATTTTTGAAGATAGAATCAAGTAGCACAATAAATCCAACAATTTAAATTCTAGTTACTTTTGGAAATAAACACAGGATTTGCATTTTATATATATATATATATATATATATATATATATATATAATTTTTGGTTTAAGATTAATGAAAAAGAACCCCTGAAGATTTGCTGACAGTGTGTAAAATGTAATAAACAGTTATTGCTATTTCATGTACATTCATATATCACATTTTACAATAGTAAAGCAATGATCTTCATTTCTCTGCTTGGGATCATGCCAAAAGAGGTATAACGGTATGGAAATGAAAAATCTGAAAATGAGCATTTACTTATTTCTTGATATGTTTTCTTATAGATGCTTCTCAGGATTGTTGGCAGCTAAAATAATTTTCAATGAGAAAAATAAAAGTGTGCTCCACCTTTTTTTTCTACATAACTGAAGTGGATGTCAAGTAGAAATAGCAGGGAAAATGTTTGTTTGGTCTAGGAGTAAATTAAATAGAGGATCCAAGGTAGATTAAAGGGCTGTGAGAAGAGGCATGCATAGAGTCAAATACCTCACCTGTGACTCCAAGCGCATAAACAATAATCTCTTGAAAGGGAACTACTACACATGTCAACAGAGCAACAACCACACACATTTCCCCAGCAAGTGTGTTTTAATTATAATAAAAGGATCAAAATTCTGAAGCTGTTTTTGAAATATCTCATCCTGGACCTCTCATTAGCAATAACTTTGGAAAGGGAAGGCTATGAAGTAGTACATTCTGGGTCTTTATTCCCAAGGGTAAATTCATAGAAATCAGTCCAAAGTTTTATATTGATAATGGACTGTGGGAGAGTTGTGGGAATAGTTATCTGTCACACATTTCTCATGGAAGTTTTATTCCTTTAAGAAGCATTTGGATTATAATTGTACCAGCATTCAACTGAACCTAGCAAAGTGCTTGCTGTTTTGAAAAAGCCATCACTTCTGGAGTTATCTTAATTTCTTGATCATTATGGCCACTGAACACTTAGGTAGCTAAAAGGTCACTAAATAGGACCACAGTGTTTCAGAACAAACAAAATAAAACCACTGAGAAAAAGCAACCAACTACAAATAACTACCTTCGTTTCAAGAGTTATTTCTGACAACTTGTAGGTATTTTGCAGAAAAAAATTATACAGAGTAATGTCAAAAAAAAGTAAGGTTATCATTTTCTGTATACATACTGCTCTTAACAAATCACTTGAAGCATCTTAAAGGTGTATAATAGTTTTATTTTCTAAAATAAAAGTCATATTAAAAGTGAGCACACAAAATCCAAACCATTTTATATACATATCTTCGGTGAGAGTGTGGACATATTATCCAGAATATATGGTAAGCAAACACTGTGGACTCTCGGTGTATGAGGAGTTTAACACCTGAGTGCACTTCTGCAGAAGCTACTGGGACATTTTTAGCAGCAGTTACTTTCATTTTTCTATTCTTTTTGATAGTTAACCTGGAGAGAAGGGTCTGGCTATAATGAATCATACACTATTATCTTACTTAGATTATTTCTATAGTTGACATTAAACATGTTTAAACACATGAGGAAAAATTATACAAGTATATGCTTTTCTTCCCTCCTTCCTTCCTTCCTTCCTTCCTTCCTTCCTTCCTTCCTTCCTTTCTGGTTGATCGAGACAGAATTTCTCTGGGTAACAGGTCTGGCTCTCCTGAAACTTGCTTTGTAGATAGGCTGGCCTTATACTCATATAGTGTTGGAGGTAATTGCTTGTTCCTTTCCTGGCTGCCCAGACCCAAAATTATCACATAGAAACTATTTAATTACAATACTGTTTTGGCCTTTTAGCTCATTCTTCTTGTTGGCTAGCTCTTATATATTAAATTAACCCATTTCTATTCATCTGTATTTTACCATGTGGTTGTGGCCTTCCAGTAAGGTTCTATCCAGCATCTGTGTCCTGTGGTGACTACATGGCTTCTCCCTGACTCTCTCTACTCTCTCTTCCTCAAACAGCTTGGAATTCTCACCTTGCCACATTCTGTGCTGCAATAGGCCTGAAGCAGATTCTTTATTAATCAATGGTATTCACATAGCATCAACAAAGATCATTCTTCCTGTTTCCAAAGTGCTGGAATTAAAGGCATGTACCACCTACCCTGCAGGAATATATCTTTCTAATGCTCTATCTTTTCAGGAAACTATGAGCTAACAGAAATATTATTATTCTATCATATTATTTTCTTAAACATAAAATATTATCTATTTTATATATGAGAGTTTTTAATTGGTGTGTATGTACGCATGAATGAGTAAAAAATTTAAAATATGAGTAAAAATTTAAAAATATATTTTCAAACACACTGTAACCCATTTAGACGTTTCTTCATCTTTGAATCTATCTTCAATGTATATTCTTTTTCTGACCACTTGAGTTTTTAATTTGCCAACCTATTTGGATCAGGTGGCTTTGAAAACTGAGTCCACCCAATTTCTTAGTTTTCTGAAAGTCTAGTTTCATGGCAAAGGTACTAGCAGGAGTCATGTTTATTGCCACAACTCTACGGAGTTTCAAGGTCCTTGCCACCACCAAGAAGCATGCTATCGGCTACTCATAAATACCATTTAAGTGTTTAGTGGCAAATCCTCTTAAAAGAGCTGCAAGGTTTTTGCTCCTAAAGCTGAGTCAAAATGACTCTCATAATGAGACATGGTTGCCTACTGTAAACAAAGCCCACCTGAGAAAATGTTGCTAAAAAGAAGCCATGCTTAACTTTGTTCTTTTATGTCTAGAATTCCTTTTCAAGCTCTCTCAGGTTTTTAAGTGGATTTAGTGCAACGTTGTGCTCATTTGTTGACTGATGCTTCTGTTCCACCAGATCCCACAGCCATTTGGTCCCAAATAAACACAGAAATCTACCTTAATCATAAACTGGTTAACCAAGTAACTCAGGGTTCTTATTAACTCTTATAACTTATACTAGCCCATAATTTATGTCTGTGTTAGCTATGTGGATTGGTACCTATTTCGGTGTGGGAGTCACATCTTGCATGCTCTATGTCTCACTTCCTCTGTGTATGGGTGAGAACTACAGACTGACTCTCTTCCCAGAATTCTCCTGTTCTCATTGCCCTGCCTCTACTTCCTGCCTGGTTACCCCACCTATACTTCCTGCCTTGCTCCTGACCAATCAGCATTTTATTAAACAAGTACAAGGAAGAAATATTTACAGGGTAAAACCATTGTCCCACAGCAAAAATCAAAAAAAAAAAAAAAAAAACATTTTAAGAATCAGTACGCTCCTTCCATTATATGGTCCTAGGTATCAAACTCAGGTCATGAGGTTTAAAGGCCAGCATCCTTACCTGCTGAACCTTCTTTCAAAACCTAAGAAATATTTTGAGTTTTGAAATTTGTGTTGTTTTATTATTAATATTGAAACTTTGAAAATGAATATTTCTTCTGAAATTTTAAGTTCAAATTAATATTTCTCATTTGTTTTGTTTGAGACCATAACAATATACCTTAACTTCACTTACATAGTCTTTAAAATTTCAATTCATATTTACCTTTTTATACGTAAGACTCTCTTTGGTGATTTCAATAAGAATGGTTTCCATAGATTCATTTAGCTGAATCCTTTATTATCAGAGAGTGGCATGACTTGAGGAGGATAAGGAACTGTTTTTTGTTGGAGTAAGTATGGCTTTATGGAGGAATTGTGTCACTGTGGGTGGGTTTAGTATCAAAAGACCTAGTCAGGCTACTACACTCTCTCTTCTTTCTTCCTATGAATCAGGATGTAGAACTCTCAAATAACTCCTTAATATAATGTCTGCCTGTGTACAAACATGCTCCCAGTCACAATAAGAATAGGCTAAATCTCTGAAATGATAAACCATCTCCAGTTAAATGTTTTCTTATAAGTATTGCCTTGGCCATGGTGTGTCTTCATATCAATGGAGACATAAAGGTTAATGTTTACAATTCCTGTACTTGAGTTATGAAGAGACAGGAGGATCCATGAATTTCAAATCTGCATGATCTACACAGTGAGCTCCAGATTAGCCAGGGATACACAGCAAGTTCCAGGTCAGAAAGGGCTACATATTGATGTTTACTTTCCAAAGAGAAATAAAATGAGCAAAAGGCCTGGCTAGGCATCAATCCAAAAGAGGCAGAAAATAATGTGTAGTAAATATGGGAAAACAAGTTTTACCTCATTAGCCACCAGGGAAATGCAAATAAAAATGCAATGGATTTTAAGTTTGCAGGTCCATTAAAATAGCTACTAACAAAAGCACAAATAAATACGATTGACTAAGAGTTGCACAAATTAAAAATTATGCACATTTTAGGAGCACTGTAAAATAGTACACAATCATAGAAGTCACTAAATCTTTACAGAGAACTGGCAGGTAATCTGGTGAGTACTTTGTGAATGACAACGAAAATGAATCTTGAGGGTTATAGAATGGCTCAGCACATAAGAGAATTGTTACTTTTACAGAAAATGCTGATTTGGATAGCAGCACCCATGTGGCAGCTCACCACTATCAATGCCAGGGGCATCTGACATGGTCTTTTGATGACCAGGAACACCAGATACGCATGTGGTGAAGAAACATAGATGCAGGCAAAACACCATACACATGAAAATGAATCATCTTAAACAAATTTGTCAAGATGCAATGAAGTATGAGCAGAATCATGTTGGTAATAATAGTATCACAGTCAAATATGGAAATAACTCAAATTGTATAACCTGATATTGTATTTCCTAAAAATAGAGCAACATTGATGCCATAAAACAATCCCATACCAGTTCAGAATTATTGATCATAAAAATAGCTATTTATTTAAAGGAAAAAACTTACAGATCCCCATCCTAAACAACAGTCCTCTGAGCACAAACAGGAAACAGTGTCTAGCAGCTGGAATGGGAGCCAGAAGCAAGAGAGCAGGTTCACAGTTCCCACTGTTTTTTAAACTATAAGAGACTATGCCCAAGTGGACTGGTATCTTAAAGGCTACCGGCTCAAGGAGCAGAATGTGCTTCCACAGCAGAACATGAAACATGTACATAGTCAAATATTTTAAAAGCATATTGAAAAACACTAAATATTGATTACCTTGTGGGACTGAATTCTAAACTTGTTTGTACTGCATAAGTACAGGTTTCTGCCATTGATCTATGCCTCCACCTTCAGTCTCATCATTTTCACAGTCTTTCTCCCAATATCTATTGTTTTAAATGCATGATTGAAGTTTTGGGTTATTTTTAACTACTACAGATAAAGGAAGGATGTCACAGCATATTTATCATTCTAAGTTTGACATTTTCTTCTAGGATAGAATCTCCTCCTCCATCCATATTCTTTTACATGGCAAGATTTTAAAAAAGGAATAATATTCTATTCTATTGCATCTGTTGTACTACAGTTTCTTTACATGCTCACCAGTCAAGAGACACTTTAGTATGTTTGTGTCCTGGTTATTATAAATAATTGTTATCTAAATGTGAAAGTAAAATAACCTATTCATGTTCGGAGTGAATTTTCCTTTACTACACAGACACAAAAGGGATGGTAACACCATTCCCTTGTCAAGGTTTCATTTTTAGTGGGTCTTTTCCATTTCTGTTCATAGTGATGCTAGTAGTTCCTATTTCCAACAAAATAGCAGGTCTCCTCTTTTGTCCCTTGCACAATCTCAAAAGTTCACTATCTCTTGTATTTTTGATAATGAAGAGTCTAAAATATGTGAGGTAATGTTTTGTAATTTAGAGTTATAGTTCTCTAATGATTAGCTGTATAAACCACATTTACAGACTCTGTCAGTTGTTTGTCTTTTTAGAGAAATATCTATACATATTCTTTAATTGTCTTTAAGCTGGGCTATTTGTAGGGTATTTTCCCTTTAGATATTAATAGAAATAAATTACTATCATACCTTGAATATACACAAATGTATGATGATATTGTAGGAAATAAAATAACAATAGTTTTAAAAATAAAAAGTATATATATGTGTGTACACATAAATACAATACAAACCTTCAAAAATAATAGATAAGCCATCATAATTCATGAGCACTGAATGAAGAAAAGTAAATTCCTGTAATTCTCTGTCCACATATTTGCTAACGGATTATAAAAACAAAATTTTAAAAAATAAAATACAGGAAATTGATGATTCATTTTAAATTTTTCTATTAAAGAATTTGAGTTAATAGTTTATATGTATATGCATATATATGTTTGAATGTATCTATATGTCTTCTATGGTTTAGATGCAGTGTCAGTATGTGCCCTCCATGAAAGTCATCTATTAAAAATGTGGTACCCATGATAATGTAATCTATTGGAGGAGAGAGGGAAACATGTCAGTATGCAGTTGAGTCTGTGCTTAGTTCATTATTATGTAGTTGCTGCTCACCTCGACCTCACAATTCTCTTTGCTTAATGTCCCAGACTGTAGGGTTACAAATGTAGGTTATAGCACCTAGGTTCATGCTAGGATCTTCAAAATGTAACAGACCCTACATGGTAATTAGATTATGTATTTAGTATATCTCCTAAAATAGAATAATGTAGTCCTTTGAGAATTCCAGTTAGCATCTTTAGCTGCCTGCTTTTATTGGGTCCCTGCCATTGGTCAGGAAGATTTAACTGACAAATGTTGGACTTTCTGCCACCACACAGCAAATTCCATAAACCTCATTTCATTACAGAGTGTCTGGCTTCAGGTCATTACAATGGAAAATATATTAATATAAAGCCCATATAGTTTCACTAGTGAACTCTACTTAACATATAGTGAATATATTATGTAACTGAATATTTATATCTTTAATATAACAAAACAAAAATAGTCCTAGTTATATCTTATGAGACTAGCATATTCCTCATAATAAGAGTCAATAATGACATACAAAAATAAATCTAAAAACCATTATCTTCATGAAACCACAATGTACAATGTATTTTGCAATCAAATTCACCAAAGTCCAATAGATATATTGTATAAAATGTTCTTATAAATTTATTCAGTGTTAGTTCAGTTATTATTTGAATGCTTTTGAAGTGTATGTTTTAATACTTTTCAGTTCTGGTGTTCTAGATACCTTTGAATAAATCTAGAAATGATCTGTCTTTATTAATTTTTTTCCTTTTTCTGTAACTTGAAGAATTTTATCATTTCCTACAATAAACAGGTACCTGGAATATGTGATCAGAATCTTTTGCTGTTATTACCATTAAAAAAATAAATGAACATGTTTTGTGGAAGAGAAATATGTGTTTCTCCTTCTACAAAACCAGTAGAAATTCCCTCGGTTTAATTTAAGAGTATTAATGTGGATAAGGTTATCATTATTTGTAGTCAGTTAGGAAATACAAAAAAAACAATATGAAGGGACTGGAGAGATGACTCTGAGGTAAGAGTACTGGCTGCTGGCTGCTCTTTCAATTGTCCTGAGTTCAACTCCCAGCAACCAACTGGTGCCTCATAAACATCTATAATGAGATATGGTGCCCTCTTCTGGTGAGTAGACATACGAGCGACAAAACGCTGTGTCCATAATAAATAAATAAAGCTTAAAAAGAAAAAAGAAAAAGAAAAAGAAAAACAAAGCCTGGCAGTCGTAGTGCATGACTTAAATTCCAGCACTCAGAAGGCAGACAGGAGGATCTTTGTGAATCCTTGGCCATTCTGGTTGAGAGAGAGTTCCAGGACAGGCTCCAAGCTACAGGCAAATGCACTTGGCTTGATTATTTGAAACTTCACAGCCCACACCCAGTGACACACTTCATGAATGAGGCCACACCCACAACAGCAAGGCCATATCTCCTAGTAGCACCATTACTTATGAATCTAACAGGCCATTTTCATTGAAATCACAACCTTCATTTATACTTTAGGCACTGTAGCTGGTATTATTGGTGCATCCTTAAGAATCCAATATGTCTTATTATAATAAATAACATTTGGAGCCTCAATTCATGAATTAATAGATTTTTTAAAAAAATTCTCTTAATGAAACATCTGTTCAAATATTGTCTGTTATTTTGATGTTTTACTCATTATAGAGCGTTATGAATTTATTATGCTCTGGAGACAATTTTATTGTCAGATATGTGTGTATTTCCTTTTATGCACTCTACCTTGTCTTTTCCTTAATAGAGATTCAGGAAATTAGCAACATGATGAAGTTGAAATTACAATATTCTCTTATCAGTGTTTTTGTGTCATAAAGACCTTCGCCTGACTGGAGGCATGAAAAGGCCACAAATAATTGTACGACAAACTTCTTCAATTTTTATGCAGTTTTATCAATATCTTCCTTACTAATAAAATAATCTGATAACTATCAATTTACTTTGAAACATTCATTTAACTAAACTTCATTTTTGATAGATTGTTGAGTCATTTTCATTGTTTTCAGATTTTACTTGATTTATATTGTGTAGAATATTATGTGTTCTTTGTACCTCAGCTTTATTTATATAGAAGTAATAAGACTACTGTTAACTCTTGGGCCATTTATCACATTTATCAGTTAATCTTAGCTGGGGTTACACCTTTACAAAATTCTAGGTGGGTAAATGTATGCAGCTTTCTACCTGTTTATCCCATGTCCTTCGCCCACTTTGGGATGCAGCCTGCTTGATGACTGTCCTCTTGGAAATATTCCAAGTGCTACCAGGAGAGAAGTGGAGACAGCCAGGAATCCCCCAAGATTAAAGAAATGATTGCTCTTTTTATTTTTTCTATCCTCTGACAAATGCTTATTTGTGACAGTTTGTATAACTTTCCTTTTGTAGTGCAGATACTCATATTAATAAATCTAAGCAGGAGACCTCTTGTATTTATTTTTAATTATATATTCCAATGTGAATTTGTATGTTTACATATGGGACATGTAAGCTAGTGCCTGTTTTTGAAGTCCAGAAGGGAATGTTGGATCTCTCGGAGCTGGAGGTGCATGTTGCTTTGTTTGAATCACCCAGTTGGTGTGCAGGAACCAAACTCACATCTTTTGAAAGAGAAGATAGCGCTCTTAATAGCTGAGATCTATTCTCAGTCTCTCAATAAGCTTTATCTTTAAAAAATTTCTGTCCCTGATTCAGATATTAACTGGTATGGTTATAGTTCTCAGGATCTCAAATACTGAATAAAACTTTAAAAACTAAAGATTAAATACTGCTTAGAAAATGAGTGTAAACTCTGCTAAGAATGAACTATGTTTATTTTCAAGTTCTATGAAGCTATAAATTAAAGCCCAGTTTTGAATAAGTGTATTTCCCAAAACATAAAAGGAAATTAACATGCTATTTATTTGCTCATTTAATTTTGTTATTACATTACAATTGTACACTTAAAAATTCCAAAAAGCAGCCAGCAAATAATCATGTAGAACTGAGCATAGCAAGTGAATCTTGGAACTAGAAGAGGCTGCACCTCATAAGCACAATCAATGAATGAATGAATTCTTTCACTGTTCTCAATTGATTTGTCTAAAATTGGTACATTTATTTAAAATGGTTTATATTTTACAAAATATAAAATTTCTCTAATATAAATAATGTTGTGTTGGGACCAGGGAGATATCTTAGTAGGTAAAAGCACTTTCCACATAAGCAGGAAACTTCAGCTCAGTTCCTAGGAAGGTAGACAGAAAAAACTGAATCCACAAATTGTCCTTTGAGCTATATATGCATGCACTGCAGGACATGTATACCTACACAGCCATCACAAACACAGATTACTAATAACTTTGAAATACTAAATACAATGACAATGTTCAAAGACAGAGTCCAGATGAACTTTAGAAGAGAGCTTTGACACTGTCTATGAGGAATTATTTTAATTGGCGTGGGGAAACCTGCACTCTGTAGGAGATCCCATTTCCTGAGAAAGGACTGTACTGAAAGATAAGAAAGGAAGCAGAACCACAAACATACAATCACTAACCCATTGCTCTCTGTTTTTGGTATTGGATGCAATGTGACAAACTCCCTTAATTAACCGATGCCCTGATTTCCCTGTCATGATGGATGGTATTATAGCGACTTTGAACTGTGAGCTAATAAGACTTTACTCCTTAATTTTTTGAGGTAGTTTATCATAACAGGAAGAGCAAGTAAAACACACATTAAACACACAATTAAAAAAATTAATGAACATGATGCAATTGCATTGTTGAATTTATGATGAATTTTACTATCATCTCCTTGAAATTTTGGAAGCTAATTTAAAAATCAAAGAGGAATTTTGTAGTTCAGACTATTAATTTCTATAGCAGAAGTAGACATCATGGGCTTGGATAATTGAACACATTTTCTAGTTATCATGTATCTCAAACGTTCCCTAAAGCTGTCACATGAGATTTTGTCATACATGAGGGAAACATACCCTAATGCTATAACTATTTTCCTTATGACTTATAAAGTCAAGCAGTTCACTCACAATGAGTAATTAGGGAAGTGAACTGGATAAAATTAATTCATAATAAATAATCATCACAAATAGAAGCAATCAAAAGTAAAATCCATTCTCCCTGGCTATTGGGAAACAATTTGAACTAAATTAAGGAACACGCAGATACAAAATCCTTGAGTCATGGTAGATGGGATTATAGATTTAAACCAAAGTCCAAATCAGGAGCACCAAGAAGCAGCTCAACCATAATTCTAAGGTGAAGCATAAGAGTTGCAGTGATTCTCTTATACCAAGTTAGTCTAGAGGAAAAAATAATTCATATAAAACTAAGAGACAAATATGCCCAAAAGCACATAATTATTGTTGCAATACTTGTATCTTTCTTTTAATCAAACTTACTCTCTCTGCGTCACTCTCCTTCATAAACTCACTAAGTAGAAATTATCTATCTCCCTGAAAGGCATCAAAATCAGAGCTGGGAATCATTACCACAGCTCATTTCTCATTTCAGTTGCTTATAAAACTTATAGAACTCCGAAATGTTGGAATTTTAGCAAAATATAAACCTTCAAAATTTCTTAGACTCTACAGGATCCAAAATTTTAATTAAGGAACTGTAAACAACACGGAGTTCTTTGGTGGACAAAACAAATAATTTTGATATGAAAGTAAGAAGAACATGAATAACTCAATATTTATTTATTTTCTTGATACATTTTATTATTACTTAGATTTTTTTAAGCTGAAAATAGAAATTAGCAAAATTGAAAAGGAGTCAAGTTGCTTACACTAAACAAAGGTACTTTATTTTATCAGTTTTACAAAGATAAATTCAAGTCTCATAATGTGTAGTGATTTAAAACATTTTGTTATTTAATCACCTCTATGAACATTTTCAAGGTACTTGCTTATTAGAATATATTTCATGTGTTTTAAAAACTTAATTTGTTTTTATTTCAAGTGTCTAAGATATGGGATTTCCCCTCTGTATGTACTACCACCCTCTGCTATACGCTTTTCCTTAATTCCTTTTCACAACTTGGAAACTTAGCTGGGTGGGATCTTGCCCTGAGCTCACCACTCCCTTTACTCAATTTCTTAATATATTTATCTCCTTGAACACAGGACTTAGTTCCATTCATAATAATACTGAGAGTACTACATCTTGTAGGCAACAGGAAGTCAACTGAGAGAACTGAGGGTGGTATCCTGAACAGAGGAGACCTCAAAGCCTGCCCCACAGTGACACACTTCCTCCAACAAAGACACACCTAATAATGCCACTCCCTATGGAAATATAGCAGCCAATTACATTCAAACTACCACATTCTACTCCCTGGCCCCCATAAGCTTGTAACAATATCATAACACAAAATTTATTTAAGTCCAACTTCAAAAGTCCCCTAGTATGTCATAGTGTCAACAATATTTTAAAGGCCAAAGTTCAAAGTCTCTTCTGAGACTCATGCAATCTCTTAACTGTAATCCCCTATAAAATCAAGATCAAAACACAGATCATATACTTCCAATATAAAGTGGCACAAGATATACATTACTGTCCCAAAACACAGGAAAGGAAACAGCAATGAAATATTGGAGCAAATGGAGATCAAAATCCAGCTGGAAAGGCAGAAGTTCTTACCGGGGACTAGAGTATTGCTGTGATACGCCTGATCGTGTTTTTGTTTTGAGTAATATGGACTTTAAGAGTTTGTGTTAAGAAAGCAATGGAATGCTTTACATGCTCTTTAATAGGCCATGCTAGTAGGAGTGTGAAAATAAGTGGTACTGAATGTGATTTGATAAACTAGGGATCAAGAGGTTTCAGAGGAGAAGAATCTCAGTATGCTCCATAGAGTGTGACCTAGTGATATGTTAGTGAAGAGAGCAGCTGCCTTAAGCCCATGTCTGAGGCATCTGCCAGAGGCTAAAGTGAAGAGTCTTGGATTAATTTTGTATACAGAGGAACTCTCAAAACAACCTAGTATAGATTCTGCTGTGTGATTATTAGTGGTGACTCTAATGAAGATTTCTAATGAAAAGGTGCAAAATGAGCAGGGTAAATTACAAAATATTACTTAGATTTTTATGCAATATTTTGATAATACTCTTTACCCTCCTTCAAATCATCCCAGGTCCTTCCCACCTTCCTACCTAACTGACTTAACTTTTTCTTTCTTGCTCAAAAACAAAACAAAAATGAACAAAAAATGACAATGACAAAATAATTGAATATAACAGAAAGTGTCTAACCAAGCAAAAACGAAAAGCATACAAATACATTGATTCTGTTTTGTGTTAGGCTACTGCTACTACATCAGTAAGGCTACTACCATATTCAGGCACAGTGCCAGTCCTGGAGTTTATTTGATACATTCAGTGTCTCTCCATCGGAAAGCACTGCTCTCCTTTGTATAAGGTATCAGGTGAAAATAGCTTCTTGTTTTCGGATGAGACTTTGTTTTAATATTCCCTACTCCCTGGGAATCTGGTTTGAATTTGTTCTTATTTTGTAATTTTATGTAGTGTTATCAACCCTGTTGTATATGAAAGAAAGTGTTTCCTTGGAACCTTCAATCACCTCTGACTCTTACAGTCTTTCTGCCTTACCTTCTGCATGCATCCCTGCACCTTGAGGTAGGAGGTGTGATAATGTCATCACACTGAGGTATGAGTGTTCCCAGGTTCCTCACTCCCTTATCTTTGTTTAGTTAGTTCTGTCCTCTCATCTATTGACAAGGAATCTTCTCTAATTAGGCTAAGTAATGCTTTTCTCTCTGGGTATAGTAATATGTTATTAGGAGCTATTTTATTGTATGTTCCTTTAGCAGAATAATAGTAATATCTTTCTGCTTGGGTTCAGACCCAGCCAGTCCTAGTTCAGCAGTGTCAGGTATATTTTGCATCTCATGGAGAGTCTCTTATGTTCAATCAAAAGTTGGTTAGTTCTGTATGCTTCTCTTGAGAGGACAATAATCAACTTTATATGGAAAAATAAAAAACCCAGGATAGCCAAAACAGTCTTATATAATAAAGGAACTTCTAGAGGCATTACCATCCCTGACTTCAAACTCTACTACAGAGCTACAGTATTGAAAACAGCTCGGTATTGGTATAAAAACAGAGAAGTCGACCAATGGAATTGTATAGAAGACCCAGATTTTAACCCACAAAACTATGAACACCTCATTTTTGATAAAGGAGCTAAAAGTATACAATGGAAGAAAGAGAGCATCTTCAACAAATGGTGCTGGCACAACTGAATGTCAACCTGTAGAAGAATGAAAAT
>NC_022013.1:35533688-35546675 GCF_000317375.1 Microtus ochrogaster | reverse complement strand
GTGGGGGGAGGGTGGGAGGAGTGGGAGGCTGGGAGGAGGCGGAAATTTTTTTTTCTCAAAAAAAAAAAAGTTGGTTAGTTACTCCCAACATCAATGCCATTATTGTGTCTTTATATCTTTTTTTATTGAAAATGTTCACCTCCTCCCCTCCCCCTCCCCCCTCCCCCTCGCTCTTCAGTCCAAGGAGCAGTCAGGGTTCCCTACCCTATGGGAAGTCCAAGGTCCTCCCTGCTCCCCCTTACTCTGGAACATATGAACACCTCAGCGCTGGATCCCAACATACGTTATCCCAATGTGGAACCCAAACAGATGGCCCTCAATGTGGGACTTTTGACAAAAATTTCTGCTACAACTTTAGCAGATGAAATAAACTCTTGGGCTGGAAAAAAATGGACCAGCAAGTAACAGTCTTGCTAGCAAATGAAGAACATCAAATTTAGATCCTGGCACGCATGTGAAAGGCCAGGTTTGTTGACATATGCAGATAAGAATAGATCTTTCTTCATCAAAAAAGCTTCTCTTTGTAACACATGGAGACTACCACAGTGTGGGTTCATTTTCTATCCCACAGGAAGCTCTCAAAGAATCACATGGAGACTTACTTTTAATTATGAAAATTGCCAATGGCTTATGCTTGTTTCTAACTAGCTCTTATAAATTAACCCATTAGAAATTCCCACTTCTATTAACTTACTGTCTACCTCATGGCTTTATTATCTTTACTATGTACTGCCCATGCTACTTTCCTGCTTCCTCTGTGTTTGCTGACAATTCTCTTCTGCTTCTTTCCAGATCCTAGCTATTGGCTATTCAGTTTTTTATTAAGCCAATCAGAATGACACAACTTCACAGTGTACAGCAATATTATTGCACAACACTACAGAAAGCTGTAACAGATCAAAACGCAAAGAACTATTACACTGGGGTGTCCAGCCCGAGCTGATCCATCTATAGCAAAAATTCTGCACTTGAAACTCAGAGAAAATCTCAGAAGTAGGGTGGAAGGACAGTAAGAAGTAAAGAACAGATATTTATGCTGCTGTATCATGTCATATATATATGGCAGAAAACGTTCAGCATTGAATCTTAGCAATCTGGTTGCATAAACAAGGTTGATATAATAAGAAGTTTAGTTGATATACTGGCATAGATATTGGAAATTTTTATACAATCTCATCACTAGATGAAGTACTACAGACAAGGAAGTGTTGCTCAGAAAGAAAGAATTTGAACCAGATGTCTTTGGTCATGTGCTCTCTAATATATTGCACAGTTTCAATTGGTCAGACCTAAACAAATTTACATAGGACCAATACTAAATTGATTGACTTGGATATGTGTGTATATATGCACACACATTAAAAATTATAGAATAAGAATTTTGGAAGGAGTTACAGAGGATTTGGGAGGGTAAGAGGGGTAGAAATGATGCATACATAGTATTCATAAATAAAAATCTCAAAGAGAGAAAGCAAACTACTTTAATTTAAAAAAACAAACAAGCCAGCAAACAAATGGAACAACCAAGAATGGCTTTACAACTATTTAGAACTGTAACCCCATTGTCAAGGTGGGAGGTTGGAAACAGAATTGCATGGACTTCCAGGCTGCAGTTTCCATAAAAGAATCTTTCCAAAAGGAATGCACAGCAGTCGATAAGTCAGAACATCCAACATCTTTTGACCTCTATGTATTACACAGTCACAAACACCTCCATACAAACATACATAAAAAACAATCATGCATACACAGGAAGCACACACATGTCTTATATCACAAAGCAAAGTAGATGTTCTGGTGTATACATTTTCCATTGTTTGAACCTAAAAGTGAGAAACTTCAAAATGTAGGATGAAAAAAGTTCAGACTTGTTCAACTATATTCATAGCAGCCTTATTCATAATAATCAGAGCCTGGAAAAAACCATGAAACCTAGATGCCCGTCAAACAAAGAATGGATAAGGAAATTGTAGTACATTTACAGAGTGGAATACTACTCTGCCGTAAAATATAACAACATCTTAAACTTTGCAAGCAAATGGGCAAAACTAGAAAAAGACATATTGAGTGAGGTAACCCATACCCAGAAATAAAAATATAGTATTTACTTACTCAAAAGAAGATAATATACATAAGGCAAAAGATAACCAGTCTACAGTCCACAAACCCAGGGAACCTAGACAACAAAGGGGACCCTGAGAGGCACACACATGAATTCACACAGGAAGGAGAACAAGACAAAATCCCCTGAGTAATTGTGAGTATAGGAGGCAGAGACAGGGTAGAAAGGAGAGAGGGGAAGAAGAGGAGTTGGAAAAAATATAGCTCAACAAAAACAATAATAAAAAGATCAAGTAATGGTAATCTACAAACATCAACTGTATTTGGAGAAAAGACTAAATATTAAATTTATAAATAAAAATGCCTAGGCTAGCCTAGTGTATCATAATAACATGAAAGTCAGTATCCCTTGTCCTTTCTCTATCTACATCTGTTTGATGACTGATCCATTTTTGTGTGGACACAGTGCAAGCATGTTTAGCTACCTTGAGTCGGTGATTGTAGTGACTGTATTTTGCCCAAAGGCAGTGTTTTGGAGTATTTCCTCCTGTTTGAGTTTCACTTTCTTTTGATCCCAATTCTACAATGTCTCCTGAACAGTAGCGAGGAGAGCACAAATGTCTTGGTTACAGATATGCACTTGTCCCTCACAGTCTCAAATCTGTACACAGTCATGATTATCTGCATTCACCAACTTCCATGGTTAAGAGTAGCATTAGTTCAGGAGTATGATCATAAGTATTTAGAGAACAGCTTCATGTTCTATTTATTTCATTGGTTATTTGCTACTAAGAGACCTTAATATAAATCCAACCACACTGAACCTGATAGAAGAAAAAGTGGGAAGTACTCTTTAATGCATGGGCACAGGAGAACACTTCTTAACTATATCAGTAGTAGCACAGACACTAAGAGCAAAAATAAATAAATGGGACCTCCTAAACTGAGACACTTCTGTAAATCAAAGGACACAGTCAATAAGACAAAAAGGTAGCCTACTGAATGGGAAAAGATTTTCATCAACACCACATCAGACAAAGGATTAAATTCTAAAACATATAAAGAGCTCAAGAAATTAGACATTAAAATTCCAAATAACTCAATAAATGGAGAATTCTCAACAGAATGGCCCAAAAGATACTTAAGGAAATGTTCAACATCCTTAAATCAAAACAACTCCATTGCTCGTGGGATTGCAAGCTTGTACAATCACTTTGGAAATTAGTATGATGGTTTATCAGAAAATCGGGAGTCAACTTTCCCCAGGATCCAGCAATACCACTCTCAGGCATATACTCAAAAGATGCTCAATCATACTACAAAAGTACTTGTTCAACTATGTTCATAGCAGCATTATTTATAATAGGCAGAACCTGGAAACATCCTAGATGTCCTCAATTGAAGAATGGATAAAGAAAGTATGGGACATTTACACACCAGAGTACTACTCAACAGTAAAAAACAATGACATCTTTAATTTTACATGCAAACTGTGGAATTGGAAAACACTATCAAGAGTGAGATAACCCAGACCCCCCAAAAAACAAATATTGTATATACTTATTCATAAGTGGATACTAGCTATAAACAAAGAACATTGAGCCTATAGTTCATGATCCTAGAGAAGCTAAGTAGTAAGGTGAATCCAAAGAAAAATATATATAGACCCACCTGGAAATTTGAAATGGCCAGTATTGACTAGCAGGGTTGGGAGCACGGTGGTGGTAAGAGAGGGGATGGTAGCAGTAAAAGAAGAGGGAAGAGGGGAGGCTAAAGGAGAACTTGAAGGAATGTCAAGATGGAGGCAGGACAGATAGGAGAGCAATGAGAGAGATATCTTGAGTGAGGAACTCATTATAGAGTTAGCAGAAACCTGGCTCTAGAGAAAATCCTAGGAATCCAAAGGGATGACCCCACCTAAGACCCTGGCCAATAGAGGAGAGGGGGTCCAATCTTGACTTGCCCTATAGTCGGACTGATGGTTATCTTAAATATCATTATAGAGCCTTCATCCAGCAACTGATAGAGGCAGAGGCATAGACCCACATGGAGCATTGGACTGAGCTCCCAAAGTCCATTTGAAGAGTGAAAGGAATGAGAATATGAGCAAGGAAGTCAAGACCATGATGGGTTCACCACTGAAACATTTTCCTGAGCTAATGGGAGCTCACCAACTCTAGCCAGATTGGGAAGGAACAAGCATAGGACCAAACTAGCTCCTCTGAATGTGTTTGATTGACAGTTGACATGGCTGGGGTAGACTGTGGGGCCACTGGCAGTGGCATCAGGACTTATCCCTATTGCGTGTACTTCATTTTTGGAATACTATTCCTTTTGAATGTATACCTTGCTCTGCCTAGATATGTAGTTATAGGAGCAGTGGGCTGCATCCCCAGCACCCCAGCCGCTTGGCTAGCTCATGCCCCGAAATAATTACACAGACACTGTATTCATTTAATCACTGCTTGGCCATTTCTATCCAGCCTCTTCTAGGCTAACTCTCGCACCTGGACTAGCCCATCTCTAATAATCTGCTGTAGCCCACAAGGTGGCTTACCAGGGAGATTCTAGCCTATGTCCATCCTGGGTCAGAGCTTCATCACATGCGTCTAGCCAGGCGAGGGGAGCATGGCGTCTCTGCTCCAGAGAGCAGAGCTGTCAGTCTGAGCTCACTTCCTCTTCCTCCCACAATTCTGTTCTGTTTACTCCTCCCACCTATGTTTTAACCTATCAGGGCAAGCAGCTTCTTTATTTAATTAACCAATGACCTTCCTCCATCATAGATACAGTAAGGTGGGGGGGCGGCTTGGACCTTCCCCTCTTTGAGGATTAGATATGGGTGAGGTGGGAGGGTGTGTGGACGGAATGGGAACTTGGATTGCAATTTTTTTTAAAAAAATTTAATTAATTAAAAGGAATCTACTCACAGAGAAAGGTTTCTATAAAAACATAAAATATATGTGGTATTTGGGGATTATCAGCCACTTAATTGTGATTTTTAATTCACTTAAGTTTTACTAAAATTATGAAATAAGATTACAGAGATTTTGGAAAAAGTAATTCTTCAAAATGACTCCTTAAGAATATACGCATAAGAGCCGGGCGGTGGTGGTGCACTCCTTTAATCCCAGCACTTGGGAGGCAGAGGCAGGCGGATCTCTGTGAGTTCGAGACCAGCCTGGTCTACAAGAGCTAGTTCCAGGACAGGCTCCAAAACCACAGAGAAACCCTGTCTCGAAAAAACAAAAAAAAAAAAAAAAAAAAAAGAATACGCATAAATGCCCTGACATCGATGTAAATGATTGTTGCAATTTTACTCTTCAGTACACTTTCTTGACAAATTGCACAGCAAACAATTGCTTCCAATCAGTTTCTGATTTTGAATCAAGAGCCCTCTGTCAATGCAGTGTCTCTGCAAGGACCATGACAAAGAGCAACACAAAACACCATTAATAGAAGAGGCTTGCTAAATAACTTTTGAAGTGGATAATATAAAACAACATGATGACTTTAAGATGTAGAATTATGCTCCATGGTTTTAAAAACATAATGATTTATCTTCCATTTTCTGTAGCTTTTGAAAAGAATATATTACAGGATTTTAATTACCCCATCTAGGCATTTTCACTTTATCAATTCTTCTAGTGCTGGTTGTACTCACAGGGGCTGAGAGCACATCTTGATTAATTTTTTCCACGGTGTAGTTCAGCCTTTCAGAGAAAGGATATAAAGCTACATCTACAAGTATTTGTGACTGTTAAATCAGGATACATGTCACATCCACTGTGGCTTCTGATGAAGTCATGGAATCATTCATGGGGAGATAAATGAAAGGTCCATTAAAATCAAAACTGTTAATGTGGCAAAACAAAGCTTTTAAGGATTTGTGGAATGTTATGGTAACTAATGAAATCAATATTCAGGTCAAGCTAAAACTATTACGCTGTTCTTTGAATTTCTAATTCCCTACAGTTAGCCAGCCCACTTAAGTTGGGAAAATCCAGTATTACTACAGTCCTTTAATGTTTTAAAAGCTTGTCATTTGGTGAAAAATGTCTGTTTTTTGGCATCATCCCTCGAGAGTCCACCACTCTAACAAGAACACATAGTAAGACACTAATTTAAAATACACTAAATTTATTTTAGGACACAAATTTTGACAGTTTTGTATACTTTTAGTTTATGAAGAGTGACTTTAATTTGTCAATGATTTTTTAAAATAAAACAAAGCCAAATAAACTGCAGGCAGCATATGCCATTATGAAGTTTATATTGTTCTTTCAACACCAGCAGTTTCATACGGTTTCATGAATGAGGCACTGTATAGTCATACACTGTTCTGTTTTAATGAAAAGGCATACATGATATTTAAATTTACAGATAATTTGTGTATTCATTCATACATTCATGGTTTCATCAATACATTCAACATAGTGTTTATTGAGTCCCTATTATTTATTCAAGCTCACATTGGGCACACAAGAAGAAGTCTTACCCCTAATGTTTTCAGCTGCTAATAAAAACAGTCAGCAGAAAACAAGCTAAAATGAAAATAATAATACATTGTAGAGAAAATTGTCACTAACTGAAAAACTGGATAATGTACAAAGGATTGATTCAAGGGCAAAGGAGAAAGGAGTATCATAGCAAATGGGCCATTATAAGACATACAGGACAATGGTGATCCTAAACATGAACCATGAGCCTGGAAGAGGATGGAAGGGGCAACATAGCTGCAAGTTTTGTGCTATGTGGTCCTCATTCTGGTTATTCTTTTTATTTGAATTGGAGATTTTCAAAGAAGTAAAGCATAGGATAACTACAAACCTGAGCTATGGGAGTTTTCAAGACAACCTATGTCTATGGTGGGAAGTGAAGCAACACAGTTAGCACTTGACTGTGCTATCTCTAAACAATCACTAATTTACCCATGCTGCGAATAACCATCATTTTTCATGTTCAGGTACAGGGTGTTCAACCTGTCAATCACTTTCTAATATTGGAAGTCAATATGAAGATTCAATCAAATGACAAAGAGGATACACTTAAACTTACAAAATAAGAAAAGTATTTTATGCAGGAAACATTTTCTTTTGGGAGAATCTGTGTTATTTGTAATGGGGAAATGTTAAGCACTTGTAGCCCAAGTCAGAGGACAGGGTTTGGAACCCTAGAACCTACACAGATGCCAAGAGGACAAGTCTATCCTCTGAAATTAAACAATAAGGGGAGACCCTGGGGCAAACTGTCTAGTCAAACTAGCCATGTAGGAAAGTTCTAGCGACAAATAAAAAAGCCTGCCTCAAAGAACAATGTAGAGGAAAAATCAAGGAAGATTCTTGACATCCTTCAAACCTCCACAAGCATGCATGTGCATATTCATAAACACCACTACAAATATGCACACAAATACACAGATACACACATATACATACACTCACAACATATACATGTGGGAAAAACAATGAAAATAAAAAAGACTGTCAATAAAGTTTCACTTTGGTATGAGAGTTTCTTAACAGAATGGTAATTAAATAGAAAATTAGGATTAGAAAGGAAGTAGCCTGAAGAAACCGAAAGGAAATGTGTAGTACTGGCAGATGCATCATCAATAATATCACTGGGAATATTCAGTTATAGTTCCCAACATTTTAAATTTAGGTGAATATTAATAAAAACCTATGTAACATTCATATAATTAAACATTTTTGAGTCAAATTAATTTGGAACTGAATTTGTTAAATTCAACTCTCTATTTTGACACTGGATGGATTTTGAGAAGTTCTTCATTTGACATTTGAGCAGTTCCCCTTCTGTTTTCTTTCATTAAGATCTATTAAATTCCTGAAGAGACAAGAAAGTTGTTAAATGTGAGGGAAATGATCCTTGAATTTAGAGACTTCACACTTCAGTGTGGGAGAGTAAGAGCGAGGGTGTTAATTCTGAAGTGCTAATTATGTATGGTCAGTAAAATAGGCAGCTGAAAAGGATTTTCGTGGATTCTCGGGAACCTTTAGTGCTGAAGTTACATTTTAGAGTGTGTTTAGGGTTCAAGACACAGAAACAAATGGCGCGCTCCTTTCTAAACTTTGTATGGTCAAGATGAAACACCTATTCACACAATTCCCTTGAACATAATTATGCGTCCACTTCCTGGTGAAAATCTTTGGACAATCTACTTTTTAGGCTTTATTTAGCGTTCTTCTGAAAAATATAATCAGTACGAATAAAGAAAAAGGGATTCATTTGAAGATCTTGGCTCATATGGTCATGAAAGCTCATAAAATATGTAAGCTTCTGTTTGTCAACTAGAGAAATAATAATAATAATACAGTTCAATTTCATATCCAATGTACTGAGCACCAGGTGACTTAAGACAAATTCCACTCTGAGTAGGAATGTCAATGATGACTGGAAGCAAAAAAGTTAGTTTGTTCAAGCGAAGAAAAAATTCTCCCAATTCTAATTCTCTGTTCTTATTTTCTTTCAATGGATTCGGGAAGTTCACTTTCACTAGGAATAGCATTCATTTTGGCACAATCGACTGATCCAAATGCATATCCCCTCCTGTACTACAGATTCTAATGAGAGTTGCAGTCATGGCCTACAGTCCCCTTGGCCAGTCAATCTTGCTTAGAAGCATATCTGAATCCTAGCTATTGTGTCTGTATATGAAATATTCCCCAAGGCTCTTGACTTGAAGGTTTGAATCCTAACACCATGTTCAGGAGAGAAATGTCAGAGAACTAATAGCATCTGCTGGCTATGACATAGTCAAAGTAGTCATGCATTTTTGGATTCGTACTGGGAGGCGGTAAAGACTGAATTGTGGGGTATAGTTGAAGGAACTGTGTCAAGGTGGGTATACATTTGAAAGCTTTATCTCATCGTTGTACTCTCTTTCTTTTGCTGTGTATATGTGTGTGTGTGTGTGTGTGTGTGTGTGCGCGCGCGTGCACGTGTTTCCAATGGCTCTGTAGTCAAATTTTATCTTCTGCATGTAGCACCACTGTAATCATACAGCTCCCCTCAGAATCACGACAAAGACAACAGCTGATAATCATCTGAAAGTGCTGAAATTCGGAGACAAGCAACACTTTCTCCTTAAAATGCTTTTCTGAGATTGCTGTAAGAAATATAGAAATAGTGCCTCACGCATTAGCCCAGGGACCTCTATTTAGCACAGACTAACTTCCCAGGAGAGCACCAAGTCTCCTCACTGTAGAGACAGGGACACAATGCTACATACTACACACTCGCTCAGAGTTACTACTTTTAAAATCTAGACATCTCCTTTCTGTCCCCCAGGCGTGATAGTCAAACCTCAGGAACTTTTTGTTTCTTGCTATCTCAGAAGTGAGATGATCCAACTGTATTGGTTACTCTTCCCTACCTACAAACATATTGCACAATAATAAGGCGACACCAGGAGGCCAGCATTCTTTCCCTTTACATGTAATAATGGAATAAATCACATTTTTCTTAATTCCTGCTCCTATACCTGGAAGTGCTACATTTTATAGGCCAGATCTCCTCTTCATATTTATAAGGAATCTTTATAAAAAAAAGTCTCAAAGCCTTTTATAATAGTCTTTTTCTGGTCGTGGGAAATTTCTAAAGCCTTTAAAAGTAATTTATTGATGAATTTTAGTCTGACAACATCAAACTTTAAAAGGATAGATAAAGCAAAATAACTCACTCCTAATATTTATAGAGTAGAATTTCCCATTAAGGGTGTAGGTCAAGAGCTCATGACATTTAATAATAATGAGGAACAGCTAGTTAAAAAGGGTAATTTTGTTCATAATTCAGGAAGCTAGGTAAAAAGGGAGGGCTCAAGGGTGAATGCATGAATTTCTCTGTGAAGGGGAAATAGAGTAGACACCACCAGTGGACAAGAGAAGGGTCTGGATGGAGGTGGGTTACTGATGTGAGCAGGAGAGATAATGGTTCGAGGAGGAAGGAAAGGGAGAGGCAGCTAGAATGAGGGGACATCCTTGGGATGAGCTAGAAACCTAGTACAATGGTAACTTCCTAGAATCTATGAGGGTACCTCATATAGGGGATATGGAGATTCAACTGGCCATCTCCTATGATCAGTCAAGATATCCAGTGGAGAGACTGGAAAACCAACCCTGGCACAAAACCTTTGAACTTCTTAGGCAATTTGTCCTTCCTGAAGGATGTGCTGGGGTAAAGGTCGCATAAAACTGTAGGAGTGGCAAGCCTATGACTGGTCCAACTTGAGACCCAACCCATGAGAGAGAGCTCACCCTTGGCACTGCCTAGAGGGCCAGCACCCAGAGGCAGGATAGAATCAAACATGAGTGGAAAAAAAGTGAGTGAAATGATCCCTAATGATATTCTGCTATACTCATAGATTGAAGTCTAGACCAATTGTCATAAGAGAAGCTTCACCCAGGAACTGATGGAAACAGATATAGAGATCCAACAATAACATTAGGCAGTGCTCTAAGAATCCTGTGGAAGAGGATGAGGAAGGATTATGTGAGCCAGAGGGGTCAAGAACACCACAGAAAATCCACAAAATTAACTAACTTTGGCACATAGGAGCTCACAGAGACTGAACCGATAACCAGGAAGCCTGTATGGAACTGACCTAGGTACTCTGTATAAATGTTACAGTAGTATAGGTTGGTCTTCCTGTGGGACTAACAACAGTGGTAGCAGGTGCTGCCTCTGACTCTTTTGCCATCTTTTGGGGCCCTTTCTTTATAATGGGTTTTCTAATCCAGTCTTACTACAAAAAGAGGTACCTAGTCTCACTGCAACTTGACATACTATGACTGGTTGGTATCCAGAAGAGAAGCAGAGAAGGAGGAAGGTTGGAGGAGGGGAGAAGGGAGTAAGGATGGGAGACTGGGAGGAGAAGAGGAAGGGGAAACTGTTGTTGGGTTGCAAAAACTAAAATAAATAAATAAGAAAGTAAGTAAATAAACAAGCATGCAAACCAACAAAAAGCAATAGCTTTCATAGGATCTCAACGCCAGAAAAAGAACTAGAGGCAACCAATGCCACTGGGATGAGAATTAGCCTCTCTCAGGAATGACTTTCTTGTTTGCAGAGTGGTCAAACCTGAAAGTATTATACACAAACAATAAAAAATGACCCATCAGGTTCTATTCATATATGTATGCATATACATACACACATGCACACACAGAGAGAAACAGGTTTTATATAATAAAAATGGTCTATCAACTTTAGACTGAAGATGCGTGGGGGGTATTGGAGCAAGGGTAACTGGGAGGGGCTGAATGGAGAAAAAGTATGGCAAAATAATTTAATTCATTTGATTTTGAAACATATTATTTTAAAACAAAGGAGAAAAAAGGAATTATTTGCATACTGTCTTCATTTTTAGTAGAAAACCTTAGTGTCAATTTCTTTAGGAATGTGATGAGCTCATTTTCTTCGAAGTGCTTTCCAACTAACATCCTAACCGTCGAGTGAAATTAAATAAGAATAATTCCTAGGATCGTATGTAAATAAGTGCCTGGCTTCCTTGCATTATATCCATAGGCACTAGTTTGTGACACTCAACAAAATTCTGCCCTTGCTTTTGTATGTCGATTGGTTAGCCATGTTTTATCATTATGGTCTTTGTACAAATAATTTAGCAATGAAAACATAGTACAATGTTACTAGATAACTTCAATGATTATCACAAATTATGGTTTATTTTTATTTTTTTTTTATTAAGAAAGAAAAAAAAATTTCTGCCTCCTCCCAGCCTCCCACTCCTCCCACTCTCCCCCCCCAACTTCCCCCCCCCCTAACCCCCCCCCCCCCTCCCCCCCTCCCTCTCGAGTCTGAAGAGCAGTCAGGGTTCCCTGCCCTGTGGAAAGTCCGAAGTCCTCCCCCCTCCATCCTGGTCTAGGAAGGTGAACATCCAAACTGGCTAGGCCCCCACAAAGCCAGAACTAGAAGTAGATGGTTTAAATAACAATCAGGTTCTCTGGAAAGTGTGTACAGTCCTGAAGGATGAAATAGAATACTTAGGCCAACTACTAATCAGAAATACTCATAGGCTATTCTAGTTCAATTATAGTTACAACCATAAATCCAAAGACAAAGAACCATGTGCTTAGCAGCTATGGTTAATGATCATATCTTCTAACGTTTATTTTCAGTGAAGTTGTTCCAAATGGACCTCACAGTTTTCACACACAGTAAGTACACACACACGTGCATATCATTATAGCAGATGCATAGATATCTTTAGTGAGAGAGAAGTTGGTTTTTATCGGCTGTCTCCTGATTTTATGTATAAAATGAAAATAAATTAACTAATTTAAACTAATATATTGAGCAGGAGAAATAGATTATGCTTATTTTGTAAGCATATGGACAGAAGTCCAATCCCTAGAAACTATACTAATAAAAAAAAAAGATATGACATGTACCAAATAATCTGCTGTGAAATCCAAAAGCTGAGAAAAAGAAACAGACAACTCCCTGGCCCTCATTTGCTTTGTTAGCCATTATACTTAATTTGTCACCTTTCTCTAGCCAGTAAAGAATTTTGTTTCAAAAACAATGGTGGTCCAGCTCGGGAACTCACCAAGGCCAGCTGGACTGGGTCTGAAAAAGCATGGGATAAAACTGGTCTTGCTGAACATAGCGGACAATGAACTCAAGAACAATGGCAATGGGTTTTTGATCCTACTGCACGTACTGGCTTTGGGGGAGCCTAGGTTGTTTGGATGCTCAACTTACTAGACATGGATGAAGGTGGGCGGTCCTTGGACTTCCCATGGGGCAGGGAACCCTGATAGCTCTATGGGCTGACAAGGGAGGGGAACGTGATCGGGGGAGGAGGAGGGAAACGGGAGGCGGTGGCAGTTTGGATGTTCACCTTCCTAGACCAGGATGGAGGGGGGAGGACTTTGGACTTTCCACAGG
>NC_022013.1:35512604-35533513 GCF_000317375.1 Microtus ochrogaster | reverse complement strand
GCACATACTTGTGCAACTGGACATACAGGAACAAATATATATATATATATATATATATATATATATATATATATGTTCACAATGACTATGTAAAATTACAAGAATGCTTAAAAGAATATGTAGTGTATATCATCAACATTTAATAGACAGTAAGATAACAGATACATGAATGGTACATATATAGATAGATGCACATAAAAGAATAATTGATTAATAACAATTGGAATGTAACAATTAAATATAAACAATTGTTTCAGTTTTGTCTATAATATACTCTATTCTCTCTTTTTTTTTTTTCCGAGACAGGGTTTCTTTGTGGTTTTGGAGCCTGTCTTGGAACTAGCTCTTGTAGACCAGGCTGGTCTCGAACTCACAGAGATCTGCCTGCCTCTGCCTCCCAAGTTCTGGGAATAAAGGCTTGCGCCACCACCGCCCGACTTACTCTATTCTCTTATTGCAAAAATATTAGAAGTAAACTGTATGCAATTTATCTGGTACCATGTTAAGAGATAGAAAAAAGGGAGAGGAGCAAAAGTCATGTTTAATGGAAGGGTAAGATCGTTTTATGAGGAAGGTATTATAAAATAAGCTTTGAAGGAAAGGAAGACTTGCCTATATTAAAACCTGCAGAAGAGCAAAGATAACATTGGGATGGAAGAGGATAACATGGGGGAGAATAGAATGATAGGAGAAGAGGATGACACAAGATAGCATGGGGGAACATAGAACACCAGCATGCTAATTTCCTTTAGGTCTTTCCTTATTAAGTGTTTTGTTCTGGTAATTCACACATAATTAAAATCACCTAGGTATCTAAATAAATAGAGTAACCTAGACAAGAGCTGGTTCATCCCTTCAATGAATATATAAAGCAATACCAAAGAAGATACAAAGCATTATAATTTAAGGGCTGGAGAGATGGCTCAGAGGTTAAGAGCACTGGCTGCCCTTCCAGAGGTCCTGAGTTCGATTCCCAGCAACCACATGGTGGCTTATAACCATCTGTAATGGGGTCTGGTGCCCTCTTCTGGCATGCGGGCATACACACAGACAGAATATTGTATACATAATAAATAAATAAATAAATAGATTTAAAAAAAATTTAAGTTGTTCTGGCAACTTTTTGTGACAGAGTAAGGATTCAAACACTCATTAAAATGATTATGACATACATACCTGATTTCCATGCTACACCTGTTCCTTGTATATAAATCCTTCAATTAAGATATTTTTGTTAGTAGTTACATTCTGTTCCCTGTGGCAATTCATCATTACTTTTATTTCAATTTAATAATAACTATTATTTTCACATGAAAATAAGAAGATACTCTATAAACAATAGAAAACATGTTTCTATTTATTCAGTTTCAGAAAAATCTATGTTGGGTCAAAAGTCAATTCTTGTTAAATTGTTTACTTTAAAATATCATTTCATGACTAAAAGTATTAGATCTCATTACCCTAAACTTTATGCTGATGTATACTATTCAAGTATTTCAGTTAATGCATATGTCAACAATTATTTTCAGAAAGAATCCATAGTGCCCACAGTATGAGGCTTTTAGAGTCATTACGCTTTAGATGGGATCCCTAAATTATTGTTAATAATTACAGTCTTCAATTTATAGCAGAACACAGGGTTAAGCATAAGTTTTCTATTTAGTGGGAAATTATGGAGAATGGTTTTACATGTCTGTGACACAGGGAGAAACAAAATGCAGAAATAAAGTGGTGGCAAATGAATTAAAAAACAAGTGTTAAATCTATTTTCCTTTTCTCTTCTAACTTAAACAACACACATTCAGGGAATATAGGGATGCACAGTCACTCCATAAGAAGAACTGGTCAGACATATTTCTCAAAATAGAATTTAAATACCTAAAAAACTCCCAGAGAAAGATAAGTCTGACTGAGAGGCATGAAGAAACACACTTGAAAAAAAAATGGCAAGCAAAGACATATGGTATAAATGATTATGAAATTCTATGAAAATAAACAAACCTGATAGCATAAACCTTTTGAGAGATTGTGTATGTACATGTGCTCACGAATGTGTGTATGTCTCTCTCTTTGTATATATGTACTTGTGTGTGGGGGTGCATGTATGCATGCATAGGTGTGTGCATGCACAGAGGGGAGAGAATGTGTGGTGTGTGGATACATGTGTTTAAAGCATAGTTTCTCTTTAGAGTGATTTCTTCCAGATAACCAAATTGTATACCATGCAGTGTGCCACATCTGTAGTCCATACAACTCATGTGGACCTCTTTCCATATTGTCAGTATGATACAGTGATGCAGACGAGTCTGCTGGCTGAAGGCAGGAAAGGAAGATGTTAATCTTACACTCCTTTTTTATTTCACTTCAACATCTGCTGATTGCTTTTCTAAGGAAGTTATTCCAAATGGCATTGGTATAGGATAAGTGCTCCGGCAAATAAGAAACAAACAAAGCTTCAGCTTTGTTACGGCTTCCTAAGGTCTGCTTGCCATACAGCAACACACAGTACTCTCAGGATGTCAGATCAACTACACTTTCCTTCAGCCAAAAGCATTTATGCGTCTACTTCCTGGCACCCTGCCACAGCCGAGATGCTTTTCATTCATCAAACACTGCTGCACAACACTCTAACTAGGCAACTGCTTCTCATTCCTGCCCAAATCTCTTTATCATGGAATTGGGTTCGTTTCAAAAGGTTTATCATTTTGAAAAGGGCCTCCAATGCAAAAACAATGCCATTTATCAGCCTGGGCAAGGAGACTGCTAGGAAATGATAAATTTCCTGTATGTGGCTTAAGTTTATCACCAGTTTATTTTAACTTCTCTTTGCACTTGCTGGATATACTTGTATGACAAGTCAACTTTAAGTGCCTTCTTCCCTGATAAATGTATAAACATGTAAATGTAAAAATAACATATAAATGCATAAAATTAGATAAAGTTGTCTTCTGCTAATGAGTGTATAAGGAAGACACATTTTCAATAATTATACTTCTATTTTTCCCCGTTTTTGAAACAGGATCTCATAATGTGCTCCAGGTTGACTTGAAAGTGTGGTCTTTCTGTTTCATCCAACAACATGTTAGTATTACAGGTATGCCCAGTATGTTACAGGAATTACTTGAAATCATGTGACCTTGGGAATCTTTCCACCCTATATTTTTTTCCATTCATTCTTATTTTTGCTTTGTTTACAGAAACTACAAAACAGAATCAACCTAGATTCCTTTTTTATTGTTTTTAAATTGCTTTTATTGAACTATACATTTTTCTCTGTTCCCCTCCCTTCCTCCCTTCTCTCACACGACTTTGTGTAGAAGAATAAGCAATGTCACATGTTGGCATCAGTTTAGGCCAGAGCCAAAGCCTAAATCAAAAATCATTCGTAATGAATAAAACAACAAGGTATGATAATTAGTGAAAAAGCATTTAATTAAGCTCTGCAAAGTATCATACAGATGGCAAAACTATACTCTATGGAAGATATGCCCTTGATTTATTTAATGTTTATAGTATAGTAATGGAAATTGGTGTTTTGTAACAAAAAATTGTGGTAATTATTTAAATATTCAGAAAGAAATCATAATCATCTATTATACTATGATATGGAGGAATCTATATTATTTGAGTATGGTCAAGTAAGGATCCTTTTTGATATATTCTTTGAGACAAGGTATATATAGTATTGCCTGAAGTTCTGAACTCTAGTCTATGTGCTCTTCACCACCTCATCTTAACACTCTTGTCCCGCCCACATCACACACTTTACCCAATAATAACATGTGAAGAAGTACCAGCTGGCTTAATAGTTTAAAAAACAACTTTAGGATGCCACATTACGTCTTTGGGCTGTAATGATTCACCAGGCTTTGTCTCAAATATTTGAAGATCAATGAGAATTTCTCCAACTCAAATCTTATAGTCACCAACTACACAAAGTAATTCTCCACTTTAAAGTTCGTTAGGCAATTGAACACTTAAGAAGCAAAAATATTCTAAAATACACTTAGAAGCATCAATGGTAAATTTTCAACATAGAATTCTAAAGTAGGAAAACACAGAAATAAATTCTATCATTCACCAGTCTAGTGTGCAGCTTAAACATTATGATAGAATTCCACATACTGAATAAACATAAATTTGTTTTCTTACATATTTGAATTCTAGAAAGTTCATTTTGAATCACTATTATGTTCATTGTCTGGTAAAAATAGTCTCTGTTTCCCAAACGGCAGCTTGCTTTTATGTCCTAAAGATAAGATAAATACTATCTCTTATGTAGCATGAGTCAGATGTGCAGTATTGCTACATGCTATGCAAAGTCCTTATAATATCCATCAAAGCCATGAGGACAAAATTTTTTCATCCCATTATCTTCTGAAGGACCTTGCTCATAATTTCATTAAGGTTCAACAGTGAAATTTGAAGAGGGTTCATTGAAACTACAGGCAAAGAAAAATAAGCAAATCTCATAAATAAAGATTTCTATATAGTGCATAGAGATGTTATTTAATATCATTCTGTTTATCAAAGTTAATACTGACAATTATACATCACAGTTATTATATAAATACTTCCATCAAATTTGTGTTTTTGAGACAAGTCTAATGTGAATATTTTAGCAGTACAAGAATCTCTTTCATACACATATTAATCAATGGCAAAGAGACCTGTGAGAGTATATTTGCTTTCTTATGTTCCTTGCTTTTGTGCTCTTTCTTTGGTAATAGGTTGACCCTTCAGGAAGACCCTCACATAATGCCAGTACATGGACCTTGGGGACTTTCTGATCTCTGAGAAAATTAATTTCTGTTCCTTTTAAAGTACCTTGTCTCAAGAACATTAAATAAACCTAGCTGGGTTGATTGATCGTACACTAAACATGAGGTGATGGATATAAACTTTTAACTCTATAGACCTTCTCTCCATTACATATAAATACCAACGCATTATGAAAACAAGTTTAAAAAGACAATATTTCACCCACACTTAAGCTGAGAAAGATACTGAAGTATACTTTCATCAATAAACTCTCTGGACAACCATAGACAGAGTAAGTAAAATACCGAGATCAGATAAAAGGTTACAGCAAAGAGGATATGGTAATGAACATAAGATGATCTTGAAAAAAAAGAAAAAAAGGTAGAAAATGCAGTGCAAATAAAATAGGTGCTTTATTCGAAACATGCAAGTATTCATCACATTACTAGCAACTAATACAAGCATCACCAATATACAATGTGAATAATGGAAGCTGTTTGAGATTGCTATCTACGTGGTGGAAAGAATATATAAGAAAAGTTATTGGCAATTTTTCTTTAGATCTAAAACTATAAATTTAAATGCTCCTAAGAAAATTAAGTATTATAATAATAAAATATGTAAGTATACATTAAGTAAGTTACAAAAAGACTACTGACTAAAATATGTTAAGTTGTGAATAAATAATAGATAACTCAAAAAATATATATGTCTCAGCCACATAGTCAATGATATCATAGTTAACAACTTTTACAATATTCGTATATGAAA
The DNA here is from genome assembly GCF_000317375.1 of Microtus ochrogaster. Taxonomy (NCBI): domain Eukaryota; kingdom Metazoa; phylum Chordata; class Mammalia; order Rodentia; family Cricetidae; genus Microtus; species Microtus ochrogaster. The sequence continues at coordinate 35,527,981 of NC_022013.1, read as the reverse complement.
GTGAGAAATATATTTCAAACATGTCAAAAATGTACTGTAAAAACCACGACTACAGTATTTAACAATCTGGCTGTGTTCGCAGAAGTGTACGAGATTTCTCTTTGAGAGGACGGCAATTACTTAGATGCAAGTGCTCAGCCTTTTTGTGCACCTATTGATTTGCAGGTTTGTACCACATAATAAATAAACATATAGGTTACATATTAATATTCACATCATATTGTATGCCTGGAGCAATAATGAAAACAAACTGTTATGACCAATCAATCCAGTACACCTGAAATAAACAATAATTAAATATAAAACACTTTAACACTTAAATACATATTGTTATATTCATCTTATCTCATGTATTTTTTTTCCTTTAAAATTCTTGAATATTTAGCTCTACTGCATTTTAACAAACCTTATTGCTGTTTTTACCTCAATTTTTATTGTTTGAGAATATCTTATAAAAATATCACATCTTTTAATCAAGTCCATCCTCCATTCCCTCACCTCCAATTCCTTCTTACTCTTCCCACAATGTTATTCCACAATTTCATATATTCCTGGTTTTTAACCTAGAGTAGAAACAGTGTTGTGAGTTTATGCATGTGTGAAGGACTCTCTTCTAAATCATGGGAGTCATTCACAGACAATACCCTTGAAGACAGCTGACTTCCTGAACTCTAGAAGCCACTATTTACCAAAAGTTTCTCACCTTGGGGCGGGACCTGGTGACGACTTTCCTTTTCCATTCTAGGGTTTTGTCTTGCTTGATTTCACAAAGGATTTATGAAAACTATCCCAACTACTCTAAACTCATACAGGCAACTGCCTGCTGTAGCTGGCAAACACCGTTTATTTGCAGCCAACCATTGCATCTGTCTCTTAAAACCTTCTCTGCACTCTTTCCGCAGTGATCCATGTCTTGGGAAAGACTATTTAAGTGTTGCATTTATGATCGAACAAATCAAAGTTCTTCATTCTCTGCATGTTTAGCAGTGTGAGTCTCTCTGTTTATTGCCAGCTACTAGAAAAAGAAGCTTCTCTGGTGAGGGTTGGGGGATGTCCTAATCTATGAGACTAATGATAATCCTTTAGGAGTTGATTTGCTACTGTGTCTGTTTAGAAGACCAATAGTAATATGTAGTCTTCTGAACTCTATGGTCTCCTTCATCATGGCTTCTTATACCCCTTAACATTTTTGGCATGAGTTACAACTTGTGAAGCAGGTCTCTCATCCAATCAGATAGAGTATGGCTACTCCCATAACATTCATGCTACTATTGAGCCATCATGTACATCTTTACAGGCTATTCATTATTTAACTCACAAAACTCACAGTCAGGTAAGAATATTGAGCACTCTTCTCCCCAGTAATGGTCAAAGCACCTTTCAGCACCATGAAAACTTGCCAGGAGAGATGACGTGCTCAGGCCAGTACTAGAACGATTTGTCCAATTTCTATGACAAAAGTGTGTAGTATATTTAGGGATAGAATTTTGCCATTGTGTTCTGGGAGACAACTAAGAGAAGCAATAAAATTCAATATTTGGAGGTATTTGGAAATTCAATGCCAAATATTTCAAAACAGATAACCCATTATTGGCACTGAGCCTTTTTATTTGATTCATATGATATTTAGATGAGGAAGGCACTAACCATCTGCTATAGGTAACTCCATTTAAACTCTTCTTATATATGCATGTGCATATATTTTAGGGAGAATAGGCTGCCATAGAGACCTTTCAAAATGTTTTAGTGTTAGTCATCCCTCCCTATACTCTTCTTTTCAACAACCCTGACCTATTAGTTCCATCCTCATTTAATTCTCTTTACTCTGTTACTACCCATTCCCATTTCACATCACCAATATGCTTCTTTCCATCCCTTGAAATCACTATGGAATTTTTTTTACTAGTTTCCTGAATTCAGTCATACCCCAATTTAGGCATGCATGTCTACAGATTCCAAACTACTGCCTGCAAACAACAAAGAACATGAGATGCTTGTCTTTCTGAGTCTGTATTTACTCTCTCAGTAAAATATTTTCCAATTCTAACAATTTACTGGCAGATATCTTATTTCTCACTTTTTTTGAGCACAATGAAATTTCATTATGCAATTTTATTACAATTTTATTATCCATTCTCCAGTTGGTAGGCATCTACGGAGTTTCCATTTCCTGCTATTGTGAATAAATACATCAGCGAAGACCTTGTATCAGCAAGCATCTTGGCAATAGGATATTTCCCCTTGGTGTACTTTCAACTAGTTTAGCTAGATCACAAAGTATACTTATTTCTATATTTTGAGGAAACTCCACACTGATGTATCCTAGAGTGTCTCCATCAGTTTCAATTCACAGTAGTGCAGAGTGTCTTCTTTTACCACACCATGATAGCAACAGCATAGGATCTTCCTTCCTTCCTTCCTTCCTTCCTTCCTTCCTTCCTTCCTTCCTTCCTTCCTTCCTTCCTTCCTTCCTTTCTTCCTTTGTTTCTTTCTTTCTCTTTCTCTCTCTCATTTTCTCTCTCCCTTCCTTCCTTCCATCCTTCCTTTCTTTCTTGTTCTCCTTCTTCTAAACCTTCTTCACTCTAATAATGATAAGATGAAATCTCAAAGCAGTTGCTTATTTATATTTCGTCAATGGCCATTCTGATAGTTTTTTTTTTAAATAAAAATAGCATTGCTTCAATTTTTTGAGAATTTTCTGTTTATTTTCATTTTTCAATGTTTAATTGGATTTATTGTTTCTTGATATATAATTATGTTTTAATTGGTTGGTTGTTTTGTCATATATTACAAGCACTCCCTTCTGTCAGAGGTATAATCTAGCAAAGATATTTTTCCCATTTTATAGGTTGAATTTTCACTCATTTGATGGTGAAAATTTGATGTAAGAATCTTTTTATTTTCATAACATTCCATTGTTGATGCTAATGCCTGGGCTACTGGGTTCCTATTCTAAAAGTCCTTTCCTGGGTCTCTAAAACAAATTATATGCCCCGCTTTACCCTCTACGAGGTTCACTATATTTTTCTTAGCTGAGATCTTTGATCCATCTTGTATTTATCACCTGTGTCATCTCTGAACAAAAAGTACAAAAATAGCATCAAAGACCAATTGTTTTTACAATGCAGTTTTTTTTGTAAATTATTGGATTTTATAAAAGTGAGATGTTAATTGTATATACTGAAAACACCAACACATACTTTTTATCAGGAAAACAAACTCAGTTTTGAAACAATGGAGTTTTATTCTTAATTAGACTGCCCTATATTAATCATTATTAGATAATTCTAATAGTGCTGCTAAGCTGGAAATTGAGGTTGTGTGTCACCAGGATCATGTATGTTTCACTGCTGGTTCTTGTCAAACTCATGTGGCACATATATAAGTGTCACTTGAGCTTCAAGGAACTAATTGCCCATGAAGGAGAGAGATCTCTCCGTGAGAAAATGTGAACAGATACTCATCCACCTTTCTTTCTCTCTCTCCTCCCCCCTTCTCAACTTTAGATAGGGTTACATATTTTTTGGTATCTATGCTATCTACCAAGACTCAAAATGCTATGAAACTGGGAAAGAGTCTTCTAGTTTCTGATGCAGAGGCTAAGGATTCACCTTACAGGAAAGCAATCACACTAAAACTTTTTTTTCTTTCTTTTTTTTATGGAACTCCTGGATGAAAAGTAAATAAGAAGTACTTCATTTATAACAGTATCTCCAGGAAAACTGTTATCAGCTTATGATTATTTGCCTCTGCACTGACAAGGCAAAAGTGAAAGCAGTGAAGTAATTTTTTGTATATTTCTGATAATGCAAATGGCATTTCACTATTAAGGAATGAAGTACAGATAATCATAATCTATTCCTATTTTATGTCATCAGACATTTTACTATTGAGATAAAGCTTGCCATAATGACGGGGTCTTTGAAGGAACTATGATTTCAAGGAAGACACCTGGGCAATTACAAGGTCATACAATTTAGCTCATGACTGATTTCTGATAATAAGTCAAAGTTCATAAACTCAAAACAACTGTGTTTCAATGATGAAGTTCTCTGTGTAATTGCTGCCTGTAAGCCTCAATGCTTTTTAGAATTTTGCTTGATAAACTTTGCAATCTGTCAGGTAATTAAAGGATATACTGTATTTGTTTCAGGTATAATTATCCTCCTCTATACAAAGTTTTACCTTTCATGATTCTAATTATTTGTCATCAGCACTACCTCAAATATCTCACCTGAGAATTTCCAGAAGCCATGCATTTAATATTGCACACCAGTCACAATATCACAAAGAACCTTATATAGTTAGTCAACTATGTATGGAAGAATGGCTACAGTGGGAGTTTGAGGACATACTTAATAATTATATATACTATTGCATTTATACTTTGTGTAATTATTAATATGCTATTACATAGGCTAGATAACCAGTAAATGAAGTGGCACAGTAGGTTTTGTGGGAAGTTTTAGAATGAATGGGAACATTTGAGAAGCAATCTAAGGAGTTAAAATTTTGCATAGGTGTATTAGTCAGTCCATACATCAATAACACACACTCTAATCTGGATGGCTTAAACAACAAAAAATAATTATGTTATACATCTGGAAAATTGATGTGCAAGATCAAGGTACATGGATAACCAATTCTGTTAAGGGATAACTGTCCAATCCACAGACTTCTACCTTCTCATATTACCTTCATGTGGTTAAGCAAGAACTCCCTTTGTATCTTCTTCTACAAAGGGCACAAGTTTGATGAGATTGGGAATCTTCTCTTTGCCTTCAGTAGCTTACCTCCCTTATATCCTAGTCTCCTTTTAAATCACATGGAAGCCTGGAACATCAACATATAGAGTCTGTTGAGGAGTTGAAATAAGTAGTCTACAGGAAATACTGAAGAACATAGGGGAATTTTCCAAGAGATTCAGACATAGTGTGTCAAGAATGACAAGACTATAGCAATAAATATCTTCATTAATGAATATTGCGGTCATCTATAATGGATGAGGGACATAGGAGGGATGTGATACATTAATTGAGAACTCTCATTCTACTCAAACATTACACCATTAGAAAGGTGTGGACTTTACTTTTGAATGAAATGAGAAATGATAGTAGCAGATTAGTAAAAAGATGTGATGGAATTCAAATAAAATAGTTCTGGTATTGATTGAGAATATGAAAGGAATGCAAGAGGGTAGTCAAATAAACAGAAAGCTGTTTAGTCAAATGTGACGCTGTCCTTGGAAAGCTGAAGCAGAAGGAGCAGCACTCATAACTAGCATGAGTAATACAGGAAAATGATGCTTGGAGGGAGAAAGCACAACAGGAATACAGTAACTCCAAGAATTCAAAAGTTTTATTTAAAATCATAGAAATAAAAAGCATAGTTTTCAAAATCTAGAAAGAATTTATATATTTAAAAATCTTCCCAGATTTTTAAAATTTCCTTTTAATTTTACTATATTATATATAAATATATATTTAAATTTATGTATATGTAACATATAGAAACAAAAACATTCATTGGATGGTATATGGGAATAAATCATTTCCTTTTTAATTTTCCTTAAATACAAAGAGATAGCACACCCTTTAGCATCCAGAACAATATTGCATACAGATAACAAATATGGTATAAAATATGGTATAAAAATCAAGCTTTAACACTTGGATCTGTTAAGTTTAAACAATTAACTTAATATTTAAGTAGTGATGATAAGGGGACATTTATGTCTGTACAAATGTATTTCAGAGGAGATCTCTATTCCTTTCCAACATGTCATTAAAATGATATTAGTTAAGTGTAGAAAACAATACATTTAGACTTAAAAATATATAGATTGATCTTAAGAACACACTCATTTAGATTGATACCACATCAATAAGTCTGTAGAATGACTCTATGTTTGCCAAAGCGCTGTGGAAAAGATTAGGTATGAGAAAATTAAATTAAGAGAAATGACTTTGCTTTAACAATGGTAAAAGAATTGTTTTCTGAAAGAAACAAATAATCTCTGAAATCACAAAAAAAATACAGATGAATAAACAGAAGAAAGTATGGCCTCTATAAACTACTACCTTAATTACAAACTTAATATCACTGTATATTGATAAAATGATACCAGGGAAGGCCTAGGATAAGAGCATGTATTTGGAATAAACAATTAACTGGATAACTGAAGAAATTATATAAATATTTGGTCAATAATTAGTTCCTATTTCCCAATTCCACAAGAATAAGAATATATATGAAAAATAAGTGAAGAAGCAGACACACATATATATACCAAAAGGATATAAAATTATCTTGTGGTTAAGGACTGGAAAAATCAATATTACTAAAATGTTTCTATGGGCCCTCAAATCCACACATGCATCATCACACTCTCTAATTTTCTGAAAGCTAACATTTTTAAAATTTCAATATTAACAAAATTTTCCAGGATTTCACTTTGGAAAGAACTCATTTTGTAGCAGTAATTCATGTATAAAATCATGATAGAATAATGACACAATTATCTTTAGATTAAATGCCTAATTTTGTAACCTAGCTTTCAGTAATCCAAAGAAGCAGCAGTAAAATATGGATATACAAAACGGATGTTTCTTGTTGGTACTCAGTCCATAATCCTGAAATCTATATTTTCCTGGCTCATATGAATTTGATTGTCATAGTAGGCAAATTCAGCATAGTTGATCACTTGACTTATAGTGGTGTAGTCATTAAACATACTAGATTCTGTAGGCAATTAGAGCTAAATAGCATGTATGTATTATTTCCTGAGATCTATGTCAAAGCATCAGAAATAACTGATTCTTCTCAACTATCACTGGGATGAAGGGATTGTTTAATACAATCCTTTCTGGAATGTTTAAGTCTTCTTCCACATCAAGCATATTTGTTTCTGAGAGACCTGAGTATGAAGAGCCAGGTTCTAAGGGCCTACACATCCTTCCTGTCACCAGGGCCTCTCTCTACAATGTGGCAAACTGTGTTTTCAAGATGATCTACTTTCTAATGTCTTTAACCTGTTCCCTTTTATGATTTCATCTAATAAGTTAGAAGTTGTTGTGCAATATTAGTTCAATATGTTTTACATTCATTTATGCTGTGAAATAGTTTTAAAGATGCATCATATTTATAATATCTATTAGAGGGTTAGAGAGGTGCTCAGCAATCAAGAACACTTCTACTCTTCAAGTACAACTGGGCCTCATTCATAGTCCCTACACATCAGCTCCCAACCCTCTGTAACTCCAGTTGTTGAAGAAGATCTCTCTCTCTATTTGCCTCCATGGGAACTAAATGTTCAATAAAAACTCATACACATAAAAAATGAATCTTAAAAATAAGGAAAATGTGTTTTAAATACTCCAGTGTAGATGCAAAGTGAGTAGTCACAGGCTTCTGAAACTGAGATGAAAGAGTCCTCAAACTTTCTAGCAGTCTTCCTATCACTTCATCCCTATTCGTGAAATTGGTGCCTTGACAAAGCTAAATATCAACAGCGGCTTGCTGAATACATTTCTCAGTCGCTTAATGTGCAGTACAAATGTGTTCTAAAACTTAGTTGCTTATTCCCAAAATTTTAAATATTTCAGATATTTTCTTTATTTTTGGTAATAAGATGAATGATATCTCAGTCATTAATTCTCTCTTCTATTATTACTGAGAAATGTTTTCTCAGCCATGTGACAAAAATTTATATCCTACAGCTAAATTAGTCTTGTTTGATAGCAGGTATTTTGCAATGCTTCAAAATTATATTTATTAAGCTTTGTTATAAGCATTTGAAAACATAGATACATCTTATGAAACTTCACTTAGGGAACTAATATTTATGTTTTTCTTTTAGATTTTCTTAGAGGTTTCATCTTTTAAAATAAGATTTTTAAAATGTTTAGTGTAAATAATAAAAACACAACACAGAGCTTCTTTTCTGCTTCGGGGAGTAAAATCCAATTAGAGTTTATTGTGAATGTTGAAATAAAGTAAAAAGAAAAAGAAGGAAACACAAAGTCTTCTCATAAGCAAAGTTAAATCTCTAGGGATCAAAATAACACAACTTCTCTCATTTAGTATTCAGAACGTCAAATACTGAAGAGAATTCAAAGAAAATCAATATGCCGGATTTTTTCTTGTTGCACATATCATTAAACTCCACTAGATTTCATTTAGTATTATTATTATAGCCTTCTTTCTACCATTGTGTATTTTATATTACTTATTTACTCATATATCTGCGACCTGTTGCTATAGCACTTGTGGCCTCGACTTGAACTATCTGTTCTTTTCAGCTTCCCTAAATTAACACCCATGCTTCTTACATGTTCACTATTTTAAGATGCCTATTGAAACTTACATTCAGCTTGTACAGTTGCATTTCCAGCTACAAACATCTAACCCAACACTACAACATAGTTTTTGGCTTGCGTGATGCTTCAGAACCTGCTGTAGACTCTTTGTCTCATTCACTGCTTCAGAATCCATGTCTAGAGACCTAAAAGTCTTTGGGCCATAATGAGAATTATGCTGTCAGCTTGTTCCTGGAACTAAGGGAACACAGATTCAGTGGTCTGTATGTTTATTCTGCACTTAACTTGAAATTTTGCTTCCTTATGGAGTCATTTTTACAAGAAATTACTCTCAAAATCTTATCTGTACAGGTAATAATCACCTTTCATATGAGTATACACTAGTATGTTCCTGAGCTATTTAACACCCCTCCAATCTTCCTAGCTACATGCTTAAAAAACAAAATATTAATCTCATTAACAATTACTTTGACTTTGTCATGACCAGTTTCGACTATAACTTCATCCTCTTCATTCCTTCTCTTCAACAAACTAAATATTTTTTCTGCTGTATCACTATAAATCTATGAAAAGCAGGTAGCAGCTTTGCCACATGCTAGATCTTGTGCTATCTTGATTCGTATAACACAAATTTTAGTACATTACTTCTTAACTCAGTGTTACTCAAATCTTTAGGACATGGGCAGAATTCAACATAACATCACCCAGCTCCATGATTTCATCTTGCTATTCAGTCAAAATCAAAGGAAACTGAACAAGCAAATATCATAAAAGTACTTAAAAATGTATATGAATTTTGTATCATATAATGTTCAAAATATCATATTGTTGTATTGAAACATTTTATGACTGGTGTAGACTCTGTGGTACTGCCTTTCTTATGTGAATGGAAAATGTCAAAAAGTCAGCATGGCTGCTTGACTAAGGTCCAGAAAATGGAACAGCATGGCGGTCACTGTGCAACTTTTGATTTCTGCCTGTTACGTATTTGGGGAACAAATGACATTTGCACAATTTGGGGATATTGTATTGATGGAAACTTTCTTATGAATAATTTGTCCTTCTCCAAAACGACTACTTCTAAGCTACTCCAAGAAAGGTCTGAACATATTCTCCCTCCAACTTTTAGGGAGATATCCTTATCTATTTGAAGGTCTTTCTTAAGTTGTAGAGGTTGTGACTTACATAAAGAATCCTGAGGTCTTTTCATGAGGCTATGTGATATTTTTTCTCTTTTTTTCTTTTGTTTATTTTTTTTTAGTTGTTGCAAAAAAAATTCCCGCCTCCTCCCAGTTTCTCATTTCCGTCCCCCTCCTCGCACATACCCCCCTCCCCACACCCCTCCCTCTCTCCCCCTCCCTCCCACTCCATTCCCCCTCCCTCTCGAGAATGAAGAGCAGTCCAGATTTCCTGCCCTGCGGGAAGTCCAAGGTCCTCCCACTTCTATAAACATCTTTCCCTCTACTCACTCAAGAACCAGATAATCAAAACAAAGTAAATTTTAAAATGCTAACAAGATTTAGTGGGCTAGAGTGTGCCCCAGATCAGATTCCAAGTCTCTTCCTGCTACACACTCAGGCAACCACATGGTATATACAGTAACAAAGTTAGATTGCCTTGAGTTACCTCTGCCCTACAAAGAGACTTATATTGATGAGCAAATGATCTAGAGAGATGATAAAATAATGAGATGTCAGAACCTTCCTTTCTTAGAAATGTTAGCTCATTCAGAGGCACTGTGATGTCATATGACCAAAGAACAAAAGATTGTCAGTATTAGACAATTAAACAAAATCTAAAAAGATATCAAATTTAAACATTGGATTATGCCAGAATTAGAGTAATAACTACAGAGGCTTTGGCATGAGGATTTTTCCTAAGCCTTTTGACAATTGACACTCTGACCATTCCAAGTTAATAATACGCTACTTGGGACTTGGTAATTTGCCCAGGCTGGCATGTAGATTTTGGTTTGGTCTAACATCTTTGAAGCCAGAAAAGTACTAGCCTGAGATGAGGCTGTCATATGCCTCTAGATTCTTAAAAATTGTGTTATGAGGTTAATGAGTAAAAAGGTTATAAAAGATAACTGTTTATTAATGATGATTAAACTTAAGGGAAAATGGTTTTAAAAGGTAACTATGTTCTGTCACAGTTTATCAATATAAATATTATATTTTATACAACTAAAATATATGCAAGAGAAAGGGAAATACATGTCTGAAACCAAAAGTAATATGAGCTATATTTTGGAACACCATGAATCTATTGCCGTTTATGAAATTATATATAAATAAATACTCTGGCTGCTAGTCAGTAAGGCTGAGTCATTCTTGCCACCACCATGGTCAGGCTTAATCCTTCCCTCACCTCCTTCTTCATCCTCTGAGTACCTGCCAACTGCCAGTGCTGACCACCCTCAACTCTGTCTAAATATATATGACGTTATATACCACAGTTAAGGGCAGGCTCCATGTCCATGTCCAGCAGTACTTGGACAGCACATGATGAAATCAATAGTAATTTTGGAGGGGTTTTTGTCTAAGTAAGTTTTTAACCTTACAGGTATTTTACTTATTCATTATGTTTTTTTTATTTTGTTTTTATTTTTTTAAAATGTTTTCTAATTGCTGTTTTATGTTTTGGTTTATTTTGTTTTCTCTCTCTATCACCCCAGATCTCTACCTATGTATGTGTGTGTGAGTTTCTGTATATTCCTTGTGCATTTCTTCCTCCATTCCTTCCTCTGCTTTCTAGATCAGAGTGATAAAAGAAAATTAGAACTTCAACATTATATATATATATGAAAAATAGGATGAATATTAGTCAATATACACTTCTAATTTTAAAGCCAAAGTACATAACATTTCTAGCCAACACATATGAGAGTATATTGTAACATGCTCTGTGTTTAATATTCCTTTATGTGTAAATAACAATTGTGTTAGAAATTTTGACAGAACCCTCAAACAAAACAGTAACTTGTACCAAACCTCTAACCTTCTAAAAGATCAAACTCTATGTAATGTTTTATGCTATTTAGCAATGCAATTCTTAAGTTGAGTTGTTTTAGCATGCAGTTAATATTTTCTCTTTGCTGAGTGCATAAAATATAGCATAAACTACATAATCTTATGGGATGTATAAACTGAAAATTAGAAAACAGTTAATGAAAGATTTTTTAGTATTATGGCTAAGTGAAGGCTCATTAGAGATTTAAGCATAGAAAATAAGTTACTCAGACAGTTTTTGATGTAGAGTCTTCTTATAATTGTCTCTTTTAAGTCTGCAATATATTTCTCAAATGTATTTTCACTGTATAATATTTTTCACTTAAAACCAAAAGCAAAAATGTAAAAAATAAATAAAGCAAATGCAACCATATGTGTGTATACATATCTATATATCTATATATTAAAATCATATGTAATGATTATAGCAATATCTTCATTGACAAAATTTTACTCATGGTGAAATATCACAAAGATCTTGAAAGCTTAAAATGATAAAACATTATATAAATTTGGCCAGACAGAACTTCTAAGAGCTCTATCTTCATAAGTCCTAAAGGAGAACCTAAAAGAAAGATGAGAGTACAAATTTATAAAAGTTTAGAGTCATAAAAACCAATGAGACCGACACTAATACCAGGTCATTTTCCAGGTTCAAAGGGACTCACTGTACTCAACAAAATCCTATCTAATTTTTAATGTTCTCAATTTCCTATCTTTTCTTTTTTGATTGATATTTTTATTTTGTTATGTTACCCACAGTGCTGTGTTTTTATGAATTAGCTTTTAATTAATTAGTATTTTCATGAATTGGTTTTCTATTTAACACAGAATAAGTAAGCACTGGCATGTTTTCGAGCTGTTGGGATAATGTCAAACACTGGCTCCTCTGTATGAAGTGTTTGTTGACTCACAAAATAACTTGACCTTTATCTCAATTTTATTTTCCCCTCTAACCATTGTTTTAAAAATGAGTACTTAAATACATGCAATAGTAAAGTGTTTATTATCAAAGTATGAGAACTTGAATACAAATGCCCCGAAACCACATAAACGCAATATAGCATTATGGTATATATGAAGAATCCAAGTGAGATTGGAGAAGCAAAAGGAGCAGCATCTCCAGAAATTTGTGATTTGTGGAATAATCAGCCTGCGAGATATATATATATACACAAAGACATCACCTGAGATTGCCATTTATTGCAATCCCTTACTGTGCCTACACAGAAATACATTGTATATTTATGTATATTCATAGCTCCTGTATCAATACACATATCATGCATATTTACAAATACACTAAACACACAAATGAATAAGAAATTCAACAGCCTCAATGTAAAAATGTCATCCCTGTGATGGGATGCATATACTACATGACATGTTAGAAATAGTAGTTTAGTTAAAAAAAAATCCAAGTTACTTAGCCCCCTATATTTGTTCTATAGAGACTGGAAGGTGACAGTAGTCTCTGGATGTGGCCATTCCATAATTATTTTCTGAGTAACTCTCTCCTATACTTACTATGCATTCTAGGAATGACAGGGCTAGTCCATCAATGTCTTTATGACAAGGAGACAAGAGCATGCACAAACAACTGCAAACATTTTATGAAACTGATAAAGTACTTTGGTCACATGCCAATGAAGGCAGTGACCCTTCAGGATGAGGCTGCAAAGAAGAATGGAAGTAAAAATTACATGAAATTATTCCAACTATAACAACTTCTCCAGAATCCTTTGTGTAGGATCTAAAATGGAGACAATGACTGTAACTGGGGTTTCTCTCCTTCCTGCCATTTCCTGAGTAATGACTCTGAGACTTAATATTAATTATAAACCTTTTCGACTGTTAGTTCAGGCTAATTATTAACTAGCCCTTACAACTTAAATGAACCTATCTATATTATTCTAGATTTTACCATGATGCTTTGGGTTTGTTTATTCACACTTTGCTTTCCCTGCAGCTGTTGACATTTCTTAGACTCTGCCTTTTTTTTTTCTGTGTATCTCTGCTTAGATTTCTTACCTGACTTTATTCTGCCTGACTATTGGTCGATTAAGCTTCTCTATTAACCAATGGTAATAAAACATATTCACAACAAACAAATGGGTATCCTTCATAAGATGATCAGCCTCACCACTAGACTGACCAAAACTACTTGCTTTGTTAGCTATGTATGTACAAACCACATCTTTCTGTACCTTTTATATACAATATCGAAGTCACTATGAACTTTTTGAAGATAAATTTAATATCATTTAATCCCTTAGTCTTATTTTCCCAATATAACCATTTGAATAAATCTCTTAAACAGATTTTTAAAAGTCTGGCCATTGTCACTTGTGTTAGCTAGTTTAATTGTCAACTTGAAATAATCTAAAATCTCCTGGAAAGCCTTAATGAAAAATTGCTTGAATAAAATAAAATAGAAGTGGTCCTGTGGTCATGTCATGAGGACACAGTTTTGGTTATGTTAATTGATCTTAGAATTCCTATCATTCTGTGAGCAATATCATTTTCTAAACAAGAAATCCTGGACTATACAGTGAGATGAGCCATAATAAGTGGGAATATGTTCGTTATTCAGTATAGGCATGATATGACAAGGTTCATTTAAGGTAGTTGTGTTTGAGGAGGATTTTACAACAGTAATAGGAAAAAAATCTAAAATGCTACATTTCTCTTCAACATATTGGGATGGATCTCCAAGTTAGCCAATCAGGATCCATGCCTTTTGTCCTAACATACTGTTTTAAAAAATGCCAGGAAGTATTGTCAAATAACAAACAGAAACCCAGATCAGTTATACTTATTAAATTATGTTATTTTAGGTCAAATAATAATATTAAAAAAAATTCACAGTCTAAAAGAAGTAGTTTATTCATCTCTTCATTGGCTCTATCCCTCCATCTGTTCAGGAAAAACACTAAATAACAAAGAAGAACTCACATAAACGTATATCCTGACTCTAGAACACCAAAAACTTTGCTCTTCCTAACCCATCAATGAATAAATGAGATGGGATGAAAGCTTGTTTCTCTGTAGTTTGGTGTAGGAGGTCCTTCTGTCTTTGTGTTGCTTTCATTGGTTAATGAATAAAGAAATTGCTTTGGCCTAATATGGCAGAACTTGGGTAGGCAGAGAAGACAGAACTGAATTCTGGGAGGAAGAAAGCAGAGTCAGAAGAACACCATGGAGCTGGCAGAGACAGACATGCTAAATCTTACCCAGTAAGCCAGTGCCATGTGGCAATATACAGATTAATAAAAGTGGGTTAAACCAAGATGTGAGAGTTAGCCAATAAGAGGCTAGAACTGATGGGCCAAGCAGTGATTTAATTAAAACAGTTTCTATGTGATTATTTCTGGGCTAAGCTAGCCCAGCTGTCTGGACAAACAAGTGGCCCCTCCTTATAACAGTAGTTGGATTAAAATCTGCCAAAAGAATATCTGAGAACTGATTATAGTACTGACTGAATCAACAGCATTCACACAATAGGCAACATTATTTAATGCTTGCCTCTTCTGAAATTTATCAAAGAAGTATCAGTTAAGAAACACTAATGGACATTAACTCAGATCCTGGCCAGTACAGGGCCACAGAAAATATGTCTCCAGGCAACAGCTAGGATCTCATCATGGCCCCAGATCGCAACTCAGGCTTTGCAGAACAGATTAGCCTTTGCAGCAGCATAGCCCTCAGACACTAACATGGTCTCAGGTGAGTGACCAGACCCCAAATATCCACATGCCCCCCACCCCTGGTGGTAAGAGTAGCCAGGGACAATAACTCAAGCCCTAGCTGAAGTAGGGCAACATACTCAGACATGGCTCTTGGCAGCAGCCCTGGCCAGGACAACATTATGGCCTTCGGTGATAGTGCTGGTCACTCATCAGAAAGGCCCTCGTGGTGGCACAGCCCTCAGCCACAAGAACTAGCATGGATTGTTGTTGCGGGAGGTCCTTCCGCTCCTCCAGCCTATAGCCGCTGAGATACCAGCCCATTGGGGCGTGGTCTCTCTCCCTTTAAAAAAGCGGCCACT
>NC_022013.1:35496992-35504674 GCF_000317375.1 Microtus ochrogaster | reverse complement strand
TCTCTTCACTTCCTGCTCGGCTGGCGACTAGACTCCCTTCCTGGTTGTACAGAGGGCTGACGGTGATCTGTAAGTTTTTTCCCCTTTAAATAAATAATACCCTATTAATCATAATTCCAAACTGCTGTGGCATTGTTTGTGACTTACGCCTACAGATTGTGGCCTAGACCCCTGTGTAGGTATGTGGCTTTTCATGACCACCATGGACTGTGTAGATGACCAGGGTTTGGTCAGCCACCTGAGACCATGTTGTTGCCCTGCATTATATTGTCGTTGCTGCAAGGGTCATAATAATATGGCGGTCTGTGATGTCACTGGTCATTGGTGACATCCAGGCTAGAACGGCTGCTGAAAACCATGTTTGGATCTGTGGTCCTGCCACAGCTGGTGTCTGTGTTGATGTTGATGGCTACAGTTACCACAAGGGTTCACAGGAGCTTTTCTTGTTGAAATCTCTGGACTGAGCTCAGCCAGCCTGATCTTACTGGGCCTGGGATAGCTGGATCGGCTCCTCATATGACTGCAGCAGGAAATATGACTCCCATCTTCAAGGGAAAACTGGCCCCAGGGACTATAGGTATGAGAGAAGCTGCCCCATGACAGGGGGCTAGGAGAACTGACTACTTTTTACCAGTGTGAGGTGGGCCCAGAGGCCAAAACGAACCAGCTCAACTACCACTGAGACCCACATTCTGGGCTTTGGGTTGTCTCACCTGTTATCTACCCCATCTATGACCTGCTGGAGCATGTAAAGGGACTGGTCCTATGAAATGATAGCCATAGGATCTCTATGACTAGGGCAA
Source organism: Microtus ochrogaster (assembly GCF_000317375.1). Taxonomy (NCBI): domain Eukaryota; kingdom Metazoa; phylum Chordata; class Mammalia; order Rodentia; family Cricetidae; genus Microtus; species Microtus ochrogaster. Next base: position 35,503,871 of record NC_022013.1, on the reverse strand, counting down.
TTTCCTTGAGGGTCCAGTGATGATAGTGTATCAGAGGCTTTGAACCAGATCAATGACTTATTGCAATGAACATTTTCAGGTGGGGGGTGATTGGACAAAAAGAGTATACCACATGACACACAGCATTCAATGCTCCAGGATGAATGAAATGATGTTGGAAAGATGGAGGTGTGAGATGTAGGTTTTTCTTTTCTTTTTTGGTATTTTTTTCATTTTGTTTTGCTTTTAATTAATTTTCGTGGGTTCCTTTTAGGAGAGGAACACTCCAGTGGTGAGGGCAGATATGAAGGGACAGGGAGGTTAGCAGGACTGGGGTATATGGTATTAAAATCCCAAAGAATCAATAAAGAATTATGTTAAAGAAAAAAAAAAGGAAGGAAGAAAGGAAGAATGAATGAATGAATGAATGAATGAATGAAAAAGAGAAAGAGAAGAAATACGGAAAAATTCAAGGAAAATAGAATTGACCTCATTTCTATATATTTCTTTCAATTCAACTATTTGAAATTTGCAGTTAATTTGACATTTACAAAGTAAGCTCTACTTTCAAGCACTGTTACCAAGGACACAGAGATTTATGGTAATAGTTTCAGGGTGACAACATGCTTTTCTTATTTCTCTATTATACTTTTATTACTAAACCACTAATATTTATGATTTGGTCCACTGTCAAATAAAAACCATTTAAACCACTTGATCTAAGGTTCTTAATCATTTTTCACTTTTTAAGACCGTACACAAGAAATGATGTTTTCTTCTTTGGAAAAAGCATTTAATTTACATTTACAATTTATCACACCAGAACAAGTCCTTTGTAGCTATTTTCTTAAGGAATTCCTAAATATAATGTTCATAGAATGGTTTTTCTCTCCTAAGAAAGTGTAAAACACAAGATAGCTTTCAAGAATAAGAGATGTGTGGGAGTACACAAGAAGTTTTGAGAAGAATAATGTCTTAATATCAGTGTTTCATTATGCACTTTAATTTAATAAATCAGCATATTTCAATATATATGGATCTCTCTAATCATAGAGCATTTGCTTTAGAAGAGGTCAAGGGACTGATAACTGAATTGGCAATCTGCCTTTGAAAACCATGTATTAACTAAACTGTAGGATATTAGAATAAATGACTTTAATGGGGTAGTGGCTTATTCCTAACAGATACTAGAATCTAAAGTCTAAACCTCCAATGTTTAAGAAAGTAAAAAGATATCACCAACAAACTAATTAGTTTTTGATATTTCTATTTCAAGCCTGACATGGCATAGCTGACACCAGTCTGAAACTTTTGTGGATACAAAAGTAATGAAGGGAGTATGCCTATAAGCAAATCTCATAAAAAGAAAAAATAGCAATTATCTATGAAAACAGGACTTAAAACAGATTCAGTGGTTATTTTTACACATTTAAGCTTGATTTTAATGTGCCCATTCTTTTCCCCTCTGTCTTCCAATCTCTCTTTTTTCTCCATCTACTTCTTCTTGATCCTCAACCACTGCTTTACATAAGGCAATTCATTCTGACAATTTATAATGTATCTGTAGATATATGTATGCATAATAACAATACACATATATAAAGTCATGCATTCAAGTGATTATAATTCTACATAAATTTGAATTTCTGGTGAATAATAAAGAAATTGCACATGAACTAGAAAATTAAAAAATAATCTTTGAAATAATGCTAAGGTAAGTTTTGATAATTATAAACATTTTGCTGAGATTGATTGTTATCACTGTGAGCATTTGAGACGAAGGCAGAGTATAACCATAGTTCTCAGGTCAGTCTTGTTTGCATAATAATTTCTTGCCTTAAAGAATAAAACAACTATAAACATTTCAACTTAAATTGTTGCGTAAAGATGGAATCAAAATTTCTATATGTTTCTGGAGTTGGTGTCCATTTACCTAATTTTTGTTAGACAGTAGAATTAAAGGTATAAAGCAAATGCCTTACAAACTTCTTATGCTTTGCATCTTTAAGCCACAGTTATCAATAAAAGTTGTGTCCATTTATAGAAACCACGTGAGTCACATAATTCTAATACATATAAAAAGTTGGAGTCAAATAATATTTTGTTCACTAAATATGTAAGAATGTGTCTATCTCAATTTGCATTGAATGGCTTTTCCTGGAAAGACATAAACAAATTCTACACACATCAAATAGAACACTAATGCCAAATCATAGAAGCAATTCCATTCAAGTCTATCTTAGTGAACTAACAAATTTTGGGGTATTACTTATAGAAGTATATGTAAAGAGTTTCTTATGGGGACATGGTTGATTAAAGGCCACTACATATCACACACACACACACACACACACACACACACACACACACACACACATACAGACTTACATTGTGTAAGTGGTGACACCCATGGGTTACTGTTTAGTTTGCACTCAACTCTATTAGAAACCATTACTGTTTATATAATGTTGGGAAGAAGAGTAATTTGAAACTTGTAAATTTCAGAGGTTTCCTGAACCTTCATACTTACGTTCCATTTCTGGGTGTTTAAGTTCTATTTTTTATGTTTTCTAAACATTCCTCTTATCTCTAGAGGGGAGATGTTTCAACATAAAAAAATAGTTACCCAACAATTTAAAAATACTCTACATATTAATGTTAAAAACCATGAAGAGCTTCAGTGAGTTACATTTTATAGCATTATATTGTTTTTCTTTCACCTGAATATTGAAGATCCCCTTAAAGTAATTAATTCCATTAGCATCATAATAACTGTTAGAAAAAGAACAGTGAAATCTGAAGAAAAGCAGTCAGATGTCCAAACATTAATCAGTTCAGTAAAGATCATTATTGAAGGGTATGGCTTTGGAGGCTGAAAAAGTTAAAGTATTGATGACAAAGATCATAACAGTAGATGTACAGCAAGATTGAAATATGAGAATTTTGTTGAAGAGTGTCATAAATAGACTTACTTAAAGTTGTCACAAATAGATATTTTTGAACCATAGTTCAGGCTTTCTTCCTTGAAATCTACTTGCATTTATATAAGTTGGAACCTTTTCCAGGTGGGGGTCCTGATTTCATAGTATTTTCCCTACTATCTTCGTGAAGTGAAGCATCTCTTTAAAGCTGCAAGTTCTAGGCATGTACACTCTTTCAGTTGCAAAGCTTAGCTTGCTCTCATACCCTTCCTCTTTAGACATCATGTTTTGTGTTTTTTGTTGTTGCTTTTGTTGTTTCCTTTTATGTCTCCACTTGTTCTCCCACAGTATAGTTATGACTTAGAGTGATGGATATTAATGATAACCATAATACAGCCTGAATAGTGTCTTGAAATTCCCTCCGTCAAAAAAATTAGACATTACTTTTCCACTTAGCTTAAGTCAAGTTTTCAGGATACATGCAAAAAGTACCTAGACTGTTTGCCAAAGTAAAACCTGAATGACATCTGTTGCACTTGCCTGCCAGGCCCTATACACCTCTGAGAATCATGAACTAAGCCTTCACTGTCCAGATTTCTTCTGGCATTTTGTTGTTTCATACTCCCAGGAAAGTGGCCTATTTAGCTCTGCTTATAGCATTTTAATTTTTTTTAACATATAGATGAAAACTATTTTTTATTCTCTCACAAAACAATTTCAATAGCATGAAAATCATAAAGTCATATATTTTTCCAGAAATGACCACACATATTATAACAATTTTATGTATTAGTTACTTTTCTCAGTGATTTGACCAAACACATCAATAAAGAGATACAGAAAGAAAAAAAGAAAGAAGAAAAGAAAGAAAGAAGAAAGAAAGAGAAAAGGAAGGAAGAAAAGAAAAAAAATAATTTAAAGGAGAGAAAAGAAAACAAATTTACAAGAGGAAAGATGTCCTCTTCCTCACAGGTTGTAGAAATAATTCTACCATTATGGGAATAGTATTGCAACAAGTTGAGGGGAAAAAGTATGAAAGCATCGGTAGGAGAGCTGCTCATCACATTGTATCTGCAGTCAAGAAGTGGGGTCATTCAGTGCAGAAAGTGGGGTTAGACTTTAAAACCTAAAAGCCTCTTTCTAGATAGCCATTTCCATCAGCCAAGCTCTAGTTCCTTAAGATTCCAAAATCTTCCAGAGCCGTATAATCATCTAGTAACCACGTGTTCAAAATATGAGATAGCTACAGATACATTCCATAGTCATACTACAAATCCTAAACTTACAACTCAGTCCTAGATGGGTGTGGGGTGTGGTGGTGCATGAATTTAACCCCAGTACTCTGGGGAGGATGGAGAGACAGGTGTACCTCTGTAGTTTGAGGTCAACCAGACTACAAGGAGATTTCCAGGATAGTCCAGACTGTTACAAAGAGAAATCTTGTCTAAAAAAAAATTATATCAACCTTATATAACTATAACATTTTATAAAGAAAAGAAATGAGAACATGTTGGAAGACAAATGCTGGCTGTGTTCAAAAGTATCAGACTCCCCATGACTCCCCAATATGGAGCTCCCTCCATCCAGCAGAACTTCCAGCCTCTACCTGTCCTGATCTGGAGAGTGTTGCTTGGTATGGAGGACTGATGTTATCTGAAAACAGTCTCTAAATCAGATGCCTGTCTCTAAATCAGATGTCTTACTTATCTTTAGCTTGAACCCTGGGCATAAATCTTTGCCAGAAAACTCGCTTGCTGCACACATGATAACTAAGACTTTTGCTAGGAGCCTTATGATAGTACCGTGCTACTTAAATGCAATTTAGGTTTGTCCTCAGGCTCCCCGATCTTATATATTCTTTATACTCAGGAATAAAATTGAACTGATTCACCAACACCAAAATTTACCTCTGGGAGTGCTGTGTCCATTCGTGTTCATGTGCCAAATAGAATGCTTTTTGTAACTGCCCCTGCCTCTTGCCCTTTTGATCTGGTGGCTGACAGGCTGAAAGAGAAAGAGGACTCTCCCACAGTGAAAGATATAACAAAATGCAGATATATTTACTAAAACTTTTGAGTGAACATAAGGCAAAACACACTAGCAACTTAAAGACTAACTATAGAGGGGATCTCAACAAGAATGCTAAAATGTTTTATCTCACACTTCCTTAAAGTGATATTGAATGATTGCTATTTTAGTGGCATATACTATCTGTACTCATACATAATTAATTAATAAATGACAGTGATTAGTGAGTATACTATCTGTACTCATTTAAAATGATCAAATTAATGGACTGCTTATTATGTTCTATACTAAAATATAGTGCAAAATTAATTTATTCTTCTCTCATAATGTGACAGATACAAATGGTAATAGCACACACTCAAAGACCTATGCACCTGTCACATAGAAAAACTGGACAAAGAAGATGAGAGAAAAAATTGACAGTTTTGATAGCTAGTGAGTTACATTATTCAATTTTTGGCACTGACTACATAAATAATAGCATCCTCACTAGCTTCTTCTCCCAGCCCTGTATTTTCTTGATAGTTATTTTATATAAACATTTCATTTTATTCATTTTAATTTTTTATTTTTGAGATTATAGTTACATCATTTCTCACTTTCCTTCCCTCTCTCCAATGTTCTCTATATAACTATTGTTCTCTTTCAGATACATGTCCTTTTTTGTCATTAATTTTTACCACCTGGATATATGCATATATATGCAAATGTATAAATATGATGTGCCAATTCTGAAGAGTATTTCTTCATTCTCTGGATTCCCTAGTTGCCTGTAGTTCTTTGTGTAGGCTTGAGGTCCCATACACTTTTCCCCTACTCAATCCGGCATATCTATTGTTGTTTTTCTTGTTCAACTCATGTTTAGGGAATTATGGTGGTGAGATTTTATGTGTATAGTTTTTAACATTACTAGAAGAAACAGTCTTACACAAAACTCCCTACTCCTCTGGTTCTTATGATCTTTCTGTACCCTCTTCTGCAATGTTTCCTAAGCCTTAGGCATGGGAGAGTTTTGTAGATGTATCCATTGACACAGAACACCACAATTCTCTATTTGATTCGTCATGAAATTTTGTAATGGACTGTACCTATTGCAAAGAGAAATTTCCATGATGAGGCATGAAGACTATTACTGTCTGTGGGTATAAGGATGGATATTTGGGATATAGTGAAAACTTATGCTGGTTTGTAGGTGGAAGTTGTACGTTTTCTTCTAAGATTCATGGCTTCACTATCTTAGCATGGTTGGCTACTTTTCCAGTACCAGATGTAGTTTCCCTCTTGTTGAGCGAGTCTAAAGTCTAATCAGAAAGCTGTTGGTTGATGTCAAGATGTTCATAACGCTACTACATCCTTAGGGTTGTCCTAGCACACTGGCCATTGTGTTTCAGAAGCATTAAAGACAGGTAGGACTGTTGGTTGCTTCCCTGGCTTGGAAGCTGTCATTGTGCCTTCTGGTTCCAAAGCTACTAGGTCTCACTGATGAGATATTCAGGCCAGTTCCATATCAGGAACCTCTGGGCCTGTATCTGAAGGGCCTGGTATCTTCAGCATACAGTTCTTTCCTTCTACTTCCCGAAGACAACCAAAGACAAGAGCAATAACCTATGTGTTTTCTCATCTTGGAAAGCCCATATCAACATCCTAAAAGAGTCATTTATCAGGCCTAGTTACAGGTGGTTTATTAGGTTTTTTTTGGTCATTGAAGAGAATGTTGTCATCCCAGAAGAGAAATTTTCATTTAACTCATATATTCATATTTACATACTGAATTCCATGCTTTATAAGCCAGGACCTGGAAACAACCTAGATGTCCTTCAATGGAAGAATGGATGAAGAAAGTGTGGAATATATACACATTAGAGTACTACTCAGCGGTAAAAAACAATGACTTCTCAAATTTTGCATGCAAATGGATGGAAATAGAAAATACTATCCTGAGTGAGGTAAC
>NC_022013.1:35492209-35495169 GCF_000317375.1 Microtus ochrogaster | reverse complement strand
TAGGGTCATTTCAGGTTCTTTATCCTCAGCTGTCCAGGGAACTAACATTAGTCTTATGTGAAACATTCGTAGGTAAACAGATTGCCAAGGCATGTACCTTTTATAAAGGCAGCACGTTAGTTCATTAATAAATTTTATTGCATGGAGGATGTAACACTATCTCTTTAAGAAAATCGTGTAAAGTCATTTTATATGTGTTCATAGCCAGTACATCTAAAACTAGTTAACTTCATTTATATCCTGTTCCTTGGGGGGGTCTTAAAAAACATGAAGATAAACTCAAGATAGAATTTTATTGAAGATTCATATTTGTCATGATTTCAAAATTTAAATACCTTTAAAGGTATTTAAATTTTACTTTTATATTTTAAAATACACAATTTATTTGGTTCTATGACCTGAGATATCTATCTTGTTCTTAAAGTCATAATTGAAAGAAAACATGATGGCAAATACAGAAAATAACACAATTATATAAATTTTTACAATACACAACATATAAATTAATATATAACAGTCATGTTCAATTGTATTAGCAAAAACTTTCAAAGATAATGTGATAACAAGCAATCAGTTATAAATTTACTTATATGTATCATAAACACTTTTACAGTTAAGATTTTTTTAATCTTATTCATACCTCACATGATTCCGATGTACTAGCTAAGAAATATCTAAATGTCTTTCATTTTCATAAACAATTGTATAGCCATATTTATTTAACAATTTGCCCTAAAAATCCAATAGCAGAGTGTATCCTAAAAAGACAGTCCAATTTTCATCCTATGTTGAACTAAAACTGAAAATACCATCTTCCAACAACTTTCAGAAGCTACAAAACGTATATTGTCCAATTAATTATTCGACTAGCAAAATACAAGATATGATCACATATAAAAAGAATAGGCTTCTAGGCACACTGCTATATACCTGCACATCTAACATAGAGAAGCAGAAGAAGAGACCATGACAATAATGTAGACTGACCCCAGAAAAGCCCAATCATGAGAACCACATTCTCTTTAAATATAACATGCATGCAATGAATGTATACACACAGCATAGAGGTTTATAGATACTCAGAATTACTAAATGCCAAGAGTTTGTGTTAAACTGGTCCTAAATAACAAAGGCTCTTTCTCCAAAATTTCTAATTACAATTTATATTTATTACATTCTGTAATATAAGTGTTTTCTACATGTAGATTTTGAGATTAATGCTAATATAATAATGAAAACATATAATAAAAAGCTTCAAAGTCTTATAGCAATAATATTTTATGTTTTGATATAGTAAAAGCATATGATTCTAAGTGTTTGACTTCAGTTAGTAATATTATATTGTTACAATTTAATGACAGTTAATCTAATATCATTGTAGGATAAAATATATCATATTAATAAAATTTGGCTGTAATACGGGTATTTTTGTACTAATTTAGCAATCTAAAGGTGATATTATCAAAATGATATGACTAGTTACTACAGATATTTTTTATAGATTTATAAAATATTCAATTTATTTTTTATTTTAGATCAAGATTATTATTATAAAACTTAATGTGTTCTTAAATTATGAAAATTAGACAAAATCAATGTTGATCATTTTAAATCTTGGGATATCCTAATGTAGTTTAGTTATTTAAGATCTGACCTGATACAGGAAAATTAATAATTTTCTTTCTACTTTCTCTAGTTCAATTTTAGTTTCGATTTATCTCTTTACTCTCTTTGGAAATAGACACTTCTTTAGACAAATAGGGATTTACTAATTAATAGAACAAATTTGTAATGAATTGTTTCTTTAAACTTAATTTTACTTATAATAATTGTGGTTAAATTGAATTTCAGGTCTGCAGACAAAGCTTTGAGAAAAAGATCACAAATCTTATGTAGTAATAGTTTTCTGTGAAGGGATTTTTCTGTGTGTTTGTGCTGTCTAATGTCATAGGTAAAATGTTCTCTCTTTATTTGATCTTCAATATTAAAAATTCATCCATCTGTAGTTACTTGCAGCCTAGAAATTGCAGTGATATTCACATAATACCCAAAGTAGAATATTCCCTATGGGCATTTTGGATAATACCAAGTGTCTAGACTGGATTGTTGCTTAATTGGTCGCCTGCTTGATGATGAGCAGGCTTAAAAGACTTCATCTCATATATTTCTATGATTCTTAAAAACTATCCTCATCAAGCTGTAAAAATTCAAATATTTGTAGGGTCCTCTTAAGACAAATAAATTAGGTCCTTTGTTGGTATAAAATAATTTTAAGTCTCTGAAAATGTGACACTAAATTAAAAATGCTTAAACTTTAAAAAAGTTTGGCCAAGATTTAGCCCAAAAAAAAAAATACCTTTGTTATAGGATAAAAAAATTAACGTTAAAATTATTTTATAAATATGGTTATCTTAACTATGTCTATCTTGTTTGCATGTAAAAGTTGCATGATAATTATATACATTGTTTCACACAAACAGGTTGCTATATTTAAGGACATTATGGTAATTTGTAGCATGGAGAATTCTGTTCTGTTTTTGTTTCAATAGCCGTCTCTTTTCCTCAAGTGTGATGCATCTGGGAGCATCTGCTGCTCCTTCTTGAGATATAGTATGTAACAGAACTTAAGAGAAGAGATTGAAACTTTGAGCCTTTGTTATTATCTACCATTTATCTCGTGATGCCTCAGAAAGTTCTGCATACTTTAACAATGATCAATTAACATTATAGACACTCACATAGCTTTATACTATATATGATACATACATATGCATATATATTTAAAAATGAGGAAAGATTGACCTAAAAATTACATTTATAGATCATAGTGAACTAGAATGTACAGAGTTGGGGTCTGAAAAGAGCTCATAATTCTTTTGCAATCATGTTCTCTCTTACTAGGTTTAAAAATACAGGATATTCAGGATTGAGACATCATCCTGATTAATTGTTCCTGTTAT
>NC_022013.1:35479128-35487559 GCF_000317375.1 Microtus ochrogaster | reverse complement strand
GGCAGGGAGGAGGCAGAAATCCTCAATAAATAAATCAATTAAAAAAATAAATAAATAAGGGGAAAAAATAAAAATACGGGATAAATATTTATAATGGATTTTTTATCTCAAATGATGTTGAATCTTTGCCCAAAAGAATGTCCAGTGAGCTTCCCTATATCTAGATTTGTTATCATTCGATGTATTTAAACTGAGAATTTTGCCTTCTGAGGCTTTCTTTTTCATGCTAGGTACATACCAATTAACACACATACACACACACACACACACACACACACATACACACACACACACAAAACAGTCAAAACATGCTTTCTAAATTTTAATCACTTCTGTAAAGAAAACATAAATCATAAATAATATATTAAGCCAACTAAAGAAGTCAATAAACACTATAAAATATCAAGATGATAGGAGTGACAAAACTGTTAGGAATGACAAAAGAGTCAAAGGAGAATTCCTTTGGGCTAGGTTAAAGTCCCACAGATACTTAGACAAGACTGTGTTTTGATAGCAATGCTCAGTATTCTGGATAATTGGAAGTTATCACTTAAATACAGACAAGCAGAATAATATAATCTGCATGCTCAAGTGACAGAAGGAAGATAGCTACCTATCCAGAGCAAGTTGAAAAGGAACAGTGACTAGTAATCAGTTTTCGAGTCACAAGAGATTTATCAGAGTGGAAGACTTTTTTTTAAGGTATCTGACAACATATGTGACTTTCCTTTTAGTTTATCATGTAATATCTTCTAGTAGCAAACCATGCCAAGCCTCAACTGGTATTTCTCTTTGCTTTAGCAAATCTAGAAAGTTCTTTGCCTGGTATTCAAGTTCTTGTAGATTTATTATTCTTCTGTGATGAGACCCAGATAGGCACAATATTCTTTCAATTTATTTTCTTTTGATTAAGTTTTAACTTGTTTCTTCTAACTGGATTTTATCATTTCAAATGTAGAATTATTACAAGAAGCTTTGTCTTTCTTATGTCCTTTTTCTGGTAATTACCATGTGATTTGTTTTGTTCTTCAGCGTTTGATTTTGTAGTAGGACCTGAAACTATCAGAACACCTGCTGTGAAAATCCAAGGATTTATTCCTTAAATGGTTTATAATTGAAAGGAGTATCTTTTCTTGAACATAAAAGTGAGAGTAATAATACAAATGAAATTTCAGACACACCTGAATGTACAATGTAGTAATCATCCTTACTGAATATGTAATGCAGTAAAATATTTCTCACAGACTGTTTGCATTTAAATATTATACTATCAAGCCTGTTCAATATATGTATATAAAATATTTCATTGTTGTATTCTAATTTAGTAAATATAATGTTTCATAATTATCTTCATAGGTATTTGGTAGTCTTCCATAAACTGATTTAATCAACATTCCATAAGTAAAGACTCTTTATCAGGGATTTAATAATGTGACTGTAACTGTGAGTATGATGAATGAAGTCAATGTACACATTACATTGTAATTATAATGCATATACTTGGTCTTTGGAATTTACTTATTTGAATCAAAATTAACTGTTTTGCTGTGAATTTCATTTCAATAGCTCATAGAATGTTTGGATGAATATGCATTCCCCTCAAGTGAGCAGACAATTTCTCACTTTCCAAAAATCATTTCTTCAAATTCTTAATTACTTCTACTTTACAGTTTAACAATAAACACAAATTAAATTCATTAGTCATACTTTAATAGTAAAACTGAACATATTCACATAAATAAATCACTCATACTGTAACATGCATGATTAAAATTTTGTATCCTTGCATTTGTCATTTAATTATATTTTTGATTATTTATTTAGCAAATATGTGTATGTGTATGGTACACAGTCCCACACATGGAAGTCAGAGGACAATTGAGGGTGTCACCTCTAGCCTCTCACTGGGGAACAAAATCAGCTCATCAGGCTTTTTGGAAAAACTTTTATCTTCTCATCCATCTCCTCAGCCCTTTATTTTAATTTTTAAAGGCTCTTGTACATTGGGGCAGGTTCGTTGTATAATTCCTTAGTCTTTGATACTTCATTTAAATTTTCACTAGTTTTAATGATTTGGAATTTTGATATTTAATTAAAACTAAATTTTATCATATATAGCATTGTACACAATATATTTCAGCATATATGAAACAAAAAGTAGTAACTATCAAAATATTTTAAGAAATTCTTTCAGTTTGAGGATTTCTGTATCAAAATGGAATTTTGCCAAGAGATGTAGCTACAAATGTCAGAAAAGTGAAAAATGTTATTAAGAATATTTACGCTCCCTAGGTGGCCTCCCAGAATGGAAGGTAAGAACTTATTGCGAAAGACACAATGCACTTCAGGATACAGGACTTGTAGGACTAGAGCTGTAATTGACCTGGAAGCCTGCTCCCTAAGGATTAGCTCTTGTAGTATCTGAAGATGTTATACAACCTGCCAAGGGAGAAAAGCAATCAATAGTACTTCAAGCTGCACTGGCTATGAACCTCAGCAATGAACAGCACAGCAAGACATCCCCCAGAGTACAATAGTGGCGCTTACATTGTGGAGTTAACCGAGAGCCATCTAATTGGATTTACAGATGGTTCAAAGGGATGGAACTCATGTCTGGTACTGTAAACTTAACCAACTACCTGTGGGTAATGATTTCATGGACCTGGAAAAAAATGACTACCTCTACTTTGCTAAATCAATAAAATTCATAATTGCATTTTAATACTTCTGCTCACAGAAAAGTACAGCTCTCACCCCTCAGCAATGTGACTTCTTTTGCAGCAGATAGAAACCATACATAAATAAATAACTAACCAAACGTGAATGAACAACTAATCAAAGTATTCAGTCCCAATGACTTTATCTACATCACAACTCTTAAGAAGAAAATACTGCAGAAAATGGGTGAAAAAATAGTATAAGAGCTTGAGGTCCAAAATTTCTTCTGTAAGCATGTCAATATACATATGAAAAGAAGGCTACACCCATGAAATCTCAATAATATGTTCACTTAAATAAGACTATCACAATAACAAATGATTGGCATTAATGGAAAAATCTTACAAGGAAACCACTTAGATGAAGAAATCCAGACACTTAATGACTGCTAAGAGAAGGCTAATCAGTTTTCACAAGAATAGTGAACCTTAGTAGGTTCTCCAATCCAAAGTCTGTATATCTGTGTGTGCGTCAGTCTGTCTGTCTCTTTCTCTCTCTCTTTGTGTGTGTATGTGTATGAGTGTGTTGATAAGGAAGAGATAGAGAGGAAGATGGATGGATAGACATAATGAAAATTCAGTATTTGCATATTAATTACTTGTAAACTGTAATAATTTAAAAACATAATGTAAGTCATAACCTCCTTAACTAACTTAAGTTGCGTTCCTATTTTCAGTTGTTTTAGACCACAATGTGTAGTAGGAGGCTGCTGGTTTGTTCCTGGCAGCCTAGTGTCCAGATAGAACCACTCAGAAACTATATTAATTGGCCAATCACTATATCATATTCCTATCAAATTCTTGCATATTAAATAATAAAATCTATTATTTTATATTTTACCACAAGGCTTGTGGCCTACTGGCAAAGGTTTAGCTGGCAGCTTGTGTCTTTCTTGTCTGGAAGCTACTTGGTTTCTCTTGACTCTGCCTTCTTTCTCCCAGCATTCAGCTTAATTTTCCAAGCCTAGCTCTACTCTGCCCTATCACAGGCCAATGAAGTTTCTTTATTCATCAACCAATAAAAGCAACACATATACATAAGGACTTTCCACACCAACAAAGAGTATAGAAGGAAAAGAAGATGTTTATAAATTGCTTTTCTAAATTGATCTTATGTGTTTTTCAGGGCTAGTGAGATGGCTCAGTAGGAAAAACACTTGCCATCAAAACTAGGATCCACATAGAAGAAAGGTGTTGGGAGAGGCCATTCATTCATATCTGAGGCACCCAGAACCAAAAAAATCACACAGAAACTATATTAATTAAAAGACTGCACAGAGGATAAGAGCATTGCTTGCTCTTCCAAAAGTCCTGAGTTCAATTCCCAGGAACCACATGGTGGCTCACACAACACTGCATGACCTATTAGCTTATACATATTTCTAGCGAGCTCTTAAATCTTGAATTGACCCATCTCTATTAATCTGTGCATCACTAAAAGGTCATGGCCTACCAGCAAGGTTCCCGCAGACTCCTGTGGGTGTCTTTCTCCTTTGGTGACTACTTGGCTTCTCTATGATTTTGCCTACTCTCTTCTCCTCTATCTGCTTGCAATAGGCCCAAAACAGCATACAGAGGGGAATCCCACATCAGAAAGACAGAAAAGACTCCCTCATATTACCCTCAGAACTTCATAGAGATTGTCACAAACACACATTCATATACACACAAATACACACATATGTGCATATGTACTCACATACATTAATATGTATACATATGTATAAGTATGTATATGTATATACATATATTTATTTATGGATGTATATGATAATATTTCCAAAGAAATAATATTCACAATACTTACTGTGTAGGAATCAGTCAGATAAATTGTGACTGGCCCAAAGTAAGGACTGTAACTTGGCTCGTCTTTATGACTATTAGGATTTCAGGGTGTTTGAAAGAATCTGTCCAATACAATTACCATGAAAAGGGCCACAGAATTTAATGAAACCGTCCTGAGAATATTTGATGACTTGTTGATCACTACAGATATAATACACTTAAGCTCATCAGCTGAATATCTGGTGGTTTATACCAGTTTTCTGGCTCCCTGCATATTAAAAGTAAAAGCAATTTTTTTTTTCGAGACAGGGTTTCTCTGTAGCTTTTTTGGTTCCGGTCCTGGAACTAGGTCTTGTAGACCAGGCTGGCCTTGAACTCCCAGAGATCCGCCTGCCTCTGCCTCCCTAGTGTGCCACCACCGCCTGGATGTAAAAGCAAATTTTTAAAGGATGTTAAGAAATCACTTGAAAATGTAAAACTTTTATTTTTCAAGACAAAAGGGATATCAGTACCTTTTTATCCCCCTATGTCCATATACAAATCACTTGTATAAAACACATATCATTTTCTTTTATACACTCTACCACAATAGACTTTTGCTTTTGAACAAGTAAGTTTATTAGGTGTATAGCAAGCAGAAGCTGAAACTTTAATAGTAAGTATCCCACGAATAGATGCAGCAACTAGATCACAAATATCATCAAGTATCCCACATCATTCACTAAGACAGCTGGAATAGCCTAATTGAGAGACCAAACAGCAGTAAGATCAAATCTGGGATTTACAAAGATGAGCAGAAACTACCTATTACGATTGAGGCGTCAAGCCGGGCGGTGGTGGCGCACGCCTTTAATCCCAGCACTGGGGAGGCAGAGGCAGGCGGATCTCTGGGAGTTCGAGGCCAGCCTGATCTACAAGAGCTAGTTCCGGGACGGGCACCAAAGCTACAGAGAAACCCTGTCTAGAAAAACCAAAAAAAAAAAAAAAAGATTGAGGCGTCAACTATAAATCCAAAGAAAGCCTTTTCTCCAAGGATTTGCTTCCATAAACCAAATTATAACTCCCTGTTTCCACTGCACATATTATCATGTCATAAAATAAACAAACACTAGTAACATCTGTTAGAAATGGCTTATCTTTTAGCTATTATTAAGGACAGAATACTTATAAAACCTGTTGTTTGCTTTTATTTTTCCAAGCACAGATAGGGCCTTCAGGCCCCAAGAAAAAGGATTCATGAATCACTACATAGGTGCTGGGAACTCCAATCTCATCCTCTGGGAGAACAGCAAATTCTGTCAACTAACAGCCAAACTCTCCATTGTTTTTTTTTTGTTGTTGTTGTTGTTGTTGTTGTTGTTTTGTTTTTATTTTGTTATTGTTGATGGTAAGGTTTTTTTTTTAAAAAAAAAAAATTATATGCTAGGAAGGCGAACATCCAAACTGGCTAGGCTCCCACAAAGCCAGCACATTAAGTAGCATCAAAAGCCCGTGCCATTGTCCTTGGCTTCTCATCAGCCCTCATTGTTCGCCATGTTCAGAGAGTCCAGTTTTATCCCATGCTTTTTCAGTCACAGTCCAGCTGGCCTTGGTGAGCTCCCAATAGATCAGCTCCACTGTCTCAGTGGGTGGGTGCACCCTTCGTGGTCATATGGACGGAGGGGGGAGGACCTAGGACTTACCACAGGGCATGGAACCCTGACTGCTCTTTGGACTGGAGAGGGAGGGGGAGAGGAGTTGGGGGAGAGGGGGAAGGGTGGGAGGAGAGGGAAGGAAATGGGAGGCTGGGAGGAGGCGGAAACTTGTTTTTTTTTTCCTTTTCTTAATAAAAAAAATAATGCAAGCACAAAAGAATTATATGCTCCTTTGTATTCTCACTTTTAATATAAAATTTGATCATAAAAAAATCCATGGAGGTAAGCAAGGTGTATTTATTATCACCACTTTACAGGTAAAGCATCAAACATACTAACACTGGGAAAATACATTGTATCTGTACCTAGACCCCCTTAAATTAACCACCTTTATGTTAAAATGTACCTAATCCAAGTAATAAGAACAGACGTTATCTCAAATTATAAAGAACAATGTTGTGTAACATGTAATTCTGGCATTCTCCTGGTGTTTCAAATAGTTCACAGTTTAATTCATATTAGATTATGGGTTACTTTAAGTAAAAAATGATATTCTTTACATAACAGTGTATTGATTTATAGATATTAGTGTTATTTCACATCACTACTACGTAGTTTGCCTTAGTAAACCTAAAAATGTTATTAAAATAGGATAGGTTATAAATTTGTGATTACAACAAAGAGTTATTTTAAGAAGAATGCTTTTCAAAATACCCAAATGTGTACTGGGAAAAAACTGCAGAACATAGGGTTAAAATGGTCCAGCCTTAAGAATATGCCGATACTATGTGTCAGTTGTAACACCTGCTCAAATTGCTATTACATAGATACTACTTTAAATTCAAGCTTTGAAATTGTCAGGTCACTTTCTTGACCTCTAAATCCTAAAGTCTGATGAGCATATTTCTTCAGAAAAAAAAAAATGACATGAATTCCTTGAATGTGCTGTGCCTTTGAATGAGCAAGGTCTGCTTGGGGAACTTACCCTGTCTTCCTTTCACTTGCCGGCTCTAACTCCCAGTCTTCCAGCCTCTCTATTAGTAGCAAAAAGCAATGAGTTCTACTGAAAAATTTGTGAAATCAGCACTGGGAATAGAAAATAAAATATATTTTTAATTATAAAAATAAGTTAAGAAATATGTTTAAGGATTGTCAACACAGTATCATAATCCTCTGGCTTCTTTTCAAGAATATAGCTTTCTTGATTTTTCAAAAATATAGCAGTTATGATATTTGGCTCAAAAATTATGCTAATCTTATATTCTGAGGAAGCTTTGTTAATTTTACTGTTTCATTTACTGTATTATCAGTTAAGGCAAACTTGGCTTTGTTAATGATATTTCCTTTTGTATTACATTTATTTCTGTATATGTGTATGCCAGGAGGAAGGAAACTAGGTTGTGAGATTTGGCAGTTAGACACACTGTGCCACCTCACTGGAACTAAGCATAAGGTATTTCCTTGATGATAGACCTTAGCCAGAGAACTACAAAATAGAGATTGAATTTTGTTGTCTGTAACCTCCCCCATTTCTATAAATCTAAGAAATAGAGCCTAGGTTTAAGGACGTCACATGCGACAAACATCACATATGTCTAAACCCTAGAGCAGGACACCTCCTCTAAAGATGAAATGTTTCCAAGAGAAAGTAGTTGGGATGAATGCACATGAAACTCAGTGTCGTGTATTGGCAAGCCACCAAATTCCACAAACCTCAATCATTTCTGTGAAAATATATATTTTTCCCTCCCCATCTTTTCTATAGAATGTGATATGTTCATTTCCTCTGAATATTTTTAGTTTTTTCACTTGGAATGTATTCCTGGCTTGTTAAACATATCTGGGTATATTTTTCTTTGTACTTATCCTACTTCAAGCTTTCTAAACTTTTTGGATAAAATATTGGTCCATTAGTTTTGTAAAAAAATAGCTATATTCTACACCACTCACTTTCTCACCTGTAAATGTCAAATGCATGAATTTATATTAGTTAACATTGTCCTACAAATTCCAAAGGTGCTGCTTCCTTTAATTTCTATAATTTCTATTAATTTTCATACTTTTACCAAATCTGTAGGAAATGTTGACCTTTGATTAATTTTTTTATTCAGTTAAACCTTACTATGCTTATAGAATTCCTCACTTTTGATATTCATTTTTTCTTTTAGTGTTTTTCTCTTTTTCAACTTTATTATTGTTTCTATGTATTCATGTATATGTTTATGTGTGTGCCCCAGTGTGTGGAGGCCAGAGATGGACATCTAACGTCTTTCTCAATCATTTCTATGTATTCAT
>NC_022013.1:35474014-35478828 GCF_000317375.1 Microtus ochrogaster | reverse complement strand
TTTCTCAATCATTTCTATGTATTCATGTATATGTTTATGTGTGTGCCCAGTATGTGGAGGCCAGAGATGGACATCTAACGTCTTTCTCAATCATTGTCTACTTTATTTTTTAAAGACATGTTTCGCAGTCCTGCCACAGGCTGAGTTCAAGTAATGAGACAGGGAAGGGCATCGGCATGAAGAAATGAACTAGCATCTGACCATCAGATGAGTTTCATATAAGTGGCCAGCCCTGAAGGGCTTGAGTGGTTTTTATTTATGCTTCAAAAACAAGTGTGTTTTTCCATACAAACAAACATATTTTTCCCACCCTTCAACATTAACTTCTGGCAAAAACAAATGTGTCAAATATGCTTTTATCCTCAACTTTTGCATCAAAATATCTATTAAACTACAAAAGATGCTTATCTCTTTGCTAGGTTGGCCAAATATCGAGTCAGGTACATCTTGTCCTTACAAAACTAAAAAATGATAAACAAGAGTCACACATTCTCAAGAGCAGCAGTATCATTCATTCAAAGCTTGACAATGCATATTTATATAAATAGGGGTGAATTGCCTCTGTTACTGTCAGCATTGACTTGAACAGTTTTCAGGGTATGGAGTGACAGCTCTCATCCCCAAACAAGAAAACCAAGAAGTATCAGCTCACAAAGAATTCCAGGGGAAAATATCTCAGGAAAAAAAAAAAAAAAAAAAAGGATCTCTGGGAATGATCACATCTCTCCCATTGCAACTCATAAAGTGACACTAAAATCCAAAAAGAGAATAATGAATATTAGGAGAGAGAAGAGAGCGTGCAGACCATACAGTCCCAGCGGTATTCTGCACTACCCCAAAGTCCGCTGTTTCCTGTCAAGTGAGACTGTCTCCAGTGGGTTTTGCCTCAAGGAGGCCATTTGGACAAGCACTCATATTCTGACCTGAAACTAAGCTACACAGCTCCCAAAAGACATGGTCTTGCACTAAACCTGGAACTCAGTGATTTATCTGGATTCACTGGCCAACAGGTGCCCAGAGATCCTCGTGACACTATTGCCCATGTGCTAAGATTACCGGAATACACCAGGATACCTGACTTCTTAAAATACAAGTGTAGATCCAGATTCTTGGGCACAAAGCAGTCTGTAACTGAACCATCACTCCTTCCCCTTCTTTTTTACACATCAAATAAGACTTTGAAACAACTTTCTGTGTGGATTTAATATATACCATCAGAACCACACAGGAAGCTCTATCTATCTATCTATCTATCTATCTATCTATCTATCTATCTATCTATCTATCTATCTATATTATTTTATAAATTTATTTTTGTTGTTATAAAAATCAAATCAGCTATCATTTTAAATTTATTTTATTTAAGTAAGTATATGATCACCAATAGTAAATTTCTAATCTGTAGTCACAAAAACACCACAGTTTGTTTATAGTTGACAAAAATTAATAAAGTAGGATTCACTCATGGAAAAAAGCATGGTTGTGTTTCATAATAAGCTAAAGACATTTGTCACTATGTCTAGCAATCAGGACTTTCCATTCAAATTTGATACCCAGGATTCACAAAACAGTAGGAAAAAACTGAGTCCAGAAATTCCTCTAACTTTAACAAGGTTGAGGTACATGTATGTATAAATACACACATACACACACACACACGAGAGAGAGAGAGAGAGAGAGAGAGAGAGAGAGAGAGAGAGAGAGAAAGAGAGAGTATCTCCTCTTGCTTATAGTAGAATAATAATCATTTTTTAAAACTTTTTATGTCTTAGTAAACAGGCATATATTTAGTTAATTTAATCAAATGATTGCAATATGTAGATTTTATTTTAATCACTATGAATCAATATGATAAAGTCAATAATGGGGTATGTGATTTAAAAAGGGATATTCATCTGATTCAAAGCTGTGAATCACTGGTCAGAATCATGAGCAATTGTCAATATTTTACATTCTATAATCAATAAAAATTGGCATGAATATCTAAAAATATAATAGAGAGTTAAATTAAATCTAATAAGTTATATATTTTAACAAATAAAAACCAGTTAGATTTAAAAATAAATTTTGGACATATTTGGAAAGTTGTGCTTCAAACCAACTTTCAACTGTGGGAATAATTACAGACATTTCATTTATATATGTGAAGTTGTGATGCTTGTGTTAATTATTCATCATTAGTATTTGTTTTCTGACACTTTAAATTTTAGTTTAAGTTAGGCCTCTTTTAAAACCAAAAAAAAAAAAAAAATGACATTTTCCATCTTGGTGACAAAGTTGAAATGATCATTCTAGCAGGCATTTTAGATCTGTTTCAAATATTAAATCACCTACAGAATAATTAATAATCTGTTTTTCCAAACAGCCCAATAAGTTGCTGATATTAGAAATACACTGAAAAGCAAAAGATGTTCGTTATAGCTTTTTCCTAAAAGCGAGATGTTTGTGATAGTGATAAGCAAATGTTTAAGTTGTTTAGCCTGTATAAAAACTTGTGAGTCAACTTAAATTTAAAAGTAAATCATAATTTGTCTGTAGACTTTTAGAAAACTACAAAGAAAATCAGATTTATTACCATCTTTGGGAAATTCATCAAAAGAAAATTAATACTGTCTGTTTAATAGTGATACAATGTAGAATAATGCACTAAACTCCAGCCTAGAGTGTCATTTGTTTCATTTTGTAATTCCTACTCTCCCAGTTTGCCTTGCTTAATTTTTTCCCTAAGTTTTTCCCTTTTCTCAGATTGATTAATCATGGTGGAGGCTCGTCTCTTGCAGTCTGCTCTGACATTCACCATGTTTGTCGAACTTCATCATACAGACAGTGATCATGGCTACTGGCATCACAGTTAGCTTCTCATCCTGGAAGACATGTTTTACTAGCCAGCAGAGTAGAGAGCTGTATTCTGTTCTTCAGTCTAACATCTTAAAGTTACAAACTCTCCTCTGCTTATGGTTTAAAACTTCTATCACTGATCCCTTCATTTTCTATAGGATAATAACCTCAGTCTAAAGTCTTCGTTATCCTAGTTACATTAAGAACATTTTCTTTTATGGGAAACCAAAGTAAATTATTCTAACATCTGCTTTCTCATATATTATCAACTCATCTTCTTTCCCTAAGGAGTCATGAAAGAGCATATTTTGAAAGTCCAAGATTTTGTCACCAGTTTTATTGAGATACAGTTTGCATATAAACTACATATATTTATGGTATAAAAACTTAACTTTTTATATTTATGCACATTCTGACAAAGGCTGTAATATCCAATTTTTTTATTGGAGAGCTTTGTTCATTGAGCTGTATATTTGGAAAACTCTTTGGGGAATGTGCACATATTCCTTGATCTTGATCAATATACTTTATTTGAATGAATGTTAGTAAAGTAGAAAAATAGCACAGATGAATTTTGGTATTAGTTACTGGGAAAAAAAATCTAAAAGTTTTTGAATATTAGTTTAAGTTGTGTAAAATTTGTTTATGCTGTGGAATGTTTGTTTACTTATGAAAAGATGTGTTGTATTCCTTTATGTTGCACTTGTTTAACTCTGTAATGCTGTGTTACTTTGCCTGCTGAAGATATTTGATTGGTTAATAAGGAACTGAAAGGCCAAGAGCTAGTCAGGAGAGAGAAATAGGCGGGGCTGGAGGGCAGCTATTTCCTAGGCATAGTTATCAGAGATGCAAGCCAAGGTGGAAAGCCAGTCTATGTCTCTCATTTAGAGATCAAAGGGTTCAAAAGGGCAAGAAATTCCAACTGGAGCATGTCTAACAGTACAACATTCAGATCTACCATCTTCCATGATGCAGAAAGGTTGAAAGATGCAGTCCACCTTTTGCCTATAAAAAAATGCTGATATAGAAATGTAAGGAGAGAAAGTAACTTTCTCCAGAAATAATACACTATCCTTAAACTTCGGGTTTTTTTTTATTAATCCACTAAATTTATGAGTCAATCTTGAGGCTGAAGAAACAAGCCAGCATTTAATAGCAGTTTCTAAATGAGCATAGAGTCAAGGATCAGGTCCCAACACCCATCTGAAATGAGCCACGGCTAGAACCACAGCACTGCAGGGACTGGAAAGAGAAGAATCAGCAGGGATTGTTGCCTACCTGCTTAGACAAAAATTTGCAGACTTCATGTTGCCTACCAGCTGACACCAAAACCTGAAAACTCCAGGTATGACTAGATACCTTGTATGAGGGAATCATGCTTTGATAAACAGAGGGAAACAACTATTGTTTCCTTTGAATGCTCATAAATTACTTGCATTCACAGGCCCATGTTCATACACTAGACACCCACCCAGCTCCCACCACCCACACTCACACATACACACACACACACACACACACACACACACACACACACAAAAGTACACAGTCCATCTATAATTTAACCAAAAACTTATCCCTGTGACAGAAGTCTGGCAGGTTACCTAACAGTTATTTATGATCTCCCATCTTTATTAGAAAGGCTTCATCATAATTATTGACAGGGCAGTTTTTACTGCTGGGAGCAATGAGAATGGTGCCCTGGTTTAGCTCCCGTTAGTCTCTGAAATAGAAAAGAATTTGAACAAACTTCAAGACCAAACTGAACCAATCCCAAAATGAAATGTGGTGTCTTCTCTGCCAGATAGCTAATAATACTCACAGAGATTTGCATAAGAGTTAAGTTTAAGGAGAGGAGTTGAACAATGTAAAGAGAAACTATCTCCTTCAAGGATTTAATGTTAAATGTTTTAAAGAAAAATACTGGAAGGAAGGTAGAGAAAAGAAGAGAAGAGAGGAGAGGAGAGGAGAGGAGA
>NC_022013.1:35447763-35473914 GCF_000317375.1 Microtus ochrogaster | reverse complement strand
GGAGAGGAGAGGAGAGGAGAAGAGAAGAGAAGAGAAGAGAAGAGAAGAGAAGAGAAGAGAAGAGAAGAGAAGAGAAGAGAAGAGAAGAGGAGAAGAGAGGACAACTAATTGGGCTGATTTTACAAAACCGCATTACAAAAATGCATTATAGTTTAAGGGTCCAATCTACTCTTTTTAATATGATGGAGTTGTGAGGTTCTTTTCCTTTCACTTTAGTGTGCAAGGTTCAGGGCTGAGTACATTTTCCTGTATATATTCAGTCCTTACAAAATGACTGTCAGATGGAGTCTCTACAGAGTTTCAACAGTGTAGGACTTAGAATGACTTCTGTGAGGGGACCTAAGGAGAAAAGATGTCTGTCAGATACCAACAGACAGTGCTTTTTGAGGACCAGCTCAACTGCAGCTCAAAAATTACTGAAGGGAATGAGATGTGTGTTGAGTTTTGCCAGAATGTAAATTTTCCTTACAGAAAACTCAAGATCTAAAGAGAAGTGTTTGAGTATAGATAGAAATAATTCGGAACAATATAGTATATTCCTATTATTGAATTTCTGTATAATTTAACTTGCTCATAACATGCTAAGAACACCAGAAGGAAGAAGTATTTGTACTTTACTAAGATATCACACCAAGGACTAGGATGGATGGTACATTAGGTACACCTGGTGGCAGGCAGGAAACCTGTGTTTTATCACGTGGAAGTATAAGGCAGATGGAAAGAACTGACTTCTATGAGTTGTCCTGGGATGTGATCTCCACACATGTTCGGTAGCAAGCGTATTAGCCCATATGTACACACACAACAAAAAGAAATAAAAAAAATGAGAGAACTAAAGAAAGAAGAAAACGTTATAATGGGATCAACTAATTCTTCTGTAAAGCATTATTACTCCCATTCACATGTTGTACAGGTAGACCTGGGGTCATTTGGCCACCTAAGATTAGCTCTAAGTATCCTTTGTCACATAAGGAAATAAGATTTGGAAGCACTGTAACAGCATGAGTTGAAAGCATTAGCTACTCCATAGGGCAAGGAATAAAGACAGACCTGTAAGAACCTAAAGCTAGGTCATGGTCCATTTGTTTGTTTTAATACCTTTTGCTTATTTTAACTATGTGTGAATTTTAAATTTGTCTGTTATTCACGATCCGGACTATGAGACGTTATACAAATTTGTATGCTTGCTTTCTTCCTTAGCTTTTATTTTTGTTTCTGAGGCAAGATATCTCACTCTCTAGTCCAGGCTGTCCTCCTGCTGTAGGCCCCCAAACGCTGGGAATAAGGGTGTGAACAGTAATTACTTGCTTCCAGATTGATTCTTTCTGTTTCTCTCCTGCCCCACAGCAGCATCTTCCTTTGCTTTCACTTGTGAAATTAAATCAGATTAGAAGAGAGACTCTCCCTTTGTAGGCATCCTGTGAAGCCATTAAGCAGGTGAAGAGGTTTTATCCAGGATTTGAAAGAACAGAACTATTGTGAGGAACCAGAGCGATCCCACCCCCCCCCCCCCAGTGTATAAAACCCATCAACTTTCAGCTGTGTGGCACACAGATGTCTGCAAACAAGTACCAGTTGTAAGGAGCAAGACAAAGGGCACTCAACAATATCTTAGGAAAATATTTCAGAACTGATTTCTGAGTGATACAGATTTATATGTGACTTCACAGGAAGAACAGGTAGTCAGGAATTTGAAAGTCTTATAAGAACAAGAGAAGCTGACAATCTTTTTGGTCATATCTGACATTTGACCTTTAACTATTTTCTTTGTGTTTCCATTATATGAAGGAACCATATGATATGTATTCTATATTAAAACAAAACACGAATTCATGTTAGATGTTCCATTGTCTCTATACTAAAAGACAACTTCTGAACACACACAAAATCATCAAGGTCAATCCTTTCACAGTGATGGCATTCCTTCCAGGACAATAAGTCATTGACTACCTCTTCTGTGTGCTGAGATCTTTTGCATATTTTGAACTATTTTGTAAGATTCTTGCAAGATAAATCTCCATAAATAACAAACTCCTTTACTATAATCTTTAGAAAAGTAAATGGAGATAACTGATACTCCCGAAAACCTATCTCAAACTAAGAACTTATGCCAAAAATGCTTTAGATCACAAAAGGGACTGCTGTCATGCCATGGCCACTGCACTCCTCAGACTGCACCAAGTAAGCAAACATTGTCACCTAGCCTTCCTCATTTTAAAAATTTTTCAGGAGTTAGGCAGAATTGCCTAATATTTTTAAGACATTAATTTTATACTTGGTCTGACCTCATGAATATCTTTGTACTATATCAGAAGAAGGGACTGGAGCCATAGATGATTATAAACAGCCCTGATAGTGCTGAGAATCCAACATAGGTCCTCTGAAATAGCATCCAGCAATTTTATCAAGTGAACCATTTCTCCAGTCACAGATTTGGTTTTTGTTTATTTGTTGTTTTGTTTTGTTGGTTAAGTACTCGCAATGTCATATAATTTTTTTGAAAACTTGGCTCTAAAAATTGCACAATATTATACATGGCAGAATGGTCGATGTTTACCCTCGTGACTGACTTACTGTGAGCTGTAGACCAACAACAGACTATTGAATAATTTTCCTTACCCAGAAAAAAAGAGAAAACTCAAATTTTCTAATTTCTAGCTAATTAATATAGCTACTATAAAGTTTAAAGTATATATTTAATTGAAATTGGAGACTGTCTGCAACTTCAATGCCACATATTTATTCTGGTGTCTCTGTAAACACACATGAGGTTTCATAATTTTCATGAGTCATATGTTATTTTTTAAAAGACAACTGCAGCAGGGAACAAAAATATATTGTGTATCTGATTTTTACATGACTGTGCTTATTTTACCACATTCCTTTATAGATTTGCATTTTTCTCTGTTTGTTTGTGTTGTTCTTTTTGCTCTTGTAACACATTGTTTTTTTTAAATGACAGTCTATAAAGAATTGATTTCATTCCACAAAGAGCTAGCTTTTGTCTCTAAACATCGTGGGGATATTTTTGTTGTCAGTTCCATGGACTTTGAGCAGTACATCTGCTTTCATGCTATAAATTCTGAGACTAAATCACAGTTTTTCTCCCAAGTGGGATGAATGGATTTGAATTGGACACGAGAAAAGAAGGACTGCTGTGCTATTTGTTACAGCTGGCCAACTTCGCTCAATTGAAGCAACGGGGATGTGTTGAAAACCAGGCTGTTTCCATAAGGTCATTATGAAGCCTGCTCTTGGAATTGCCAGTGGAAAATTTCAAAGAATCTTCCCACGGAGCATAGATGCGTCTGTATAGAGAAGGTAGCAATCTTCTATGAGCTCACGACGAACCATAGCAAGGCTGTTATCCAAAGGGAGCTGTGTATCTCTGCCCTTAGTGTGCTAGTTATAAAGTTTGACTGAGTTGTCTTCTTTATTACTTACTGAAAAAGAACTGAAAAGGGTGTTTTGTTTGTTCTTTTGGCATATTTTATATTTGTCCATTAAAATCAGCCAGTTTCCATTAAAAAAAAATAGTCACAAAGCAACAAAGGAGAAAAGCCATGAGTTTCTACTCTAGCATAGATTTAGTCTCTCTTTTTAAATCATGTTTGGAAGTTTTCTTCAGTGTGGGAACAGTACAATAAACACTGTCTCCTACTTACTTGCTGTGGGATTGCCCTCTGTATGCTATAAATATGTTTTATTACCATTGGTTATTAAAGAAGCTGTTTCAGCCAGTGGCATAGTAGAGTAAAGCCAGACGGGAAATCCAGAGATATGGAGAGAAAGTAGGCAGTGTTGTGCTTTCCAAACATTTTAAGAATAACAGGCTGAGTCAGAGAGACATCATGTAGCTGCAAAAGGAGAAAGATACCAGACTCCAGCTGCCAACCAGAATCTTGCCAGTAGGCCACAGTCTCATGATGATTCACAGGTTAATAGAAATGGGTTAATTTAAGATATAAGAGTTATCTAGAAATATGCCTAAGCTACTAGCCAAACAGTGTTGTAATTAATACAGTTTCTGTGTTATTATTTGGGTCAGGGCAGCCGAGAAATGTAAGAGCAGTCTCCTCCTACACTTATTGAAACTGTTTTGCCCCAAAGAGCAAAGCAATCACAGCATAAGTTCATAATATAAGCCAAGATCTTAAGAATCTACAATAAAACAGCAGGTTACTGTTTGTGTGTGTCCATGTGCATTCTGTTTCATCCAAAGACTTCAAAATCTTTAACAATATTATTCATTTAAATGTCATTACTTGTTATTTTAAATATAGATACAGCAAGAACCTAATCCATACTCATGGATAACACCTTTGAGATATTGATTCAGGTGAGCATTTAAAAATTCAAGAGATAAAATGGCATAAGCATTGATTAATAAAGCTATAATTGAAGACTTACAGGCAACTACTTTTATATGCTGCCCCTATTGTGTTTCTTTTTTTTTTCCTTTCTTTCTAAATTCCTCCTAGTATAGCATTGTGTGCCTTATCCATTGCCATTTAAGTCACTGTTCTTCATAACTAAGCAAGCAGGAAAAAAAAATGGCCACTAGTACAGTGAGCAGATGGCTAACGCGGTCTCCTCCATGTGACTCCTAACCCAGAAGTCTGCTCAAGACTACATGGTAAATAGTGTTTATCATAGGTAGGATCATTATCCCTTTAGCCCTTTCATTAGTTCTTTGACCCCTATGGTTCAGCATTAATGAAACCAGACTTCCTGTTCCTGAGGCCTCTGTACTATTTTACTAGTGTCATGGTAATGGAGTGTGTGTTTACTGCAGCTACATTACACAGCTTTCTATTGCTTGCCCCTAGCATCAGTCCCACACAGTCGTGGGTCTTTGACACACACTGGTAAAGTTCTAGGATGAACTGTGCTTATTAGAGCCCACCAGGAAGGCAAGCTTCTTAGTATAATTAGCTCCCCTGAGAACAATGGCTGCCTTCACAGCAGGAAAGCTTGAAGAAATTTAAAGTATGGAAAGCACAGAAAAAAGTACCTGTAATTAAGTTCCTTTTCTCCCTTTTTCCTTGTGTTATATTACTTTTTCTTCCTTCCTTCTTTCATTCCTTCCTACTGGTAGGAAGTTTATTTTTAGTTTTCATCTTGATTAGCAAAATTTGATTATGTAGTTTGGTAATTAAACCTATCCATGCTGAAGGTCACATATTTAATTGGTATATGATACTAATCTTGTTCCTCTTGTAGTTTAAATTGAATAAAGAAATATATTTACAGACACCATACCCAAATACATGATTGATAAATGTTTTTGCTTTAGAGTCTTTTAGACTCTAAGTCCTTTGTTTGAGTCTTCACTGTGAATGTAACACACTCATTTTAACATGGGCATTGTTCTGCTATTTCCACTGAAGGATACTCTTCATTTCTTGTGAGAGACCTTCCTCTTTACACTTCTCATTTTCTTTATACTTCCTTCTTATTCTCCATCTGTATGCAGTTCGTTTGTCCCATTATCCCATTAGAGACTTCCTGTTGATAGTTGACAGCCTGTTGACTTTTGTTATGAATGTACCAATTATGATTTTAATACTTTCCAATATCTCTCAAGTGGTATGGGTAAGATGTGTAAGTAACCCATAGCAGCAAGTGGCAAAAGCATGCAATCAAATATACGAATACCAAAAACTCTGCGCCTCTATGGCCTCTGCTTATATTACTCACTCATCTGGGGGAATGAAATAGAGTGCACTATGCCATTCACTTCACTGTGCAAATATTTATCTAGCAAAAGGCCATCTCTTGAGGCATATCACTGGTGTGTATGTGGAAAGGGATTTTAATAAAGATCTAAGCAATCCTTAGTACATTTGTCTAGACTTGGGAAAAGCATGCTTTGAAGGTCACCAAGGAACAAAAAAAAATGGTAATAACTCTGGTGATTAAAATCATCTTCTTGCAGTTCCAGAGTTCTTTTGTAAACAACTTACTGAGTCAACTGTGAACACAATGGAAAGCAGTCTGTTCAAGTAGCTGACTCTATAGCTTTCGAGACTGAATCTGGGGTTTTAAAAGTCAACAATAAAGTCAAGATTTTTTACTCCCTAATTTTCCTGCTCAGAGGCTATATTTGCACAACACAATCAACCCTGCTGTTTCAATCAAGTTAGTGAGAAAAACAAGTCAGGAGACCCAGCTGTTTGGCATTTTGTATATGAAACAGCTGGTTGATTGTCTGAATTTTTCATTTTTGAACCAATTTTGCTGTCATGATATAGAAACATCCTAAATACTGATTCATTTCCTTGTGAAGCCTAAACAGCTTCGATTATAGGGAATCTGGGGTAAGCAACCTTAGAATTACTAAGATATGTTTCACAGTGACTTTATGGCACATATAGATAGCAAGAAAAAGAACACATTGGTGGTACAGGAAAAGTAAGTGGTAAGTTATTATTAGGACTCTAACTTAAAATATTCTAAATTTTCTTGGCAGCAAATATCATAACTGTAATGAAGAATAAATGATTAATTTTTTTTAAATATTTTAAACAAGCTTTCCAACATTAGTGAAATTATTTGAATTTTTACATATTTTACATATTGAAATTTGATTGTAAATTTTGGTGCATACATCAATTTTTCTATGGTTTAGATTTTACTCTAATTTATATTTCTCAAGTAAAATAATTAGGATTAAAGTGCCTTTTGCCATTCAAGCTATGTAACTCCAATAGCACAGAGGATGTCTTATGCTAGAGATTTACAACTTTGAACATAAACATACTTTCCCTAAAAGAAAATAATAAGGTTGAAAAAGTGCCATCTCCAGTTTTATTATAGTTTTATTTCTCTATAATTGCATAGTATGTTGGATTCTCTGAATAATTGCATTAATTATTAGTTTTACATTTATCAACTCACTGTGTGCCTATGTTGAGTGACAATGAAATAAAACAATTACCTAGCTCAGTCAATGCCATATTTTATATCAGTGATTCATTGATAAAAAGTTTACTAAAAATATTTAAAATGTATTTATGCTGAACATTTTTAGACTACAGCTATATATGTATAATTACTTTTCAAATACTATTATAAGACATTAAGCAAATATAATTACCAGTGCAAAAGCAAATGCTTATGGTTTATAAGAAATTACTATTTCACTCTAGAAACTGAAGAGAAACACACACTGTGGGTGTCCTTGGCTCTTTCACCTACTTTTTGGTCCCTTTTCCCTCTACTAGGTTGCCTTCCCTCGGCCCTGATATGAGGGTTTGTGCCTAGTCTTGTATCTTATGCTATGTCTGGTTTCTATCCCTGGAAAACCTGCTCTTTTCTGCAAGGCAGCTGAAGACAAGTGGATCTGGGGGTGGGCAAAGGTGGGAGAGAGAAGTGGAGGTGAGTGAATTGTATCAGAGAATAATAATTTTAAATGGTAAGTATCACGAGTTCATACTATTTAAAACACTGACCATAAGGGGATGCCAAGCCAAACCGACTAAACCACACAACATAGAATACTAGAGAAAACGTGTTTGGAGTTGACTCATTGCATAAAACTCCAGCCATGATTAAGAGCACATAGAAACAGGAATATAGGCTACTCATGAACTCAAAGAGTATCCCATATAGCAAACAGAATTCATTCCAAAATGCATTTCATGTAAAGATGGAAAGTAATATTTTATAACTCTTAATGTAACAGATGTTCTTACATTGTTCTTGGTGGATGTTTTAAGTTAAAGTATAAAGAGAGAAAGGGCAAAGTTTATAGACTCAGATAGATGTCATAATGTAATTGGTCATGCAAGAGCAGCAGTTAGTCCTATTTATTTGTATACTATGTGATAGTTGTATAGAAGAATAGGCTTCATTATTGTAATCTTATTCATGGGTTTAACACTGACATCATGTATACTTCTCATTGTCCTTCTTTACTTTCCTCCTCCTCTTGTTCTTCCTCCTCTATTCGGACTAGCCTCATCCTATCACCCATTCTCTATGATTTCTGGTATATGAGGAAAATACACTCTATAAACTGACTATCTATACATGGCTTATTTCATTTGACACATCATTGCAAGTTTTGTCCATTTTCTTGAAAAGAAAATTTCTTTCTTTATGACTGCATAATATGTTATGATTTATTTATATCACATATTCCTCATCCACTGACAGATACCTAGCCTAATTCCACAACTTGGTTATTATTGATTGTAAGCAAGGCACATGACCATCCGACAATGCTTTGGACATTGGCTTTAATAAGGTGGGAGTTATGCTGAATTATCACTGATACCAGATTCATAGGGTAGCTCTTCTTTAAAAGTGTTCCTATGTTATTGACATTCTCAAGAATGTAACCTCCCAAGGAGAGAGACACAGGGAAAGATGAAGCATTGTGGAGACTGAACTTCAATGGCTCTAAGCAGAGAAAGCCAAGGCTTTAGAACAGACTACTTGTAATTACAAAAAGACAGCATGAACCCTTTATAAATTTCGAGGGCTCAAAGCCTATGAGCACCTTTTTCTCTAGCATCCAAATGACCCAACAAAAATAATATATGCCTGCCCGGCTGTCAGGGTTCTTTCCTTTCTTTCTTTCTTTCTTTCTTTCTTTCTTTCTTTCTTTCTTTCTTTCTTTCTTTCTTTCTTCCTTTCTTTCTTTCTTTCTTCCTCTTACCATTATAATTTCCTTTGTAATAATGTAATAATGTAAATCATCCTTCCCTTCCTCTTTTCATTCTTCCCTCCCTCCTTTCTATATTTTTTTCTATAAAACATAGGTCTTTCTGTTTAGACTATGTTGAGTTTGAACTCACTGCAGGCCAGAACAGTTTCAATTCCTCAAGGCTGAAATGACAGTCATGGTCCCTTCAACCTGTTAATTTCTGTTGTTTTCAGCCAATTACTTTTTATTTATTAGAAGTGTCCTAGAAACAGACTTGTTGGACATTAAACAACAGAGGAAAGGCCATACCCTGATGGTCTATATCCCCTGGCATATGGTATCAAGGCTTTCTAAAGAAACTGAATTACTTTCTTTGTTGGTTTCATTCCGTTCTATTTATTTTAATCTAACAAGCAATAAATACTAGTTATTATAGAAGGGAGCTGTAGGCTGCGTTCCTGCCCAGCTCCCGGGCTCCTGGCTAGCTTATGCCCCAAAATAACAACACACAAACTGTATTCTTTTAAACACTGTTTGACCCATTAGCTCTAGCCTCTTACTGGCTAACTCTCACATCTTGCCTTAACCCATATTTAGTAATCTGAGTAGCACCACGAAGTGGTATCTTACTGGAGAAGATTCTAGCCTATGTCCATCTTGGGGTGGAGCTCCTTTGCATCTGCCCTGGAGAGGAGAGGCATGGCATCTGCCTCACTTCCCTTCTTCCCAGCATTCTATTCTGTCTACTCCACCCACCTATGTTCTGACCTATCAGGCCAAGCAGTTTCTTTATTAATTAACCAATGAAAGCAACAGATATGACCTTCCCACATTAAGTTATAAAGTTATAAAATATTGGAAGAACATTAAAAAACTGAGTG
Organism: Microtus ochrogaster; assembly: GCF_000317375.1. Lineage (NCBI taxonomy): Eukaryota > Metazoa > Chordata > Mammalia > Rodentia > Cricetidae > Microtus > Microtus ochrogaster. The sequence continues at coordinate 35,464,380 of NC_022013.1, read as the reverse complement.
TTATATGCAGTAGAAGGGTAATATAAATATATATGTCAACATAAGTTGCAGAATTAAATCAGGTTTATTTTTACACTGGCGTAAAAATAACTGAGCATACTTAAGCTGATTTTGGATTCCCCTTTGGCATTTTTATTAAGAAACAAAGAAATAGTATGTTTTTCTTGACTTAAATACATAACTTAATTCTTATTGCTACCCCTAAAGCAAACAAGGTTATCACGGCAGACAAATAAAAGGGTTCAAGACAAGAAAAATAGAAACTATTTCTAACATCAGATAAAGAAAGGACATCCATAATAACTCAGCAAGAAAGGGGAATTGTTATACAGGCCTTGCAAAACTGAGTTTGATACAGTGAACTCTCAGATAGAGAAAAATAATTCCTCAAAGCTGTCCTCTAATTTCCAGACACATGTACTGTGTTATGCAAAGCAAGAACATGTGTACACACACATGCATATACATACACATAATTAGAACTATAAAAGTGAAATGAAGATTAAACCAGATGAAAATAAAATATTGCTATTAAATGAACATTATATTATAGGTATATGTAATCAGAGACTGCAGATTAGTTTCTCAGCCACCAAGCCCAAAAAAATCACACAAAATTATATTAATAAGAACACTGTTTGGCCATAGCTCAAGCATATTTCTAGGTAGCACTTACATCTTAAATTAACCTATTTTTATTAATCTGTGATTCTCCACAAGGCTGTGGCCTACCAGTAAGTTTCAGTGTCTTTCTCCTTTGACAGCTACATGGTGTCTCTTGACTCTGCCTTATTTCTCCCAGCATTCACTATAGTTTTCCTGATAGTTCTATTGTGCCCTGCCATAGGCCAAAGAAACTTTAACATTCACAGCATACAGAGGAGCATCCCAGATCATTTCCTCTTTTCTATCTAAATAAAAAAAAAGACTTTAATTTTAAAACAGTAAAAATACCTATAACAAAACAGGTATCAAGCAAGAATTATAGCTGCAATATTTTTGTGAGTCTAAAGTTTATATCTAAGTTATCTTTTATTTTAATTAAGGAAAACTATAACCATTTGTCTTCAACTCCATCAAAGACCTAAGTAAACTGAAAGTACATTGTAAACAACGTTCAAAACCCTAGAATTGACAGAGACATCCTGCTGCCTGAACAATAAACCCAAAATTCTTCTGAAACACTGGGGCATCCATCTTCAGCCTATAGAACCATAGATTCTGGTGGACTTTTCCATGAAGCAGGAAATTTGAAAGGCTATTTACCCTATATTGGCAGTTTGTCCATCATTTTCTTCTCTGTCCTTCAAAAATGTTTGACAGTTTTCTCTCTGAAGCAGGAAACTTACAGGGCCATTCTGTCTTTTGGAAAGTTCAGAAGTCACTTTTCTGTGGGTTCTGAATGTCCAATTTATACAGTATACCATCAAGCAGTCCAGACAAGAGCAGTTTCTTGCCAAAACCTTGTCACATTGAAATCAAAGTTCATAACAAGTATCTTCAATGCCCGTCAACCTCTCTGAAGTAATTGGTGCTGCCAGAAGTGACATGTCTCACTGTCAAGGAAAGTCTAATTTCTTCAAACATTTTAAACACTATATTCCATAGGTCTTTGAAATGTTGAAGATTATCTAACTAAAATATATATCTGAATATCTAGAAAACTTAACTATCATGATTAAAAGTTTGACTATTATAAATGACTATTAATCCATAATTTTTAATTATTCAATACATTTTTAAATGAGCTGTATAAACATACCTTAAATAAGAGTACAAATATACATATAACAAAATTGACCTTAAATTTGTATCAGTAAACCAAGATCCATATCTATGCAAAATATTCATCTCTATATCATATACCCCATTAATGAAAACGAACATTTATAAACAATCACTTTGGGAATTTGGATGACATTTTCTCCAAACTGCTTCTTGTTTATTGTTGGGCATAATATTTGTAGGGTTTACAGAGACCTTTCATGGGTGGTCTTGTTCCATTTGGAAGGAATCCATCTTCTGTGGAAACAAAAGCAGAATCTCTTTTCCAAAGCAAGGTATCTTTATACTCATATTCGGAAATCCAGATATCTTTTAAATATATATGTTGGTTTAGCTTGGGAGTCCTCAGAATCAAATATCTCTCTGGAGTCAAAAAAGGTAAAGAAAACACAATAATATACATTATTCAGACTCTATGTATTTTGCATCTTTACATGGCTTATATTTTTACTCTTTTAATTTTTATATTTATTTTATTATCTTTACTCTTTTAATCTATGATTGCCTATACTCTTGTCTATCTTCTTTTTCCTCTCTCTCCCAAGCCTATATACATTTTTAAACACATTGTGACCCATTCAGAGATATATTTTTTTACCCGACTCTGTCTTTATTGAGCCTTTGTAATCATTTTTTAAACAGGAGCACCTTTTTAAAAAAAAATGCTAAGTGGGCATGGCTAGAACCAACTCCGCAGACCTGCCTGTCTGTAGACTCTACCCAGTCCAACATGGTAGAAGTATGTTCACTGCCTCTGGAGCCATGCTCAGTGCCCCAGCTGCAGGAATGCCATGGGTTGATTTTTCCATTAAGCAACTAGTAGCATGCTGCTTATAATCCCTATTCAAGTGCAGGAACTCCCCAAAGAGCCAGCCAAACCTTTTTGGGCTGCCAGCATGAACCAGAAAGAGATCTCTTAAAGAAGCCATGCTCTTTCTGCTGCTGATGCTGAGTCAGAAAGCCTAAAAGACTAATATCTAGAATATATAAAGAACTAGAGAAAATGGTGCTCAAAAAATAAATAAACCAACTGACAATAGGGTATAGAACGAAGTAGAGAATTTTTCAAAAGATGAAACACATGGCAAAGGAACACTTAAGGAAAAATTCAACATTCTTAGTTATCAGAGAAATTAAAATCAAAACTACCAATCAGAATGTCCAATATGTATTTTAAAAAAAAGAAAGAGAGCCCAGGCTGTTGATGATGTGAAAAAGGAAGATACTTACTCATTGAAGGTGCAAGTGCAAACTAGCAAGGCCACAGTGGTAATCATTGTTCCCAGGTCCTTAGAAAGCTGAGAATTGAACTACCTTAAGATTCAATTAAAGCCAGGCGTGATGACACATGCCTTTATTTCTAGCACTTAGGAGGCAACAATAGTTAGATGTCTGTGAGTTTAAGGTCAGTCTGGTCTACAAAATAAGTTCCAAGAAGACTAGGCCTGTTACATAGAGAAGCCCTGTCTCAAAAACAAAACGAAAAGAACAAAACAAACAAGAGTTAGTTATGGCATTCTCTACATCCTACTACAGATAAACTTGCTTCATTTAATTTTTGCTTCCTATGATACATAGGAACTACTTTTGGACTACAAAACATTGCTGAGAGATCTTATTAGGTCTACTAAGGTACATCTCACATAGTCAATAGATGTGAATTAGTGAGCTGATGATCAATTAAAATTAATATTATTTTCATATTGAGAGGCTGAATATAAATGCAACATTTTTGTATAAATGTAAAAGTTGGTAAGTGGGAAAAGAGAATAAAAGCAAAGTTTCAAAACTTAAGATATTGATAAATTATTTTATTTTGGATGACTTCCTTTGAAGGCTTCATGGCAATTTCCATAAACACCAATTCATAGCCCTATAGCTTCATGTGCACTCCCATTAACTTTAATCATTTAATTGACCCCTTTATTTATTTCAAAAAATTCACATTTAATCATATTTTGTTCCACTCACCTATATCAACTCATCTTTGACTTATGTGTTAATCACAGACTGATCTTTTGTGGTTAAAAACAAAAAAGTTCATTTGGTGCAATCAATACATTCACATAAGTATAAATATATGTTATATAAATATTTATATGCACAGTATATATATATATAACTAAAACATGCAAATTATTTAAAATATTATATATGAAAACATATGTACACAAATTTATCTAGCTTTCTGATCATATTTTAAGTAAATAATCATTTTTAACTGGTGCTTTTAAAAAAGTTTAGATTTGTTTATTTTGTTTGTATGTATATTTGTAGAAGGAGAGAGCAATTTGTTGGTTCCTGGCCTCCTGTCCTGCTTAGAACGGAAATAATCACACAGAAACTATATTAATTAAACCACTGCTTGGCCCATTAGCTTTAGTTTCTTATTGGATAACTCTTTCATATTAATTTAACCCATTTTTAGTAATCTGTATATCACCACGAGGTCATGGCCTACTGCCAAAACTTCAGCACATCTATCTCTGGTGGCAGCTCCATGGCATCTCTTAACTCTGCCTTCCCCCTCCCATGCTATAAGGCAAGCCAGTTCTTTATTCATTAACCAAGAAAGGAACACGTAGACAGAAGGACCTCCCCCACCATATATGTGTTCTTGCTTTTTAAAAAGTTTACATTTATTTTATGTGTGTGTATTAACACACATGTACTAAGTTGAGCAGTTGACTCCCTCTGTTCAAAATGGATTCTGAGAATAGAACTTGGATCATCAGTTTTAGGAGCACGTGACTTTCCCCACTAAGCTTCTCATCAATTCAGTGGGATCATTTTAAATACCAAATTTCTAATTCAGGTGCTGGAAAAGTTCTCATATTATGAGTTTTGTAGTTTAAAAATGTTATACTGTGTAGGCCACATGATACTTCTGTTGCTCTAAAATATTAATGCTAAAATACATATTTTTAAAAAGCCAAATACTCTTAGCTCTTGGACCATATATATAGAGACCCATTGTTAAGATTTGACCTGTGGTATGTGGAAGCTGTAGACAACAGTTATAGATGATTTCCCTGGTGTTGGAATGGTAGACTTTATTCTTTATGGAATGATGTCACTTTATTTTATTTTCCTGTGCATGTAATACCCAGAGAATAGAGAACTGCATATTCTAACCATATTCTCTGTAAGTAAGCTCATTGGAAAACTGAAATATTGGTAATAACTGGTTAATAATAAAAATGTACAACCTATGTTGTATGGAGAGTTGTTCAATCATATTGGAACATCTGGATATTAACGATCATTCAGTGGCAGGGGATAGTTCACCCCAGACATATAACTATATTATCAATAAATGGGGAATCATTTTCAATGTAAGAAAAATAACCTCTTTTGTTTTGGTTTTCTTTCTCCATTGTCATTTTTTGAAATGTCTTACTAATACTCTCGGAACCATGGATAAATATCTGGTCTTGATTTGTCATTAAAGCTTAATTATTATATGCTAAGAAAAGTTATTTACTTAGAAATCACTTTTGACAATTTATGATATTTTGAAGAACTATTTACACTAATAAACTCTATATTATTTTACTAATATGTTTGTGCTTAGTTTTGATGATTTTTTTTACAACTAACTTGGCTTTCGTGGTTAACATATGGCTCTGTTCAAATTCCTGCTATGGAATTACCCTCCATTACTTTTCATGAATCTGACAATATTGAATGATTCTCTCATCAGATTTGATCTCCTACAAGCTGTTGATGTAGTATTAATTGTTAGTACCAAACTGATTTGTGGTACCATGTGATGTATTTGAAATCCAAAATGAAAGTAATTCTGAATTCTGAAATATTAGAGAGATAAAGAATGGAGAGCCACCTAAATGTTATACATTCAATTCCGTACAAAATCTGCATAATGGCAGAGTTATCAAGTTATCAAGGGTAACTTTTGGGGAGTAAATTCCTTTTAAGACTGATGATAGTTTTGATTTCAATGTGTAAATCAATTACTTTGTAATTTTGTTACACTTGTCACATTTTTCAGATATTTTCTTTTGCTGTCATTACCAGAAAACAAACTTAAACTCAACTTTGAATTTCCAGAAAAACAAGTTAAAATATATAGAATGATATGCAAATGTATACATGTGCATCATGCATATACTGCATGCGTATTCACACACACAAACACATTAAGAATACTTATAGGCGGCCATTATTATTTCTTTATCATTTTATATGGGAAATATAATTTCCTTTACATAAAATTTGGTGTGAACTCTGTTGATTTTAATGAAGAATTTTCCAGAAATTAAATTAATCTTTCCTAACATTAGAAAATCTAAAATGATTGTGAATCTATTATACAAACAATATGAGATTTTTGTTATTATATGTTGATTATTAACTTTGTGCATGTCATCATGTAAAGACTTAAATGGGGTTTTCAGGAAAACTTTTTTCCTGGAATACTTATATAGACTATATGTATATAGTCACTAACTATATATATATATATGTATATATATATTACACACATATATGTCATATATATATTACAAAGTAGTTATTTTAAATCTTTAATTTGTCTATATAGAGGTACGGTCTACTAATTTAATTCTCTCAGTGTACTTATCAAAATATATAGTACAGTACTTTTCACACCAATTTGTTATAAAAGAATCAAGATTTAGTTTCAATTAATTTTTTTCTACTGTTCAGATTAAAACAATCATGTTATTCCATACTTTCTTCATCCATTCTTCCATTGAAGGGCATCTAGGTTGTTTCCAGGTTCTGGCTATTACAAACAATGCTGCTATGAACATAGTAGAGCATATACTTTTGTTGTATGATAGGGCCTCTCTTGGGTATATTCCCAAGAGTGGTATTGCTGGGTCCAGGGGTAGGTTGATCCCGAATTTCCTGAGGAACTGCCACAATGATTTCCAGAGTAGTCTGGGTCTGAAAAAGCACGGGATAAAACCGGACTTACATAGCAGACAATGAGGACTACTGAGAACTCAAGAACAATGGCAATGGGTTTTTGATCCTACTGCACATACTGGCTTTGGGGGAGCCTAGGCAGTTTGGATGCTCACCTTACTAAACCTGGATGGAGGTGGGTGGTCCTTGGACTTCCCACAGGTCAGGGAACCCTGATTGCTCTTCAAGCTGATGAGGGAGAGGGACTTGATCGGGGGAGGGGGAGGGAAATGGGAGGCGGTGGCGGGGAGGAGGCAGAAATCCTTAATTAAATAAATAAATTTTTAAAAAAATAAAAAAAAATCATGTTAAAGAAACATCTTTGGCTCCAGGTTAACTCGACACCTATCATATATTCCTTGTGTAGCTTTACCATTTCTATGTATCCTCATGAAACTCTCAGTGGCATTAGAACCATATTATTACAGATGTATAACAAGGTAAAACCATTCCTGCAATCTCTAGTTGTGCCTTCAGATGTAGTAATATTATAATAAGAGAATTAAAGAGCCATGAAAAAGTAAGGAAAACTAGTTTGTGTCAAAAGAATAAATGGTAGCAATCGAAAATGAGCCACCTGTTTCTCATTAAGCAAACAAGTTATGTGACATACAATTCAGTAGCTGAAAAATGCCTTTAGCATCCCAGGATTGCTTATGATGTGGAATTCTAGTCTGTTGAATGTGATATCAGGGGAGCAATGTACCATAACAATTTCTTACAGAATAGTCAGCATAGTGCAAAAGGATCTTCAAAAAACAGAAGTCATTTATCATATGATTGTAGACAACGTTTCCTTTATCTTCCTCTCAGAGTTAGCAGAGAAGAAAATCAGTATAGCCGTGGTTAGCAGAGGTCTTGTCTTTCTGCTTTTGCTGCAATGATGATTCTTTCACTTTAGCAGGGTAGATATTACAATGAAGGTATGTTGAAGACTACTTATCCTGGCCTTAGATTTCTACAGTAGGCTTGTGGTAGGGAAATAGACTGTGTTTGTACAGCATTATCACCTGTCTCATGACCCCAGGGGTGCTGATGTCATTAGTCTAGGCATCCCATTCTAAGCACAACAGTGCTGAGTAGTTATATAGAAATATAGATAAAGATGACAAAGTACCAGAAAAATAACTGAAAATTAAAGAGGGAACTGAGCATGCATATCAATGAACAATAAATAACTGTATGAATTTTCAAAACTTGAATTGACTTAAATTTAAAGTGGTATTAAAAAATCTATAAAAATATATGTAATCTTAATGTTCAGTATTCAATGTCACTTTTTACACCACTGTAATTTCCACTGAAAATTCTTCTACATGCACAAATGCATATACCCACACTCTTTGTTGTTGTGTATTTTATTTATAACACCCTTGTCCTATGGACCTTTTAAGAGCAAACAAGTTATTAAATAATGAATCAGAACATGCACATACATACCACACAGAAGTAGAACAAATAAGGAAGGAACAACCTTGATTGGGTAATTTGGCAAGTGAAACAAAGAAATCACAATACTTTTCCTGAAATGCAATAATAGCTAGCATTCTGGAGTCTCACGTATGTTTATGGGAGAAGTAATGATGGAAGAGGAAGAAATAAGAACAAAAACCCTCAGTTAGGGGCATTTTGTAATTCAGGGAAAAGGGCAAGTTTCCATAGTGCAATGTAAAAGTCACTAAGGTTTCCAAACAATGTCCTTTAGCTCCTATATTAACATCCTACTGGAATATGGGTAGGAAGAATAATAAAAACAGAAGAAAAGTTTTGAAAAGAGAATTTGAAAAAAAAAACGAGTGTTAAGATGGGAAGATGGCTCAGTGGATAAAATACTTGCTCTCTATAAACATGAAGACCTAAAATTAAATCTCCAGAATTCATTTATAAATTTAACATGACTATATATGCCTGTAACCTAAGCATGGATAACAGGATGCAGAAATAGGCAGATCCTGATACCTTCTATGTAACCAGTATAATTGAAATGGTAAACTTCTCATTCAGTGAAAAATCAAGCCTCCATAAAGCTATTAAAACACTTTCTCTCTTCCCCATATGTATACAGATGTGCATAAGGTCCTGAACACACATGTGTATACACAATACACACACAAACATAAGAAATAGTAATGGAAGTGATTCTACGTTATATCTCATGGAGATTTCCATTTGATTAAGTGTGGGCTTTGAAAAAAGCATAAACTCACTGAGTGTAGCTTTAAAACTCCATGGTGTAAGATTGTTATTTATTGAAATGGAAACTGTTTTAATAGCATTAGAGTTTAATATAAAATGTCAGGATTTTAGTTATGGGCTTATTTGCTTCCTATTCTATTCAATAATCATGCAGAAATAAAAAATAAGAATGGAAATGATAGTATATTTTCCTATTGGAGATACCCATCTGTGAACTCTTAGTAAGTTGACTTCATACTCAATGATAATATTGAGTGATGTTATAGAAAGATAAGATGATAATATTACAGAAGAAAAAGGTCTAATTCTCCATTTGGTGTAAAAGTTTTGTATTGAAAGAAAGAACAGCATTTACAAAATACTTTCTCAGAATAATATAAAGCATGAAACAGAAAACTTTCCATGAACTGAGTAAAGAAATTGCCTGAACAGGAAACGCTAATTTCTAATGGAGGATCAAGAAAGATGAAAACTAGAAAGTTTCTTCTGATGAACTCAACACAAATATTATTGGAGTCTATTTGCTATAACTATCTGATAAGAAGTAGATATCAATATTTATTGAATGAATAAAAGGAAATATGAAAATAATAACAGTAGAGAGCAAAACAGTCATTTGTTCTTAGGTTGACTGAAGGATGTGATGTTTTTTTTATGTAGAAGCTGAAAATTATATAATGAACCATTTGCATTTATGAATTCTCCATCTGTGATTTAACCATATTTAAATAAAAAGTAATCTTGTATAAGTAGTATAAACGACAATGTTTATACTAAACAGAGACGTTTCCAGGTCATTAATCCCCAAACAGCATACTTTAACAACTATTTGTTTAACATCTATGTGTTATGTGGTTATGCATTATTAATCTATAAATGTATTAAAAGTATATAAAAGAATGAATGGTAGTTACATAAAAATGCCATGTGTATCAGTTAATTTTCATTGTTGTGATTCAATACCATGGCCAAAAGTGCCCTATGCAAGAATAGTCTTGATTTTGACTTATGGGTCTAAGGGGAAAGTTATGGAGGAATAGAAGCAAAGCAGCACACGGCCAAATCAGATTGCTAAGATATAACATTTCAATCACACAGAGAAAGCAGGAAAAGTAAAATGAAGAGGGCAGGGATATAAACAGTCAAAACCTGCTCCTAGTCACATATTTTCTCCATCGTGATGGCACCTTCAAGAGGTTCCATAATTTCTGGAAATGGTGCAAACAATTGTGGAACAAGGGTTTATATACATGGACCTATGAGAAACAGTTCTCATTCAAAACACCACTTCATTTAATTTAAATATGATGAGCAGCCACTATCAAATTCAACCTCACAGGCAAACTGGCACACTAATGCATCCTTTCAATAATGTAAGAGATGATGAAGGTCATAATTCAACCAAGAGATCAAATATGATATGAAATATAATTGAGATAAGAATGGTGTTGGATCAACCACAAATAAGTGGAAGGAAAATGATTTAGTGCACAGGCAAAAGCACTAACCAAATGGGGGCCAATACATAATAGCAGATACAGAATGGTAGAAACACAATCACGGAGCAGACATGAAATGTAACTACAATTTTTTCAAAGAACTAAGGAAGGTATTTAGGTCAGAACATTTGAAAGGGGATTTTGAATGTCACTAGAAGGGGAATTTGAAGTTGTGGAAGACTGAGTATTATGTATTTTAATGGTATGAAAACCCACTGAGTGCAGAGTGGTCATCATTAAAGAGAGTTCTCAACATAACACAAGACGTCTTGAGCAAACATGGGAATGAGGGCACGTGGAAAGTTCATGTGAAGTGCATATCTCTTTAACAAGAGAATGAAAAAAGGTAGAGATTGAACAGTTGATGGTGCATATAAGGGAGTATTAAAATAATATCTATTTTATTTGATTAAAAAATAAAAATTTAAATGCTGTATAAGATTCATGGTACTGTTCAATGAGTATAACTGTTGATGTGATCAGAAAGTCATGGGATATTGTATTAGAAACATTAGCCATAAGCATTAAGCAGTGTTATTTGAGTGTAACCTTTTCAAAATACAATTATACAGGAAAACATAAAATGTCCACCATTTGTTTTGCATAGGGTGTTTAGTTAATATGAATTATAGGAAATTTTGTTGAAGAAAGTTGAAAGAATGTAAATAGAGCACATGAAATATTGCATACTTAGTCAGACACTGTTTTTAACCACACTCTTACATGTAGCAACACTGCTATGAGTGATCATCATAAAATATACATAATTGTCAAGTATGCATACATAAGTAATTCCTTAAAATTTTGTTTCATTCAAGTTTTCCACAAAACCATTATTTTCTAACGGTGGGCTACAGTAGCAAGGGAATCACAAAAAAGTATCTAAGAGCATCAAACTATTATAAACTTTCTCTTTAAATGATTAGATGTAGAAAAATGTAAAGTGAAATGGCCAACTCAGTTTTAATGAGACTCCATGTACAACACAATGTTTATTAAAGAAAATTTATGAAACAGAGTTGAACCTAAGCTAAATATAGTTTATATTAAAACAATATAAACATAGATTATATTAAAACAATAATAGCAAGTAAAATCATTAGAGTACTATATATTAAAATATTTTACACAATGACAATAAATAGAAATGCTGTCAAATGGTGATAATAATAGGTAGAACAAATTCACTTAGTTTTTTTATTGTTTTAAAATACTTTATAATTTCCTCATTATTACCTGGTCGTATATAGGTATCTTTCTACTATTAATGTACTCCATGTATTGGGAATGTCATCATGATAATACTGAAATCATTGGAAAAGATATATTCATAATGGAGTCAATATCAATAAATGAGTTTGTAACTTAGGTTCAAGGGGAATTGCTCAAGTACCCACAGAGCTACCTGCAACAAGGATAGTTAGGGACACGATGTCATGGCAAGACACTTTCCATTTTGTATCATTTAAAGCAATCATTTATTAACACAAAAAAAGAGTGAGTGGGCATTTGCTCAACTCCAGGTACAATGATACATTACAAAGGAAAGAATTACTGTCCCGTTACAGGGCTATATTAAAGTAGGATCATCCCAACACATTGAACATCTGAACTTCCAGATGTGCAAAATGTTGCTCACATCTATTTATCAGGTTTGCACAGAAAAACATACAAGATACAACATACAGTAAAGGAGGAGACTACCTGACTTATTATAAATCATATCCTACCCCATATGAATTTTTGATTTGTTATAAAATACTTATCGTAATGATTTCACCTAGGATTTGTTTATGGCAAACAAGTAAATATACTCTGAAGAGTAGAAGAATAGAATAACATCAAATATGAGGCAGCTCACAAAATCCTTAAGGGAATCAGAAAATTAAGTTAGAGGTTACACAGCTGTTCTATAAATAACCTCTCTGTTGGGTCTGCTACCCTCAGAAATCATCACTGGAATTACTGAGATATGCAATTCAATACCAAGAGCTCCACTACTGCTGTTGAAGACCAACAGAATGTATGTGTCCTTTGCTAGTGCTAATTCTCAGGAATTGGCTCACAGAACCCATTTTAAATACAACCTCACTCTTGGGGTATCGACTTTTTGGCCCACCTATGCAGATAATGTCTGCTGACCCTGGAATCTGAGGACCTAAAAAAATGTGGAGGACTGCAATCTAATTCTGCAGACAATTTTACTTAGTTTCAGTGTATTTTATGCATTAATGTAACAGAGCAATGATTCAAGGATGGTTGTTTGCATTCAGGAAAATATAATCAGAAATCGTGAAAGCAAACACCTGTAAGCAAATACTAAATATTGACATTGTCATCATCTCCCACAACTTTCTCAACTGAACAAATTTAAAACAATTGCCTGGTATGTGCTTTTGATTATTTCTGGAAAAGCAAGAAAGTAAGATACAAGACCATATCCAGATTCAAGGTACACTGACCAGATAGAGTTCAAAGCTATGTTCTGACATTAAACAAGAATAGAAGAATAAATATATCCTATGAATTAAAAGTAAATGTTTGCCATGGAAAGCATGAAATCACATCCAAGAATGATCCAGGGAACAAAATGTAGCTGAGGTAAAAGACCCTCTGCTTCTTTCCTGGGACCTCTATCGCAGTTCCCCGAGATATTGTTCACCATGGGTCATTCTTCCCAGTTTTTCAACACTCGGACTCTTTGGAGAAGAATAAAATGCCATTCATCTCTGCTGACTGTATAGCCTATGCTAATGAATTTAGAATCTCACTTTGGAAGAGAACTCTTACAACATTAGGTTTTCCTCAAAACAGAAATAACTATTTGAGATACTAGCAATAAACATGATAGCAGTGTATATCATTCATTTTGCAAACACTTGTTTTACCTTCTAATGTTTTTTGTTGAGATAGTATCTGGAAACTTTCTAACCATGGTTAGAAAATATTGCATAAAAATTCAAAGACTACTATTAGTCTGTAAAAACATCTTATTTGTAGAAGAGTCAAGCATATATGACATAGTCAAATCTTGCTATTGTTAATAAGTTTTCTTTGACTTTATACTTAGACAATTATTACAGAAATCAAATTACATAAGCAGAATATCCAGTTGTAATAATTTGGTATCCTGGCAGATTTATTCATAGGAATATAAGTGATACTGTATGCTATGTCATCTTCATAGCATTCATATCTGTTATCAACAACACTCAGTTTTGTCTTGTTTATTTATTTATTTATTTATTTATTTATTTATTTATTATTCAAGATAAGATTTCTCTGTGTAACAGCCCTAAATGTCCTGGAACTAGCTTTTGTAGACCAGGCTGGCCTAAATCTCAAATCTGCCTTTCTCTACCTCCCAAGTGCTAGGTTTAAAGGCATGCATCAACAACTCCCAGCAACACTCAGTTTTTTTCAACTATTTTCCTGATCTTGGCTAGTATGATTCCTGTTCCAGAATCTGAGCTCATTCAACATATTATTCATTGTTTTATTATTAAAAAGAGACACCATGACTATGACAACCCTTGTAAGAGAAAGCATTTAATTGGGGCTTGCTTACAGTTTTGAAGGTTTAGTTCATTAGCATCATGGTAAGGTACTGACAGAATGCAGGCAGATATAGCACTGGAGAAGTAATTAAGAGCTTCACCCTGATCTACAGGAGAGAGAGGGAGAGAGAGAGGGAGAGAGAGAGAGAGGAGAGAAGAGAGAGAAAGAGAAAATGAGCCTGACGAGGGTTTCTGAAACCTTAAAGCCCATCTCCAGTGACAAACTTCATCCAACAAGGCCACATCTACTCCAACCAGCCACATTACAGTGAAAAGGAATTTAGTACCACATTAAAGATCCCCATAGACATTTACAGTCTCAATATTGCTGAAAAGGACAAAGTTCATAGCTTCTTCTGAAATGAAAGACATTCTATTAATAGTAATCCCTAAAAGCAGGTCACATTTTTAAAATGTATAATGGCACACAACATACATTGCAAAATGGAAGAAAGAAAGCCAACTAAGGAAAAACTAGAACAGAGAAAGTCTAAAACCCAGGAGGGAAAATTCCAAATTCTGCATTTCCTTGTCTAATGCAAAGGGTTCTTCAGATTTTCAATTACTTTCAGCTTTGTTGAACGCAGCACACTTTTATTTCTTGGGCTTGTTTCACACCCTATCTGCATCTTTCTCTGGTAGGTATACCATGACTCTTCTATCTCCAACATTGTGGGATCTCTAACTCAATCTAAACTTCACCTTTACAGCTTCACACAAGGACCTTCCAAGGCTTCCATGTAGGGATACCTTCACAGGCCTGATCTCAGCTGCTTTCCATAGCTATGCAGGAAGTTCCTGTAATCTTCTCCATATGTTCTTGACTCTAAAGAAAGAACACATAGTCAAAACAGCCAAATTCTTTTGCTCACTGTATCTAGACTTTTGCAGGAACCGGGCAAAACAGAAAACCTCTGACAACAATGATATACCCAGATTTTTTTTTTAAATTGACTCAGAATATTGTATGTGTGTGTGCATGAATATAATAAAAACTGGTTATTGACTTGAGACTGAGTCCTTGGAAGGAGTTGAAGGGAAGATATTTTCAAGGAACTAGAGAGGAAAGAAAATGGGTAAAGTGGTATAATTTTTTATTGACTGTTATGCCGTATGTGGTTGATATCCCTGGAGCCCAGTTGCTTTCTGAGGCGCAAGAGAGGAGCAGTGGATCTGGAGAGCAGGAAAGGCAAGGATGGAGAGGAGCGTAGAGAAGGGAGGCTGTGGTTGGCATGTATTGTATGAGAGAAGAATAAACATAAAGAACATAAAAACAAAATAGAAATTTAATATAATGACCAGAAACCATGGAAAGTTGAAGGTGTAAGTCACAAACAATCCCACACCAGTTTGGAATTATGATTAATAGAATGGTTATTTATTTAAAGGGAAAAAAACTTACAGATCACCATCCCAAAGAACAGCCCTCTGTGCGATCTGGAAAGGAGTTCAGTAGTCAGAAGCAGAGCTGGAAACAAGAGAGCTAGCACATGGCCACAGCTGTTTTTCAAAGCAAATGAGACCACGCCCAAGCAAGCTGGCATCTTAAAGTCTATTGGCTGAAGGAGCAGAAGCAGTTCCCACAGCATAAAGTAGATCTCATATCTATCACATCTCTACTTTTCAATGCAAACTCTTAGATAGATTATTAAATTTATCTTCATTTCCTGATTCTTTCCTCTTTCTTCCTATAGCCCTACTTGACAAAAAGAAAAGGCAATTTTAAAATTAAGGAATATTGCACTGAATCTATAAAATACTTTTGGTAGGATTGCCATTTTCACTATATTGATCCTATTTATCCAAGAGCATTGCATATCTTCCCATTTTCTGGTACCTTCTTCAATTTCCTTTTTCAAAGACTTAAAGTTCTTCTTGAGTAGGTCTTTTGCTTCTTTGCTTAGTGTTACCCAAGATATTTTATATTATTTGTGGTTATTGTGAAATGTAATGTTTCTCTGATTTACCTCTCAGCATTTTTATCATTTGTATATATGAGGGATACTATTTTTTTTTAGTTGATCTTGTATCCTCCCATATCACTGAGTGTATTTATCAGCTGTAGAAGTTCTCTGGTAGAGTTTTGTGGTCACTTATATATCATCTGCAAATAACAAAAGTTCGACTTCTTCCTTTCTAATTCGAATACCCTTGATCTCCTTTTGATTACTTATTGCTACAACCAGAACTTCAAGAACTATGTTGAAGAGATATGGAGAGAGTGACAGCCTTGTCTTGTTCCTGATTTTAGTTTAATCACTTTAAGTTTCTCTCTATTTAATTTGATGTTGGCTGTCGGTTTGTTGTATATTGCTATTTTTATATTTAGATATGTTTCTTGTATCACTGATCTCTCCAAGACCCTTATCATGAAGAGGTGTTGGATTTGTCAAATGCTTTTTCAGCATCTAATGAAATGGTCATTTTTTTTCCTTTTAGTTATTTTAGACGATGGATTACATTGATAGATTTTTTTTTTTAACCGAACTTGCCTCAAGTTTATTTGTAAAAACAGCATAAGGTCCTGAACATCTGCAAATACTGTGTAGGTGTTCACACCAGTCCATCTGTCTTCACATTGGCAGACTGCGACCTTTTTTATGGGGCCTTCACAGGGGCCTGGGCAC
>NC_022013.1:35439613-35447508 GCF_000317375.1 Microtus ochrogaster | reverse complement strand
TGTGCTTCTTGGCAAAGCGCATGTTCCTCAGGAACTTGGGGTCAACCCCCTTGAGAGATTCGTATCTTTGTGACCGGGGTTTCTTGATGCCGTTTCTGTGCCATTTCCGGGACTGGTTGTGTGTGGTGTGGTTCTTGGACTTGGCCATGGCTGGACGGTAATCGGCGGCTCCCGAAGCGCCTGCGACCGGAAGAGAAAGAGCTACATTGATAGATTTTTGTATGTTGAACCAGCCCTGTATCTCTGAGATAAAGCTGATTTGATCATGGTGGATAATTTTTTTTTTTGATGTGTTCATGGATTCAGTTTGCCAGTATTTTACTGAGTATTTTTGCATTCATGTTCATGAGTGAGACTGGTCTTTTTCTTTCTTTTTTGAGTCTTTGTGTGGTTTTCATATCAGGGTAAATGTAGCCTCATAAAAAGATTTGGGCAATGTTTCTTATGTTTCTCTTATGTGGAACACTTTGAGGAGTATAGGTATTAGCTCTTCTTGCAAGATCTGGTAGAATTCTGTACTTAAACCATCCGGACCTGGGCTTTTTTGGTTGGAAGACTTTGATTTTGTTTTTATTTCTTTATCAGTTATAGGCCTATTTAATTTGCTTATCTGGTCTTGATTTAATTTTGGTAAGTCATATTTATCCAGATAATTGTCCATTGCCTTTACATTTTTCAATTTTGTTGAGTACAGGTTTTCCAAGTATGATCAGATAATGCTCTGGATTTCCTCTGTGCCTTTTGTCATGTCTCTCTTTTCATTTCTTATTTTGTTAATTTCGATGTTCTCTCTCTCCCTTTTGATTAGTTTGGGTAAGGGTTTGTCTTATTGATTCTATCAAAGAAACAGCTCTTTGTTTCATTGATTCTTGTTAATGTTTTCTTTGTTTCTATTTTGGTGATTTTATTCCTCAATTTGATTATTTCCTGTCTTCTACTCCTCCTGGATGAGTTTGCTTCTTTTTCTTCTAGAGATTTAAGTTTTAGTGATGTTTCTTTTACATATGTTGGTGGTCTTGTGTTTGGGGCATAGATGTCCAGGATTGAGACTACATTTTGATGGATTGTTCCGGTTATGAGTATAAAGTGTCCATCTCCATCTCTTCTGATTGATTTTAGTTTGAAATCTATTTTGTTAAATATTAGGATAGCTATAGCCACTTGCTTCTTAGGTCCATTTGATTGGAAAACATTTTCCCAACCCTTCACTCTGAGGTAGTATCTATCTTTGAGGTTATGGTGTTTTTCTTGTTTACAACTGAAGGCTGGGTCCTGTTTTGTATCTATTCTCTTATCCTGTGTCTTCTTATAGGTGAATTGAGTCCATTTATATTAGAGATATTAATGATCGGTCATTGTTAATTCCTGCTATTTTTCAGTAGTAGTCTTTGTGTGTTTCTTTTCTTTGGATTTTGCTGGTGAGGGTCAACTGTTGCCTGAGATTCTGTGCATACAGTAAGCTTCCTTGGGTTTGGGTTTTCCTTCTGGTACTTTCTATAAGGCTAAGCTTACAGAATAGAGTTCAAAGCTATGTTCTGACATTAAACAAGAATAGAAGAATAGATATATTCTATAAATTAAATGTAAATCTTTGCATGGAAGGCATGAAATCACATCCAAGAATGATCCAGGGAACAAAATGCAGCTGAGGAAAAAGACCCTCTGCTTTTTTCCTAGAACCTCTATCACAGTTCCCCAAGATATTGTTCACCATGGGTCATTCTTTCCACTTTTCCAACACTAGAACTCTTTGGAGAAGTATAAATTGTCATATAAAATATATCATTTAATTCTGGTTTTGTCATGATTATCTTGTTTTCTCCATTGATGGATTGAAAATCTGGTCTTTCATTAATGGTCTCTTAGTGTCTTCAGTGCATCAGCCCAGAACCTTCTGGCTTTCATGGTTTCCATTGAATAGTCAGGTGTAATTCTGATAGGTCTACCTTTATATGTAACTTGACCTTTTTCCTTTGCAACATCAATATTCTTTCTTTATGTTGTATGCTTTGCATTTTGATTATTATGTGGTTACAGGTCTTATTCTTTGATCCAGTTTATTTGGTGTTCTGTACGCTTGTTGTATGTTCATAGGGATATCCTTCTTTAGGTTGGGAAAGTTTTATTCTATGATTTTGCTAAATATATTTTCTGTGACTTTGAGCTGGAGTTCTTCTCTTTTTACTACCCTTGTTATTCTTAGGTTTGGTATTTTCATAGTGTCCCAGATTTTTTGGATGTTTTGTGTTAAGAATTTGTTGGATTTAATGTTTTCTTTGACAATGAGTTTATTTATTTCCTCTACAGTATCTTCAGCACCTGAGATTCTTTCTTCTATCGCTTGCATTCTGTTGGTTATACTTGTCTCTGTAGTTCCTATTCATGTATCCAGATTTTCTTTACCCAGAATTCTCATGATTTGTGTTTTCTTTATTGCCTCTACTTCAATCTTCAAGTCTTGACCTGATTGTTTCACCTTTTTGACATTTTTATTTTCTTGGTTTTCATTGAGGGATTTATTAATTTCTTCCAGTTTTTTGTTTCTCTTTTCCCACATTTCTTTAAGGGGGTTTTTCATTTCTTCTTTAAAGGTCTCCATCATTTTCATAAAGTTATGGTTAAAGTCATTTTCTTCTGCTTCTTCTGGGTTAAGATGATCAAGTCTTCCTGTTGTATGACCACTGAATTCTGGTGCTATCATGTTGCTTTTTAGGTTGTTGGGTGAATTCTTTTCATTGGCTCCTACCCATATGTTCCTTCAAATGAAGCTGTCATTGCTGTTGCATCTTTGCCCAGTTCTTTCAGTGGCTGTCTAAGAGTTTGGGAATTTTCTTGGTCTGCTATGTACTGTCAATGTCTGTGTCTCAAGAATCCTCTGAGGTCTTTCTAAACCTGCTCTTTTGGTTTCTCTCATGCTAACTCTCTTGGCCCCCTCTTGGTCTCATTAGTATTGTAGCAAGCTCTTAGTCCCCTCAGTATTGTAGCAAGCTGTGTTTCAGAGTTCCACAGAGGTTGCAGGAGACTAGGTGATTTGGCGTGTGGCATGGGGCTAGTAGCTTGGAGGGTCTGCTGGATGGGCTTGGGTAATGGGAGCACCTACCTGTAGGAAAGCCTTCTGATGCCTGGCTAAAACAGCCTAGGGAGTTGGAGGAGGATCCCAGACTTTTGTCCTACCATGGAGGTCCTAGAGAGTGGGGTGTCCCGTCATGTGGCTCTTCACTCACCTCTTAAGTTTCCTCAGTATTGGAGAAAACTATGTTTCAGACTTTCACCAAGTTGCAGGAAAAAAGGCCAGAAGTTAAACTTTAATTGAATGTTAGGAATGTGGTCAAACCTTCATTGAAGAGGCAATTGAACTACTTCAGCTTCATAAGCATTGATGTTATAGGCATATGTCATTGTGCCCAGCTAGAAAGAAAAGAATTGCATAATGGAGTCTTGACTCTAGAAAGTTTCCCTAGAGAAAGACCAGTTTCCTCTTTTTGATGGTTTCTTTCACTACTTAATCTTTTCTTTAATTCCTTTTTCCAAGTCGGAAGGTTAGCTGAGTGGATCTTCCCCAGATGTCATTCCTTTTTCCTTTTTCCATTTAGGATCAAGCTTTTCTTTAATGCTTTCATTTCCTGTGCACTGGACTTGAATCCAACATTATATTTTCTAGTGCTCCTTTTCTCTACACACTGTAATTTTTTTTTTTTTTTACTTCTCTCTTTGCCCCACTTGTTCCTTTTCATTGTATATCTGCATCAAAGTAACCATTATTAACTACAGGGCACAATCAGTAGTAGGCTGTCTTGAAATCCTTTTCTTCTTCACCAATGTCAATAATTCAAAACTTCTCAAATTAGCTTCAGGCAGATTTTTTTTAGGACAAAGGCAAAATGCAGCCATATTCTGTATACTGAGACTGTATTTTCTTTTCCTGGATGCCCAGACCTGAATAATCACACAGAAACTATATTAATTACAACACTGTTTAGCCAACAGCTCTGGCATAGTCCTAGCTAGCTCTTATATCTTACATTAGTCCATTTCTATTAGTCTCTTTATTGGCATGTTGTGTGGGAAAATTGTCTGTATTCTGTCATTCATGTTTTAAATAAATGATGATTGGCCAGGCAGGAAGTATAGACAGGTCAACCAGAAAGAAAGTAGAGGTGGGGCAATGAAAACAGGAGTATTCTGGGACGAAGGAAGCCCATTCCTCGGAGTTCTGCCAAGATCACTGAAGAAGCAGGATGTGACCTAAGCCACAGGAGCTCATAAGAAGCCTGAGCTAATGGGCCAATCAGTTTATAACTTACGGAGACCTCTGTGTGATTCTTTGGGACCAAATTACTGTGAAAACTGGGCATGACATAAACCCTAACTTGAAGGCCCTCATGTTACAGAATGGTGCCCAACATGTCCATGTTACAGGCATGAGGCTGTGGCTTACTGGTAAGGTTTTGGTGTCTTTCTCCTTTGGCAGCTATATGGCATCTAAGTATCTGACTCCATCTTATTTCTCCTAACATTCAGTTTAGTTTTCCCTGGCTACCTATATTTTGCACTGTCACAGACCAAGGGAGCTTCATTATTATCCAATGGTAATAAAACATTCACAGCATACAGAAAGGAATCCCACAACAAGATTCCTTGCCCAAATATCACAAGAATGGTCTCCAGGCTATTTACTAATTGTCCCTTCTGAAATTACTAAACTGGGCCCATATAGTACAAATTTGCCCTCAGTACTGTTTTCTTTGCTCCTACTAGTATAGTACACTAAACCTAACTTAAAGCACCTAACTGCTTTTCTAGTCCAAGTACCCAAGTCTTTGACATGCCTCCAAACAACAACACAGTCAGGCCTCCAACGCAGCACTCCACTCCTGATACCAGCATCATTCTTGGAAGAGACACCATGACAAAGACAACATTTATAAGAGTAAGTAATTGTAAGCATTTAGTTGGGCATTGCTTACCATTTCTAAAGTTTAATCCATCATCATCTGGCAGGGAGCATTGCAAGAATGAAGGCAGTAAAGGTCCTGGAGAAGTGGTGAAGAGCTACTTCTTGATTCATATGCAGAGAAGGAGAGAGAGAGAGAGAGAGAGAGAGAGAGAGAGAGAGAGAGAGAGAGAGAGGGTGGGCCTGGCATTGATGTGGGATGTCCTTCCGTATATGCAGTGTTTTATTGGTTCATGAATAAGGCTCTTTTGGCCACTGGTTAAACAAAGCAAAGCCAGTCAGGAAATCTGAACAGATATATATAGAGAGAGTAGGCGGAGTCAAGGAGACACCATGTAGTTGCTGAAGAAGACATAAGTCATGTAGCTGCCCAAGAAGAAAGAGGTAATGAACCACAAGCCTTGTGGTAAAATATAAAATAATAGAAATGGGTTACTCTACGTGGCAAGAGCTAGGTACAAATATGCTAGAGTCATTAAGCAAACAGTGTTGTAATTAATACAGCTTCTTTGTGATTATTCAAGTCTGAAAAGTCAGGAAGCAAAAGAGCAGTCTCTGACTATATGGCATGAACTTTTGAAACCTCAAAGTCAACTCCTGGTGGCACAAGTCTATCAGGACCAGTCTTGCTCAACTAGACCTCACCACCTAATCTTTTGCAAATAGTTTCACTTTCATGTGACTAAACATTCAAATATGTGTGCCTATGAGAGCCATTCTAAATACCACATGCAACAACACACCAAAACCCCATTTGCAAGAAGGTAAAAAGTATTTACTGTTAGGTTTGGTTTTGATCAATTTCTGAATTAGGTTTCAGTTTTTTGGCCCCATAAGCAGGTTGAATTTCTTTCAGGAAGAAGAATCTGTAATTTTTCTTATCATTATTTAAACATCTTAAAACAACAATGGAGATTTATCCCTTGGACAATAAGAGAAATTGGGTTATTTAAAATTATTTTTCAGATCTTTGCTTGCTATTCATCTATAACACACATTAATAGACTTAAAAGAAAATATTTGAAACTTTCAGTGACTGTTTAAAGTAAGTAGCTTCCTAAATAAATGCCTTGTCAGTTTGTATTAGAATTGCTTATCTGATTAAAATGGAGACAGTAATTAAGTGTTGGCCCGTTAATCTAACTGTTATTTAGAAGTCATTAATGAAATGGTTTATGGGTTTAAGAGACATTCTATATTTAAATTAATTCTGATGCTATAAAGCGACTTGATTCACACAAAGTTCAGAACATGCAGGAATGTAAACTATTGAATTTAAACAGACAACGCAGGAACAGTGAGTGCGTCTTGAAAACTTTGTCTCTAGCCTTTTGAATAATTCTGTCCTAATATTGCAAGCATGCATGTTACAGTGGGCATTTGAAGACATATTGTCATCAACGTGAAGGAAGGTTTAATTGAGAAAATGTCATGTGTCATCTTTTTTGGCTCTTGAATTATATGGGCACACAATTCTCAAATGTCAATAAACTCAATTCAAATTCTGAGAAAATATTTAAACACTGTATTTAGTGCTCTATCTCAACTTTGAGTGCAGCTTATAACATGAAGAGATTATTATACACAGTATGAAAATATTTTCCTTATCATTTCTATAATAAATAGAAAGTACTGGAGTAAACAAGAATATTCCACAGCATGAGATATCAAGGATCCCAGATGAAAATAAGTATTTAAGAAGAATACCTACTACAGATGCAAAATTCCAAAGCTTTTTTCTCCTTAATAATTGCCATAGTCCAATATATCTTACAATTTCATTCATTTTTCTTATTTAATTTCTGTTTGCCATCATGCGCTTGTATTTAAACACTTCTGTAACACTCAGCTTCCTATTTCATTTACATATCATAGATTATGTCAACTTTTTACACAATTATAATTTCATACTTAATACTTAATTTAGAATGAGTCAACAATTTCGTTTGTGACTGATTGAGGGTATACAATGTTAGAGATAATGAAAAAGTTGTTGAAAATATAAAGAATAGTTGTAAATGTGTCAGAGTGGAGGATATGGTTGACTGACAATGACTAATATTGATTTTACTGTAAAAGAAAGAATGGAAGGATAAATGAGAAAGTAACCTAGATATATCATAATACACCCTTTTCATCCACAAAATCGATTTGGTATGTACAGTATGGGCCTAATGTTAAGGAAATAATGATTTTTTTCTTAAAACTAGTGTTTTGCTTTTTGATTATAAAATACAATAAAGACACTAAGCTAAAAATGATTAAAATAAATTATAAATACCTCTTTGTGACAAAGGATGTTCTTTGGGAACAATAAACCACTGAAAATGGCATCATATAGTACTTTTCAAAGGGTACCATATTACACTAATGGTTAGTTTTTTATATAAGTTCATAAGCCCTGAAAATTTTATCTATCTTATACATCTATCAACCTACCTATAATACTTCACCCAATGCAGAATACTACAGTTTATAATATTTACTCAAAAAATCCAATTATTTCCAAGTCAATTGATAATTGACCCCTTTTGTCCTCGGGTCATTGGACTACCAGACGTCCATGTTTTGGTGCTGAGGAGTTCATCTGGATGGGAATGGTCCCTGCTTCTACACTGAAGAGAAACACCCAGAGAGTCAATCACAGCAAAGACTGGACCAAGACACCAGGCCTCTCCTGGCTCCATTTGAAGGAAGAGATGGGAAGGCGCCAATGCAAGAATTCCTCCAACAACCTGAAAGGCAACATGACACCACCAGAATTCAGGGATCCCGAAATAAGAAGAATTGTACACCCTACTCTAGAAGATTTAGAAGAAATCGACTCAAAAGTGAACTATATGAAAATAATAGAGGACCTTAAACAGGAGGTAAAAAACTGCCATAAACAATTAGAGATTACAAACAAAAAGGTAGATGAAATGAATAAATCGCTCAAAGA